>NW_012103954.1:521058-522538 GCF_000951045.1 Mandrillus leucophaeus
TGGAGTGTGGAGGGCAGGGAGCGTTTAATGAGAGGCAGAGGGTGGAGTGTGTAAGGCAGGGAGCGTTTAATGAGACTCGATAGGATCTGTGTGAGGAGACAGGAAGTGTCTTGTGAGAAACACCGGGCGGGAATGAAGAAAGCAGGGAGTGTTTACTGAGGACCTGCAGGAGTGTGTCCAGGCCACAGACCAGACAGGAGAGCTGTGAGTTCAGGGATGGCCCCAGGCTGGTCACCCTCTGTCCTCCCTCCTTCCCTATCCATCTCACCTTGCACCCAAGCGCTCTCTCATCTTAGAGATGAGAACTTACACTAGAACTTAGAACTAGAACACTTAGAACTTACACTAAAACAAAATGTGATACAAATCATAAATCGTGTAAAATCATAATCACATTTCGTAAACCATAGATTCCTACGTAATTGCAACAGAGTGACTACATGACCACCACGTGCTCAGATTAGTGTCTGAGAATCATCCATAATGTCAATCAGCATGTCGATGTTTCACGATCATCCTTAATCTCAACCAGCGTGTCAAGGTTTCACAAACATCCTTAATCTCAACAGTGTGTTGAGGTTTCACAATCATCCTTAATGTCAACCGGCATGTCGAGGTTTCACAATCATCCTTAATGTCAACTAGAGTGTCGAGGTTTCACAATCATCCTTAATCTCAACCAGTGTGTCGAGGTTTCACAATCATCCTTAAATGTCAACCAGCGTGTCGAGGTTTCATAATCCTTAATCTCAACCAGCATGTTGAGGTTTTCACAATCATCCTTAATGTCAAGTGTGTCAAGGTTTCACGATCATCCTTAATCTCAACCAGTGTGTCGAGGTTTCACGATCATCCTTAATCTCAATCAGCGTGTCAAAGTTTCACAATGTTCCACTTCAGTGCTGCAGTAGACTCAAGTGCTAAGCTTCCATACAAGAAAGTGATGAGACAGCTGGGGAAATGTGAATGCCGACTTCACAGCTGACTGCATTTTAAGTTATTACTAATTACTCTTTTAGACATTCTCTGCTTTTTGAGATTCATACTGAACTCTATTTGGAGGCAAAGTTAGATGATTGGGATTTGTTTCAAAATAACCGATGGGGTGGGTGGTGGAGTGGGCAGGGGGGTCAGACAAAACCCATGGCCATGAGGTGATAACCACTAAAGTACCTGCAGCTTCACAGGACTGTTTCATGTCTCTTTGTATGGATTTAAAAATTTTTTCCGTTTATAAATCTGCTTATAAAATCAGAAGTTTATTATTTTCAAATACCCTAGATTTATGCTTGCCTTGCCAACTTCACGTCTGCTCGTTAGTCTCTAGTTGTTTTAAAATGTAAGAAATTAATAGGCCGGGCGCGGTGGCTCAAGCCTGTAATCCCAGCACTTTCGGAGGCCGAGACGGGCGGATCACGAGGTCGGGAGATCGAAATCATCCTGGCTAACACGGTGAAACCCCGTCTCTACTAAAAAATAC
>NW_012103954.1:523507-525852 GCF_000951045.1 Mandrillus leucophaeus
GTTGCAGGGAGCTCAGATCGTGCCACTGCACTCCAGCCTGGGTGACAGAGCAAGACTTCATCTCAAACAAAACAAAACAAAACAAAAAAACATTCAAAGGAATCAACTGAATTATCATGTAAGTTTAGGTATATTACTTTCTTAAGGTGAGGCTTACCTGAGAAAAGCGGATAATATACATCCCTGACATACAGAGGCAATTCCTTGAGAAAAACCAGTAAAGCATTCAACATGTACATCGCTCCAGAGTACTTAGCACAAACTATACATTCTAGGGACCTTCGATCTAAATTGATGGAACATTTTTGCAAACTGCAAATTTTATATTTAAAATATAAAAATTCTATATTCATGAGAATAGGCTTCCCCCAAGTTAAAAGCACAGTATGCTCCAAAGATTCAGGGACACACTGGTTGTTTGGAATGTGGAATCTCTCCCTCTACATAGGAATAAAATCTGTCATAAATCCTGGCAATGGCGCAGACTAGACCTCAAGAGCAGGTTTCCTTCCCCTTGTAGCTCAGCAGCTCTGTGGCTGGTAGGTAGTGTTTCTTTAAAAGAAAATTAGGTACTGATATTGTCACATGCTAACAACCATACAGAAGAGAAAGACAAAATGAGAGTGAACCAGAAAGGGAATAAGTAAAAATAAAATAAAAAAGAATGTAAAGAGAGTCAATAGTCAACACTCAAGAGCAAGATGTTACCTCCAGATACAACGGTACTTTCTCCTGGGTGCTGGGTCCACACTTCCCTGGTCTCTATTTCCTCCGTTTGAATGTCTCTTTCAACATTATCTTCATTACACTGAACATATGCCTTAAAAACAAAAATATGCCAAAATTAACGTTGGTTTCAATTTCAGAGCAATTTGTCATTACTAAATTCATAATGAGAGTCGTGTATCAAAAGTAAGTATCAAAGCATAAGGAACAATCATGCAAAGACAACTGTGCTTAAACATTCGATATAGATATATACAGGTCTAATTTTCAAAAGTGTGTTCAAAAAGTCTCACCAAACAATTTCCCTTTAGTCTGAAAATACTGCCACCTCACCTGCCCACATCCTATTTTCTTAGAACATGCTGGTTTTTCAAAACCACATATCTATTTCAAAAGGTACATGCTTCAGTAAAGTCAGTTTTGTTACTAACAGCTTTGGGATGAGGAAAATCACCAAAGATAAATAATCTACTTAAGGTCAGAGTGAATCAGCTGCAAAACTAGGATTAATATTGTCAGTGTCCCAGGAGTTCAAGGCTGCAGTGAGCTGTGATCTTGCTACTGCACTCCATCCAGCCTGGGTGGTAGAGCAAGACCCTGTTTCTTAAAAAAAAAATTTTTAAATTTAAAAATTTAAAAGCCATCAGCTTCTTCAGCTTCATCCCGTGACCTTCCTCCTTTCAAAAGGATTTTATTGAGTGCACCAACTAGACAATGTTAAGATTGGTGGTACCAGTATCAGGAATGTAAGAAAAATGTAAGATAGGACGTCTAACTTCAAAAGCTTTAGAACCTTGTTGTGAAGTGAGACCATTACATAATGAATTAATGATTGGAAATACTACAGGGAAGTACAAAATTGCATGAAATAGTAAATTGTAGGAACTCTGGAACAGG
This sequence comes from Mandrillus leucophaeus, assembly GCF_000951045.1. Lineage (NCBI taxonomy): Eukaryota > Metazoa > Chordata > Mammalia > Primates > Cercopithecidae > Mandrillus > Mandrillus leucophaeus. The sequence continues at coordinate 525,131 of NW_012103954.1, forward strand.
AGAAAGAATTCAATATAAGTCACTAGGAAGGGTTCACCCAGAAAACGGGCCTCAGAAACTGAGGAACAGACAGGCAGATAAGGCAGACAGGGAGCAGGAACGCCATACACCAGGGCACCTTGAGAGACCCATGAGAGAAGAGAGTCCCAGAATCAAACAGGTATAATCTGAATTAGAGAGAGTCCAAAGCTAGGCATGGTGGCACAGGCCTGCAGTCCCAGCTATAGGGGAAGCTGAGCCTGCAGTGTCCTGTGATCACACCTGTGAACATCCACTATACTCCAGCCTAGGGGTGTCTCTAATAAATAGATTAGTACCTTGTCTCTAATAAATAAATTTAATTTAAAAAAATTTTAAGTGAGTCCACATTATGAAAATCTTCAGAAGTATCGTATACATTGAAATTCTTCAATTACAAGAATTTTAAACAGACAAGTAGGACTGCTATACACTCACCTGGAACACAAGAAACAAATCCAAACCGGACACTTAGCTAGACTTTAAATAAAACATTTGCCTTCGCCACTATGCAACAGATCCATGTAACAAAACTGCACTTGTACTACCTCAATTTATACAAATAAAAAAAATTAAAAATATAAATAAATAAATATATTGGGCACAGAGGCTCACACCTGTAATTCCAGAACTTTGGGAGGCCAAGGCAGGCGGATCACTTGAGGCCAGGGTTCAAGACCAGCCCGGCCAACATGGTGAAACTC
>NW_012103954.1:527715-530222 GCF_000951045.1 Mandrillus leucophaeus
GCCCACAGGCCTGACACAGCCAATCACGCTCGGCCCACAGGCCTGACACAGCCAATCACCCTCGGCCTACAGGCCTGACACAGCCAATCAACCTCCGCCCACAAGCCTGACACAGCCCATCGTCCTCCAGTCACCTTTGCTCCACAGGCCGGACACAGTCAATGGCCCTCCGCCCACAGGCCCCGAAATGCCGCACCCACGTGGCTTCCTCTTGCTTCACAAACGGTTACTTTTCAATCGCCTGTGCTGGTTTCTTCTTTCCTTTCTAAAGTTTCACCCTAACATTAGTGTGCCCGGGGTCAAATCCTTAAGATATTTATTGTTTATTACTCCTCACTGGGATATAAACTCGCAAGGGCAGAGATTTTTGTTTCTTTACTGTGATCTCCACACAGCCGGTGCTCAGTGAATGCACAGTGAATGGGCGAGTGAACGACCCGCCCAACATCGAGGTGCCTCGGCCACCGGGTCTGCTCTCTGCTCCTCCTCCTCCCCCCTTCCTTCTCCTCCCACTCCACCAGGTCTGCCCTGCTTCCTAGAGCACAGGCCTGCAGGAGGCTCGACCAAAGCCTGGGATGTTTTATCAGAAATTCTCCCACTGGAAGGTCCTCAACTTCCATTTTCGTCCCCTCGACCCTGTGCGAATGTCACATGCTCCAGGCCTTCTCTTTCTGCTTCACTCTATTGTCTTGAGAAATCAAGATGCAAACCTGAGTGGAAACAGCGATCGCCTGCGTGTGTCCCTTCTCTCCAGGACCTCGGCTCTTGAGGGCCCAGCGGCCTTGGTTGCTCCCGGTATATTTAATCAGCTGGGGTGTTTTTGTTGTTTTAAATCCAACTTTTGTAGTTGTTTTAGCTGAAGGATTTCTCTGATACAAGTTATTCCATCAAGAAAGTAGGACTCCTTCCATATTCTTTTTTAAGATGCTTTTCTCGAATCACTGGAGCATTTTTCATGACATTATATCCTCAAGAGTACCCATCATTTTGATAGCTATATTTCATACCTGATAGAAAGCTGCCTATGCAGAGGTTGTACCAATTTGTTTCAAGCAAGCTTTTTCTCTACATTCTCATCAGTACTGAAGTATTATCTTTTTTTTTTTTTTTTTTTTTTGAGAGGGAGTCTTGCTCTGTCGCCCAGGCTGTAGTGCAGTGGCGCAATCTCAGCTTGCTGCAACCTCTACCTCCCAGGTTCAAGCAATTCTCCTGCCTGAGCCTCCCGAGTGGCTGGGACTACAGGCATGTGCCACCATACACGGCTAATTTTTGTATTTTTGGTAGAGACGGGGTGTCACCATGTTGGCCAGGCTGATCTTGAACTCCTTACCTCAGGTGATCTGCCCACCTCCACCTTCCAAAAGTGCTGGGATTACAGGCGTGAGCCACTATGCCTGGCCTAAGTATTATCATTTTTTAATACCTTGCCTATTCCATAAAAGAAAAATTCATCCCATTGTTTCAATATACTTTTCTCTGACAGGATATATTTTCACACATTTACTGACAGCCTAATTTTTCTCTGATGTGAATTCTCTCTGTGCCCTTTACCATCCTGGGACCATGTGGTGAGAGACTGGGGAAATAATGTAAAAGAAAATAAGCAAACACATTACTTTTCTCCCTACCTCTCTACCTTGAGCCACTGACAGGTTTTTCCTGTGGCCCCAGCAGGCCGGCCATGGCTCCGGCTCCCGACTGCCCAGCCTCTCCGGCTCAGGGGAAGTGGTGGCTCCTGCTGCCCCGAATCTCTGAGCTGCTCCTGGGCCCTGCTAAAGCTCAGCTCTTCCAACACCTACGGAATTCACTCCCTGTGTCACATCCTTCTGTTTAATGCCCAAATCAGTTTTTGTTTTCGTAACTGGATCTCGAGTCTTATATGATCTATGCCCATTTTTAACTAGGGCTATTTAACTTTGCTTATTAAATTATAAAAACATTTTATGCATTAGGGATAATAAGTCTCTATCATATATTTTACAAATATATTTTCCCAATTGGTTAATTACCTTTAAATTTTGTCAAATTTATGGACAATTGTACCTTACAGAAATTTAATTTTTGAGGTACATTCCAGTAATTTTTATTTTTTCATTTTTATTATTTTTATTCTTAGAAAGTCCTTTCTTATCACTGAAATAAGCACTTACACTATCTATGCTCTTTTTTTTTTCTTTTTTTTTTAAATCCATTTGGAATATATCTTGGGTATAGTGTGAAGCAGGTATCTGTTTTCCCTCAGATTTCAAGTGGATTTACTAAATGTAGATCTAGTAGTAAAAGTTCCTCTATACTATTTTTCTTCTCTGTATTTCCTTACAACACACAAATGCCAGAACTCATCCACACTCCTATAAAGCGTGGACTCCTACCTTCTTCTCAAAAACTTTTGTACTTTTATTTATCATCAATCCCTTTATGTTTCAGCCTTTCATTTCTTAAATTTTTCTTTTGAAATATTTAATATAATTTATGATTCAATATAATCTACTTGCACACTATATATC
>NW_012103954.1:532342-533416 GCF_000951045.1 Mandrillus leucophaeus
CATTTGCACAGCATAAAGCTTCACTCTAAGGTCAGGACAGCAGCCATTCTCTCCCTATTCCGAGCAGATCACCCACTGGAGCTCCTTCAGGCACTCCTGAAGGCTCTGGAGTACTTCCGGCTTTGCCTGTGCCTGGCCCCTTGGGTGAATGGGCCCCATGTGAAGATGGGTCCCCATTTTCCTTAAGCTTGTATCCTTCACAGACCATCCCCAAGTTCTAATATTGCAGAACAATATTCAGGAAGACACAAAGTTATCCTATTAGACTTTACTTGCATTTTATCACTTAGTTAACATATCTCATATTTACCTGCTTGGTATTTTTTTTCCCAAAGTTTCTGATATACATGTCATATTCATTTACTGGTGGTAGATCCAAGAGCCAGAAAGTAAATGAAAAATCTAAGTCAATAAGCCGAAGCAGTTTTGTACTTCGCATCCTTTGAAATAAATTGGAAACAAGACAAAAATTAACTTGAATAATATACGTGGGGAAGTATAGGGAGAACAGAAGTAAACTTAGAGAGTTAAATGCATGTCATTGTCAGAAATCTAGCTTCAGTCTGGGGTGAGTCTGAGATATTTAACAGTTAAAAATAACTGAGTAGTAGAAAGTCGTGGGAACCCAGCGTGTGACCCTGGCATCTGGTGATCCTGCTCCCCGAGTGCTTCGTGTGTGTGTCAAGAACCTGATGTGTGACCATTCTAATGCGCACGCCTGAGCTAACACAAAGTCAAGTCACACAACATGTATGCCTGGGATGTTCATAAGCACCAATTCATTTGACTCCAGGAATCGACATTCTGACTGTCCCATCACCTGCGCCATGGTCAGACCATGCGGCCAGTAAGGGTTTTGGGCCACGCTCTTCTCCAGGCCACAGCCAACCTCTGTGCTTCCCCCAGGACTTGACCTGCAGGCAGCACCTAACACAGTCAATGGCGCTCCAATCGCCCTCCGTCCACAGGCCTCTCACAGCCAATCCCGCTCTGCCACAGGCCTGACACAGCCAATCCTGCTCCACCACAGGCCTGACACAGCCAATCACGCTCCGCCCACAGGCCTGACACTGC
>NW_012103954.1:539605-563656 GCF_000951045.1 Mandrillus leucophaeus
TACGATAGACCCTTGACTTGAAAATATATCTTTTATAGATTTCTAAATTTTACAAATTTCTCAATTTACTCCCAGGGTAGCTCCAACTGTCCAACACAAATGTAAGGACAAACATCCAACATCAGCACATGGTACGTAGCAGCTCACACACCTGCTCTACTAACATAAGATATCAACACAAAGAAAAGTGTAGTACAAATTAAGTCATATACCCCAAAAGACAGTAGTAAAAATGCAACTTAAAACTCGAGTTTTTAAAAGTATGTGAAAGAAAAGTATGCTAAAGCCCTGAACACCTTTGGCTGCTTTCCCAATACACCTACTTTTGCTTAAGGGCCTGAGTCCGACTCTTTTGACGGTGTGAAGCTGAGGCAAAATCCACAAAAATTCCACAAACGGAGGCTCTGGAAGGGGAACTGTTTGTATCTGTATGAGGGAGAAAAACACTATTTTTGCAACACTGCAATATGTCTTCCAAGCAAAAAAATATCCGGAGTAAAACAATTATAGGCGTATATAACAATTATAGTCAATAAACCCTTCAACTAATGACAAACATCTTCCATAAGCATTTAAGAGATCTCTCTTGCTTATTTCATCTAAACTTTCAGGCAACAAAGCAAAATTTACTGATAATCTATTGTATGTATCACTCACACTATTAAAGAGTTTTAGAAATACTTAAGAATGCACAAAAGATGCAGTTCTAGGCCCATTCTGCAAAAAAAAACCAAAGATTATCTTTTAGTAAGGGAAGTGGAACAAGGGCATACAAAATTGCTAAAAACAGAAACAAGTGCAAATTAATATTGAATCAATTACTTAATATGTCAAAGGGCACAAAACAAAAGAGAATGCAGGCATGAGCTTCCTCAGAAGAATTTCTAAAATTTCTGAAGATGTGACTAGATTATTAAATTGTCAGGCTGATGGAAAAGGTTCATATTATATAAGAATGAACAACTTGGCCAGGTGTGATGGCTCATGCCTATAATCCCAGCCCTTTGGGAGGCTGAGGCAGGCAGATCACTTGAGGGCTGGAGTTCCAGACCAGCCTGGCCAATGTAGCAAAATCCCATTTCTACTAAAAATACAAAAATTAGCCAGGTGTGGTGGCGGGTGCCTGTAGTCCCAGCTGCTCGGAAGGCTGAAGCAGAAGAATCGCCTGAATCCAGGAAATGGAGGTTGCAGTGAGCAGAGATCACACCACTGTACTCCAGCATGGGAGACAGAGTGAGACTCTGTCTCAGGGGAAAAAAAAAAAAAAGACAGACAAGAACAAACAACTCCATCCATAATCCTTAGTAATGGACACAAACCATTCCTCAACCCACCTCTTTCCCCCTAAGGATTTCTATGGCTTCCTGTACATACTTATCTGCATATTTGTTTGTATATTTATTTCTACTGTATCTTACTGTCTTTTCATTCCCTTTGGATATCGGTTTGCACTTGTCCCACTGTCTTACAGTTTTATGGAACTCTCATAGCCCTTTCCCACACATTATCTCATCTGATCTTCACAACAAAGCTTGCAGGCCAGTGATGTAGAGGGTGTGGCTCTGGAGGATGCCTGTCTGGGTCAGGGGCCTGAGCTCAAGTCCCAGCACTGCCCGCTACTTGCTTCATGACCATGGGTTACTTCACCTCTGCATCTCAGGTCCCTTACTGTCGGACATCTGCCGTACAGGATGTGGTAAGGACCACGGCAGGCCACGTTTCTGAACAATTACAAAGCACCACACAGACATTTTAAGATGTGGCTGTTTTTAAGAATGAGAAAACGTTTAAAGTTACAGAATTAAGACTTGAATAAAGACATCCCTGGAACAGAGCCCACACCTCTGTGCAAGGCGTCAGCGCTCAGCAAAGACTCCTTCACTGACCAAGTGGACCATTTACCTTTTGGAAGTATACATAGGCTTTCCAACACCATGGTGTAACTTCAGTGCATGGGAAAAAGTTATTTACCAAATGGTTTCCTACTGCCCCAAAAAAGGATAAGGTGTGCAGTTTATAACCAAGTAGTCTAAGCACCACAGGGTGCAGCAGGGTATAGCCAAGGAGGACACAGAAACCAAACGGTACCGGCTGCTTGATGAATTCCACAGAACAGCAGCGGATGGTGCTTAGCACTCAGAACGTGCCTGCCACTCCTTTAAGCAACTTCCATGTTTAGCTTGTTTAATCTTCACAATAACCCTAAAGAAAGTCTGAGGCTCATTTCACAGTTAAGGAAAATGAGGCACAGAGAGGTTAAGTAACTGCCCAAGATTACACAGCTAGTCAGTTATCTGAAACCCTGGGGTCAGCACGGCTCCGTGATTCCTGCTTCAGCACAGACCACGACATCAGTGCTGTGCTAGCCTTTATGACCGTCCACCGGTGCCAGTTCAACATGAAACAGGGCCGAGAAAGCAGCTCCAGCTTTGTATATGGCAGTGAGTAACTCCTTCAAATAAGAAATACGCCAAAAATAATCTCTTATATTGAGAGCTGTAAATTCTAATCTTGTAAATGAGGCTAATGAAGAAATAACACTAAGCATAAATGTAGAAAATGAGTAACAAAAAAAGGTTATTCATAGATCTGCTAAAAAAACCAGTAATGTTAAGAATAAAATCCTGCTCACTTCTCAGCAACTCCAGAGCAGACAAGCTTTAATGCTGTCAGGAAATCCTGTGTGTTGGTGGCACACAGACCCTCCCTGTGTGCAGCGCTACTCCACGGGCAACTGAGGGAAACAGTCCCTGAGCCTCAGCCGGGCAATAGGGCTGAAGAAGGGGCAGATCCTTACCTCTACCAGGACAGGTGCCCTGTTGCTATAAGTTTAAAGAACGCTCTATCAGCACTGCCCAGCTGAGTTCTGCCCTCTCTGTAGCAGGCACAAAATGTGAGACAAAGAATCATTCTGCAAAACCTTCATTTGTATTAGTGCATCATATTAATTACTAACTATAATTAACTGCATTACTGAATATTTTACTAATAAAGTAGTATGTCATCAAATAATATTTTAACATTATCCTATTTTACCCTCAGTGCCCATGTTTTATCAGAAAGTCATAGTTGTCCTTTAAAGCGATTTGAAACGTTAATTCCTACTCTTACAAGTAACATTATATCCTGATGCTAAGAATTTGGAGAAAAAAATACATTTCTAAATTTAATTTAAAAAGGTCCTTGTAGGAAAAAAGAATGAATCAAGAGCATGCTTCGTGTCAGGCTCAGTTTGACTGTGTCCCAAGACTTGACAGGCACCTCAAACCCTCAGTCACCATGTGCCTCATGAAGGCACTCACTGGCGGACACTGCCACACCTCCAGGGAAAACCATGATGATTCCTCTGTGGAAACTCAATGAGCACATCATCAGGAAAAATAAGAGCATGTGCTCACAGATGGATAAAACGCTGGTTGCAAAGAAAAAACAAGCCAGGCTGCCCACTGAGGAGGGCCACAGTATCCTCAGCTCCCTCTGGAGAACAGGAGCATCAGTGCTCACTGAGTGGGGCCACAGCGCCCTCAGCTAACCTAAGGCCTGGGCGCTGAGCAGAAGAGTGATGTGCAACCTCTCTGTGTAAGAGAATTCTTGATGTGCTCGTGCTCAAGTCTTCGGGGGGCCTCCTATGTGGTAGCTGCAAGGGCACAGCACCACCAGCATGCCGAAGATGTTACTTCTCTGCCCACCTGATTAGAGCAGGCCTGTGTGTGATGGCATCTGTGAGGGCTCAGTACACAGAGCCCTAAGAGCATGGACACCATCAGTAGCATTGATTTGTTTACCTGTCCTGGGCTCCTTTTCAAATTCTGTTCTACCTTGCTTCTGAAACAGTTTCAAAGATAACTCGCCAATCCTTTCATTTTCTGCATTAATAGCTCTTTGAATTTCTTGTATTTCCTTTTTTTGAGCTAGAGGAAGTTCTTCCATTTTTTCTCTTGACTCAGGTTCATTACTGCTTTCATCATCATCACTATCACAAACCTCAAAGTCATCTTCGTAGTCCTGCAAACAATAACAATCTTTTGGAACGCTTTAAGACAAATTGACTTTACGTTATCGCTCATACTGAACAAAACATGACAGCTTATAACTTAAGACAGACAATGTCCTTATTACAGCTAAGATATTTATAGTTCCCTGACTTTAATGTTTTTGAAGATACATCTATACAAACTGCTACCTTTATTTCTCTAAAAATAAATCACACAATACAGAACCATACACAGAAGGCCTATCAATTACCACCACGTGCAAACACGTGTACTGAGAATGTGAAATTGTGTGTATTTTTATAGCTACCTACATATACACTTTTTATGCAGTGCACTTAAATATGAGTTAAATTATAAAATCATTTAATTACATCATATTGGTAAGTATTGGTAGAAGTATAGCAAGCATTTTATAGGTAATAGCTTGACCTAAATCAAACCTAGATAGATACTGAGTATTAGGATTAATAAAAAGAATAAAAAGGGCATCAAATTTACTATATATAAGCTGATGTTTAAGAATAAATGATTTTTAAGCTAAGGAAAGTTTTAACTTTTATACATACTTCAAAATCATCTTCACAACTGGCTGTATATGCATCAGTTCTAGCACGTTCTAAATCAGCTTCTTCCTTTTCAATTTCCTAGAGGTAAAAATCAAACATGAAACCAAAAAATTCAATCATAAACTTGAATATTGCAAATAGGCTGGGAAAACATATGTTTTCTGAGATTCATTTGATGTTGCTAATTTGAAACTCTTAAGTATTTTTAAAACTAATATAATGTTAAATTCCTTTAAGAAATACCCTTGCTAACTTATAGGTAGAACCAAAAACAGAATACAGTAAACATTCTTTTCAGGAAACCTCTGTAATTCTGGTGGCTGTAGTTCTGTAATTCTGTAATTCTGGTGGCTAAAATTTGTTTAAGTGTTTTACAAATAAACTTCAAACGTGCAGCAATCCATTTCTTCTCCGTGAACATATTCCCCGCTGAATAGTGCTCAGCTGATCTACACCATTAAAGACAGAGAAATAGGCCAGGCACTGTGGCTCACACCTTTAATCCCAGCACTTTGGGAGGTCAAGGCAGGCAGATTACTTGAACTCAGGAGTTGGAGACCAGCGTGGGCAACATGGCGAAACCTCATCTCTACCAAAAATACAAACAATTAGCTGGGCATGGTGGTGTGCACCTATGGTCCCAGCTACTCCGGAGGCGGAGGTGAGAGGACTGCTTGAGCCTGGGGGGCAGAGGCTGCAGTGAGCCAAGATCGCGCCACTGCACAATCCAGAAGAAATTACAAGGCATACTAGAAAGCAGAAAATACAGTTTGAAGAGACAGAGCAAGCACCAGTTCCAGACATGGCAGGGATGTTGGAACTGTCAGAACAGGAACTTAAAACAACTATGAGTAACTTCCTAAGAGCTCTAATAGATAAAGTTCATAGCATGCAAGCAGAGAGATGGAAAGCCTAAGAAAGAACCAGAACGGAAAGTTCAAGGTCAAAAACAACAGAAACAGAAGTGAAGAACAACTTTGATGGGCTCACTAGTAAACTGGACACAGCTGAAGAAAAAAGTCTCTGTGCTTGATGATACCTCAACAGAAACCACCAAAACTCAATAGCAAAGAGAACAAAAAGCGGGAAGGAAAAAAAAAACAAAAAAACAAAAAAAACCAGAACAAAATATCCAAGAACTGTGGGACAACTGCAAAAGGTATTCACGTGTGTAATGGGGATGGCAAAAGGAGAGAAAGGGACAGAATATTTGATAAAATAATGACTGAGAATTTCTCCAAATTGATGTCAGACACCAAACCACACATCCAGGAAACTCATAGAACACCAACATCAATGTCAAAAAATCTACACGTAGGCATATTATATCAAAACTACAGAAAATCACAGATAAGGACAAAATCCTAAAAGAAACCAGATGGGGGAAAAAAAAACTTTACTGAGGAACATAGATAAGAATTACAGGCTGGGCATGGCGGCTCACACCTATAATCCCTGCACTTTGGGAGGCTGAGGCAGGTAGATCTTCTGAGGTCAGGAGTTTGAGACTAGCCTAACCAACATGGTGAAACCCCATCTCTACAAAAACACAAAAATCAGCTGGGCACGGTAGTGCTCGCCTATAATCCCAGCTACTCAGAAGGCTGAAGCAGGAGAATCACTTGAACCTGGGAGGCAGAGGTTGCAGTGAGCTGAAATCACACCATTGCACTACAGCCTAGGCAACGAGAGTGAAACTCCATCTCAAAAAAAAAAAGGATTACATTCAACTTCTCAGATATCATGAAGCAAGAAGACTGCATAGAGAAATGTTTAAAGTACTGAGAGAAAAATATTCACCAGCCCAAAATTACACATATAGTCTACAAAAGTATCCTTCCAAAGTGAAGGAGAAATAAAGACTTTCAAACAAAATTGAGGGAATTTGTTGCCAGTAGACCTGTCTTGCAAGCAACATAAAAAGAAGTTCTTCAGAAAGAAGGTGTATTAGTCCGTTTTCACGTTGCTGATAAAGACACACCCGAGACTGGGAAGAAAAAGAGGTTTAATTGGACTTCCAGTTCCACATGGCTGGGGAGGCCCCAGAATCATGGCAGGAGGCAAAAGGCACTTCTTACATGGCGGCAGCAAGAGAAAATGAGGAAGAGGCAAAAGTGGAAACCCCTGATAAACCCATCATATCTCATGAAACTTATTCACTATCACAAGAATAGCACGGGAAAGACCAGGCCCCATGATTCAATTACCTCCCCTGGGTCCCTCCCACAACATGTGGGAATTCTGGGAGATACAATTCAAGCTGAGATTTGGGTGGGGACACAGCCAAACCACATCAGAAAGAAAATAATATAGGTCAGAAACGTGGGTCAACATAAAAAAAAGAAAAGTATGGAAGAAAAAATAAATAAAGGGAAACAACTTTTCCTTTTCTATTTCTTAATTGATCTAAACAGTTTGTTCAGAATAATAGTAACAAAAATGCATTCAATTACATATGCTTAGGTATTTATTCATGTGTGTGTGTGTGTGTGTGTTTGTGTACGCATATGTATAGTTAGCCCTCCTTATCTGTGGGTTCTACATCCATGGATTCAACCAATCACAAACCAAAAATATTTGGAAAAATAAAAATAAAAAATAATACAAATTTTAAAATACAGTATAACAACTATTTACATAGCATTTACATTGTATTAGGTTTTATAAGCAATCTAGAGATGACTTAAAGTACATGGAAGAACATGCATAGGTTATATGCAAATCCTATGCCATTTTATTTAAGGAACTTGAGCGTTTACAGATTTTAGTATCCACAGGGGGTCCAAGAACCAACCCTGTGCCAATACCAAGGGATAACATGCTTATGTCGGCTTATACACAAGTAAAATGAATGACAGCAAGGATACAAGGAATGGGAGTGGTACAGTCTTATTTAAAAGTAGACTTGGATTGATTGTAAATGTATTAAAACCACTTTAAAAAGTTAAAAAAAAAAAGAACCTTTAACTGATATGCTAAGACAGTAGAGGAAACAGAATCATAAAATGTTCCATTAAAACCACAAAAGGCAAAAAAAGAATGAAAGACAAAAACAGGAATAACAAGGGCAACAAATAAAAAATAGTGACAAATATGGTAGACACTAATACAATATATCAATAATCACTTTGAACATCAATGATCTACATGTACCAATCACAAGACAGAGATTGTCAGAGAGGATCAAAAAACAAGATCCATCTACTTATTGTCTTCAAGAAATCCAAATGAAGAAAAATATACCATGCTCACACTAATCAAAAGAAAGCAAAAGTTATTATATTAATTTCTGACACAGCAGACTTCAAAGTAAAGAGAGTCAACATGAATAAAGAAGGGCATTATGCAACGATAAAGATGCCAATTTTATGTCTTTAATGAAATACATAACAATCCTTAATATGTATTAAGTTTGTGTTATCCTTAATATGTATTATTAAGTTTGATAGAGTGTCAAACTATTTAAGTCAAAAACTAATAGAACTGCAAGAAGAAATAGATGAATCCACTATTACAGCTGGAGACTTCAACATCTCCCTATCAGAAATGGACAGATCCAACAGGCAGAAAATGAGTAAGAATATAGCTGAACTCCACGGCACCATCAGTGAACTGGGTATACGGGGCAGCTTTAGACTGCTTCACCCAACAGCAGCAGAATACACATTCTTATCAAGCTCGCATATAACACTCACCATGATAGCCCACATTCTGGGCCATAAAACACATCTTAACAAATATAAAAGAACAGAAATTATACATCTGCTCTCAGAGCACAATGGAATCACATTAGAAATCGGTAACAGAAAAATAACTGGAAAATTCCACAATATATGAAGATTAAACAACATGTTTCTAAATAACACAGAGGCTCCAAAACACATCTCAGAAATGTAAAAGCATTTTGAACTAAATAAAAATGAAAACAAACTTATCGGAATTTGTGGAATGCAAACAAAAGCAGTGCTTAGAGGGCAATTTAGAGTGTTGAATGCATATATTAGAAAAGAAGAAAGATCTAAAATCAATCATCTAAGTTTCGAGCTTGGATTAACTAGAAAAATAAGAGCAAATAAATCTGAAGTAAGCAGAAAAAAGAAATATTAGAGCAGAAATCAATAAAATTAAAAATAGGAAATCAACAGAGAAAAATCAATGAAATCAAAAGTTAGCTTTTTTGAAAATATTGATAAATCAGTACACTTCCAGGCCAAGCTAACTAAGGGAAAAAGAGAGCAGACCCAAATTATTAGCATCAGAAAAGTAAGAGGGGACATCACTGCAGATCCCATGACGTTAAAAGGATAATCCAGTAATACCACGAACAGCTCTATGCCCATAAATCTGATGACCTAGTAAAATGGGCCAGTTTCATGAAAGACACAGTTGCTAAAACTCACACTAGAAGAAACAGAGAATTTAATAGGCATATACCTCTTAAAGAAATCGAGTCAATAATAACCTTCTAAAAAAGAAAACACAAGGCCCAGCTAGTGCTAGAAAGCACTAGCACTGGTGAATTCTACCAAACATTTAATAAAGAAATTATACAATTCTTACCTGGGCACAGTGGTTCACACCTGTAATCCCAGCACTTTGGGAGGCCAAGGCAGTCAGATCTGAGATGGGTGAATCACCTGAGGTCAGGAGTTTTGAGACTAGCCTGGCCAACATGCTGAAACCCCATCTCTACTAAAAATACAAAAATTAACTGGGTGTGGTGGCAGGCACCTGTAGTCCCAGCTACTCGGGAGGCTGAGTCAGGAGGATCGCTTGCACCTGGGAGACAGAGGTTGCAGCGAGCCAAGATCACAGCACTGCACTTTAGCCTGGGAGACAGAGCAAGACTCTGTCTCAAAAAAAAAAAAAAAAAAAGAAATTACACAATTCTTTACACTCTCTTTCAGCGGACAGAGGCAGAAAGAATACTTCCTTAATCATTGTATAAGGCCAGTATGATCCAGATAAAAATAATACAAGAAAAAAAAAAAAAACTACAGAACAATATCATTCATGAATACAGATGCAAAAATCTGCAACAAAATTGTACCAAATTGAAGCTAACAATAAATACAAAGAATCACACAGGGCCAGGCACAGTGGCTCACACCTGTAATCCCAGCACTTTGGGAGGCCAAGGCAGTAAGATCACTTGAGCCCAGGAGTTCAAGACCAGCCTGGGTGAGATCTTAAGACCCTGCCTCTACAAAAAATTTAAAAACTAGCTGGGCATGGCAGCTCATGTCTGTAGTTCCAGCTACTCAGGAGGCTGAGGTGGTAAGATTGCTTGAGCATGAGAGGTTGAGGCTACAATGAGCCGTGATCACCCTACTGCACTTGAGTCTGAGCGACAGAGTAACACCCTGCCTCAAAAAAATAAAAGATAAAAAATAAAAAGAATCATACGCCACAATCAGCCGGCATTTATCCCAAGTATGCAAGCCTGCTTCGACATTCAAGGATCAATTAATGTAACCCATCAAATCAACAGGCTAAAAGAGAAAAATCATGAGATCATATCCATAAATGGAGAAAAAACATTTGACAAAATCCAACAACCATTAATGATAAAACTCTTAGTAAACTAGGAATAGAGAGAAATTTCCTCAACTTGATAAAGAACATCTACAAAAAAAATACAGCTAATATCATACCTAAGTGAGAAACTCAAAGTTTTCCCACTACGATTGAAAACAAAAGAATGTATCATCTCATCACTCCTTGTCAGCATCATGCTGGAAGTTCTAACTAATGAAATAAGAAAAGGAAATAAAAAGTATACTGATTGGGAAGGAAGAAATTAAAATTTCTTCACAGATAATATGATAGTCTGTGCAGAAAATCTGAAAGAACTGAACAACAATAACAAAAAAACCGACTGGAAATAATAAGCAAGGTCACAGAACACAGGGTGAGTACACAAAAGTCAATTTCTTTCCTATATACCAGCAAGGAACAAGTAGAATCTGAAATTAAACACACATTATTACTTATATTAGCACCCTCTAAACTCAAATAGGTATCAATCTAACAAAACAAGTACAAGATCTCTATGAGGAAAACTATAAAGCTCTGCTAAGCAAAACAAAGAACTAAATAAAGGGAGAGATATTCCATGTTCACAAATAAGGCTCAAATCTGTCAAGATGTCAGTTTTTCCCACCTTGACCTAGAGCATGCAATCTCAACCGAAGTTTCAGAATTGTATGAATATTGACAAACCAGCTCTAAAGTTACATGTAGAGGCGGAAGATCCAGAATAATCAACACAACATTGAAGGAGAACAAAGTTGGAGAACTGACATGACCTGATGTCAAGACCCACTACAAAGCTATAGCAATCAAGACAGTGTGTACTGGCAAAAAGACTGGACAAATAGATGAATGCAACAGAACAAAAAGCCCAGAAGTAGACCCACATAAATATGTCAACTGATGTTTGAAAAGGGAGCAACAGCAATACAGTACAATGAATGAAAGATAGTCTCTACAAAAAATGGTTCTGGAACAAATAAACAGTCACACGACAACCTAGACAAAGACCTTACACCCTTCAAGAAAACATACTCAAAACAGATCACAGACTTAAGTGTAAAATGCGAAACTATAAACTCTTAGGAAATAGCACAGGACAAATCTAGATGACTAGGTATGGAGATGACTTTTTAGATACAACACCAAAAGCATAATCTATGAAAGAAAAAATTGATAAGCTGGACTTCATTAAAATTAAAAACTTCTGTAAGAGACAATGTCAACAGGAAGAGAAGACAAGTCACAGACTGACAGAAAATATTTGCAAAAGACAGCTGATAAAGGAGTGTTATCCAAAATACATATAGAACTCCTAAAACTCAACAATTAAAAAAATGGGTTGAAGACCTTAACAGACATCCCACTAAACAAGATATACAGATGGCAAACAAATATACGAAAAGATGCTCCACATCATACGTCACCAGGAAAATGTAAATTAAAAGGACGGTGAGATACCACTACCCACCTAACCAGAACACCTACAACACCAGACGCAGGGGAGGACGTGGAGCTACAGGAACTCTCACTCATTGCTGGAGAAAGTAAAATCCTACGGCCACTGTGGAGGACAGCTTGGCAATTTACTAACAAAACTAAACATACTCTTATCATATGATCCAGCAATCACACTCCTTGGTAGTTACCCAATAGAGTTGGAAACATGTTCACACAAAAACCTGCACACAGATGTTTACAGCAGATTTATTCATACTTGCCAAAACCTGGAAGCAACCAAGATGTCCTCCAGTTAGTGAGTGGGTAGCCTGCAGTATATCCCTACAATGGATATTATTCAGCACTAGGAGAAATGAGTTATTAAGCCTTGAAGAGACACAGACGGACTTTAAAATGCATATCGCTAAGTGAAAGAAGTCAATCTGGAAAAGGTCACAAACAGTATGATTCCAATCACAGACAATCTGCAACTTACAATGATTCAACGTATGATTTTTTTTTACTTTACAATGGTGCGAAAGTAAAACGCACTGAGTGGAAACTGTACTTTGAATTTTGTTTTTTTCCTGGACTAGCGACATCCAGTATGATATGCGGAAGGATATGCGGTAGGATATGCACCATGATATACGGTGTGACATGCAGTACAATATGCGGTACAATACGTGTTAGGCTATGCACTATGATATATGGTATGATATACGGTGTGACATGTGGTACAATATGCGGTACGATATGTACTATGATATACGGTATGATATACAGTATGATATATGGTGTGACATGTGGTACAATATGCGGTACAATATGTGGTAGGATATGCACTATGATATATGGTATGATATACGGTGTGACACACGGTACGATATGCAGTAGTATATGCACTGTGATATACGGTTCGATGTGTGGTGTGACATGCAGTACAATATGTGGTATGATATGTGGTAGGATATGCACTATGATATACGGTATGCTATACGGTGTGACACGCGGTACAATATGCGGTACAACACGTGGTAGGATATGCACTATGATATATGGTATGATATACAGTGTGACATGTGGTACAATATGCGGTATGATATGTGGTAGGATACGCACTATGATATACGGTATGATATATGGTGTGACATGTGGTACAATATGCGGAAGGATATGCACTATGATATATGGTATGATATACGGCGTGACTCAGTGGTACAATATGTGGTAGGATATGCACTATGATATACGGTATGATATACGGTGTGACATGCGGTACAATATACGGTACAATATGCAGTAGGCTATGCACTGTGATATACAGTACAATATGCGGTGTGACATGCAGTACAATATGCGGTATGATATGCTAGGATACGCACTATGATATACGGTATGATATATGGTGTGACATGTGGTACAATATGCGGAAGGATATGCACTATGATATATGGTATGATATACGGCGTGACTCAGTGGTACAATATGTGGTAGGATATGCACTATGATATACGGTATGATATACGGTGTGACATGCAGTACAATATACGGTACAATATGCAGTAGGCTATGCACTGTGATATACAGTACAATATGCGGTGTGACATGCAGTACAATATGTGGTACAATATGCGGTAGGACAGGCACCATGATATATGGTGTGACATACGGTACAATATGCGGTATGATTATGCAGTAGGATATGCACTGTGATATACGGTACGATATGTGGTGTGATATGTGGTATGATATGTGGTACGATACTGTTATGATGCTGGCAGCAGCAGCAGCCACACCTCCCAGGCAGCCACGTGACCAAGAGGCTGAACAACCAACACTCTACAGTGTGCTGCAGTCAATACATTATATGAGATATTAAACACCTTATTACAAAATCGGTTTTGTGTCAAATGATTTTGCCAACTGTAAGATAAGTGTTTGGAGCACATTTAAGGTAGGCTGGGCTAAGCTTCGGTAGTTTAGGCATATTAAATGCATTTTCAAATCACGATACTTTCAACTTACTATGGGTTTACTGGGATGCAACCCTGTCATACGTTGAGGAGTGGCTGTATAAGACACTCCGGAAAGGGCAAAGCTATACAGACACAGACAAGATCAGTGATTACCACGAATAAGGGGGAAGGGAGGGATGAACAGTCGGAGCACAGGGGTTTTTAGGGCAGTGCAACCACTCTGCATGATGCCCTGTGGTGGATCCACATCACGGCCCATTTGCCCAAACCCACAGAATGTTTAAGGCCAAGAGCGAACCCTAACATAAATCTTGGACTTTGATGATAATGACACATCGATGTAGGCTTCACTCTGCCAGGGTATGTTGATAATGGGGGAGGTTATTCATGTGTGGGGGCGAGGGAGTATATGGGAAATCTTTGTATCTTCCTGTCAATATATTTTTTTTTGAGATGGAGTTTTGCTCTTGTTGCCCAGGCCTGAGTACAACGGCTCAATCTCAGCTCACTGCAACCTCCACCTCCTGGGTTCAAGCAATTCTCCTGCCTCAGCCTCCCGAGTAGCTGGGATTACAGGTGCCTGCCACCACGCCCCGCTAATTTTGTATTTTTAGTAGAGATGGGGTTTCGCCATGTTGGCCAGGTTGGTCTCGAACTTCTGACCTCAGGTGATCTGCCCACCTCGGCCTCCCAAAGTACTGGGATTACAGGGGTGAGCCCACGCCTAGCCCCTTCCTCTCAATTTTGATGGAAACATAAAACTGCTCTAAAAAAAAATAAAAGTCTTAGCCAGGAGTAGTGTCTTATGCCTATGGTCCCAACTACTCGAAAGGCTGAGTCAGGAGAATCGCTTGAGCCCAAGAGTCCGAGGCTGCATTGAGCTATGATCGTGCCCAGCCTGCGCAACAGAGCGAGCCCCGTCTCACAATAAATATAAAATAAAAAATAATAAAGTCCTATAAAAAATAAATAAGGTCCTCTTGGCACATTATCATATAAAGTCATTGTACATTATATTAAATAATATATACATTTATTGTATCAATAAATACAACACCTGCTGACTGACAAAAAGAACAAAAACAGGAATTTTAAATGAAAACTAATAGCATCACATTTCTTATTCTTGCTCAACTCAGCAGACCCAGTGGCTCTTAGTCATGTCCTATGTCTGGCCAGGATTTTGAAACTACAATTCATCCACTCTGCAAACACTCACAACACACTTAGTGTGGGCCAGGTACTCAGCCAGGTGAGGAGACAGTGGGGAATGGAGCAGACACCGTCACCTCTGTGCAGAGCTAGAACCACACTGGGGGACACACCCCTGAGAAGGAACAAGAAACCCCCATTACCAGGAGTTCACCCGCCCCAGGAGAGCCCCACGTGTTCTCCATCAAGCTCTGCACTACGTCCTTCAGAGGCCCCGTCCGCAATTCCTCCCTCATATGAGGATACTTACGATTCCTTGATCTCTCTGGTTTTGCATATATATTCTGAAAATTATTTATAACCTTGTATAATTCTCAGCAACCATGGCGTGGATCATGTCTTTTGTGATTTCTCTATTAGGTGTCTTCAAATCTTCTCACTTTCTTCAACTTACACAGAACAACAATGAGAAGGCTGTCTGTTCATTCACCCTAAACCTCTTCCCTCCAATTTCTTTGCAAAATCCTCTCCTCTTCCAGAAAGAAAGAGGCTCCAGTACCTGACGGTGTGCACACAACCCAGTTACATTCCTTGACCCTCAAAACCCAGATGGCTTTCAACAAGACCAAGGACTTCAAACAACTCCAAGTGTGAATTTCATATGAAAATCTCATCTGTCCCTTCATGCTCATGTTCTGCTATCTGAAAGGGACAATAATTAAACTAGTAAAATGCTGACAGGAAAGCAAGGAAATGTGAGTGGAAGTCTGTGCTGGGACAGGATTGCAAAACTGTAAGACGAAGTACTCTCCTTACCACAGTTTCCTCGCCTCCTGGCCTCTGGTCCAGCTTCCACCACACGGAAGAAACTTCCTCATGGCCATGCTAATGGAGAGAGAACAGCCCCATCAGCCAGGACACAGGTGAGATTCCAGGAGCCACGCAGCTCCCCGCAGAGCCCACCGGCCCTCAGCAGACAGGACACAGGTGAGATTCCACAGGTGCATAGACTGCGAAACTCACGCTCTGGGATGCGGGTCCCAGCCTGGGGCTGACAAACTGTGTGACTCAGAGCTTAGAGCAAGTATCTTCAACCCCCTGTGCCTCAGCTTTCTCTTCTGAAAAATCAGAATTACGGCATCTGCTTCACAGCAGCAGTGAGAGGACCGGATAAAAGGACACACAAGAAGCCCGGATCCCTGTGTGTGATGAAGAAAAAGCCTTGCAAATGTCACCTTTGTCAACGACGCTAGGAAGATCTATGCACTTAGAAGTCACTACTCAGGCCAGGCATGGTGGCTCACGCCTATAGTCCCAGCACTCTGGGAGGCTGAGGAGGGTAGATCACCTGAGGTCAGGAGTTTGAGACCAGCCCGGCCAACATGGTGAAATCCCGTCTCTACTAAAAATTAAAAAACATTAGCCAGGCAGGGTGGCAGGTACCTGCAATTCCAGCTACTTGGGAGGCTGAGGCAGGAGAATCTCTTGAACCCAGGAGGCAGAGGTTGTGGTGAGCCGAGATCGCACCACTGCACTCCAGCCTGGGCGACAAGAGCGAAACTCAGTCTCAACAAAAAAAAACAAGTGACTACCCAAAACTAGGCAGTGCCTAAAACTGGTCGCAATATAATGTATTATTCATGAAGAAAACAGAAAAAGAACTTTCCATGTGTCCAGAAAACTATTCTGGCACATAGTAGGCACTCCATAAATGCTGAAGAACTGAATCAAGATAAATTCAGTGTTGCTGCTGTAAAATGTGGATCTAATCAGAGCCAAAACAAGCTGTTAAATACGTTCACAATGAACTGAAATTTTTCTAGAAAAAAACACATCATATATTTTACTCCTCTGGAAAAGAAAAAAAAAAAGAATGTAAAATATCCCATTGGTTACCTCACTGGTAATTTTTATACTGATTATAAGTTGCACGGATACTATTTTAGATTTATTGGATTATATAAGATGTTATGAAATTAATTTCATGTTTCTTTTGTATGTTTATAAGAAAACGTAAAATTATAGGCCAGGTGTGGTGGCTCGCACCTGTAATCCCAGTACTTTAGGAGGCTGAGGCAGGAGGATCACCTGAGCCCAGAAGTGCAAGACCAGTCTGGGCAACACAGCAAGACCCCACCTCTATTTTTTTTTTTTTTTTTTTTTTTTGAGACAGAGTCTCGCTCCATGGCCCAGGCTGGAGTGCAGTGATGCGATCTCGGCTCACTGCAATTTCCACCTCCCGGGTTCAAGCAATTCTCCTGCCTCAGCCTCCCAAGTAGCTGGGATTACAGGAGTCCACCACCACGCTAATTTTTGTATTTTGAGTAGAGATGGAGTTTCACCATGTTGGTCAGGCTGATCTCAAACTCCTGACCTCAGGTGATGCCCCTGCCTTGGCCTCCCAAAGTGCTGGGGTTACAGGCCTGAGCCACCACGCCTGGCCTTTTTAAAATTTTTTGTTGTTGTTGTTTTTATACAGATGAGGAATTCCTATGCTGCCCAGGCTGGTCTCGAACATCTGGTATATTTTTTTAAATAAAAATAAAAAATAAAATTTAAAATTATAAATGTGGCTCACGTTATAATTCTAGTTAACAATGCCAACCTGGAGCTTAGAGAAAAAATTGGGAAACATGAAAAAAATAGGAAAATAAATCTATATGTTTTCATCCAATAATTCCACAATTCCACTTCAAGAAATGTATCCACAAAAATAACACAGTAGATCTATAACATCCAAACTAGAGGGATTTCCACAATGAACTAGGAAGAACAGGAGGGCTGTGTGTGTGTGTGTGTGTGTGTGTGTGTGTGTGTGTGTGTGTGTGCGCGCGCGCGCGTAAATGTTTAAAACTGGCTTCCAAATTCCCAAATATACACACCAATATATGATTATAAAAGATTATATGAGAAATATTTGTAGGTCTTTTTTTTTCTGTGGTAAATGTGTGGCTATAGCCAGATAATAAGCAATCCCACCACCACCACCACCAAAATTAAATAAATAAAACATCTGCGTCAAAACAACAGGTGCCGTATGACCTAATTTATGTAAAATCATGTTTGTGTACGGATATAGAATAAAGCAATTCATAAAAATATGGCACGAAGGCTGAGCGCGGTGGCTCCTGCCTGTAATCCCAGCACTTTGGGAGGCCGAAGCAGGTGGATCACCTGAGGTCAGTAGTTCAAGATCAGCCTGGCCAACATGGTGAAACCCTGTCTCTACTAAAAACACAAAAATCAGCTGGGTGCGGTGGCGCATGCCTACGATCCCAGCTACTCAGAAGGCTGAGGCACGAATCACTTGAACCCAGGAGGCAGAGGTTGAGGTGAGCTGAGATCGCGCCACTGCACTCCAGCCTGGGAGACAGAGCAAGACTCCAACTCAGCGCATATATATATATATATGGCAGAAAATTGTTAAATATGATTATCTCAAGGTCATGGGTTTCAGATAACTACCAAAAAAGAAAAAATTATTCTCCAGAAATAATTCATAAAATTCAAAATATGCTTGCCACATTATCTGTAATAACAAAACAAAAAGAGGAAAATGGTTTAATAATAACCCTAACTCCACAGTGTGTTATTTTAGTTACTAAGTAATCATTATGAAGACTCCTCTTATGATACTATTGGAGATGGTGGAGATAATGAAGACTGTGGAGAAACGCTGATGTGCTAAGTGACAAGCTCAGCACAGGGTACAATTCTCCTGGTGCATAAATACATGTCACAAGGTAGCTTAACACATGGAAACAATTATGCAAGGAGAGGGATTACGCGTGTGTGTTAGTCACAAGTGACTATTAATAACATGTGCTTGGTAGAATTTGCCAGAGAAGTCATCAGAGCCTGAGCTACTTTGTGGGGAGATTCTTAACAGAAACGTAATTTCTTGACTTACTATAGGTCAGTTCAGCCTATTGCTTCTAGCAGGTTTAGTAACTGATAGTCTCTAGGAATTTGTCCATTCATCTAAATTACCTAATTTGTTACCATAAAATATTGTCCTATCTGTGATTGAAAGTGGGGTGCTAAAGTTCCTATTATTGTGAATTGCCTGTTTCTCCCTTCAATTCTGTCAGGTTTTGCTGCTTGTGTTTTGGGGCCCTCTTGTTAGGTAAATATTCATTTACAATTGTTACATCTCCTTGCTGAACTAATTATTTGGTCATTCTGAATTGTCTATCTCTAGTAACACTTTCTGTCTCAAAATCTGTTTTATCTGATATTAGTATAGCCAGTCCAGCCCTCTCATAGCTGCTGTTTGACAGATTCTCTTTGTCCAGCTTTTTACTTTCAACCTATTTGCGTCTTCTAGCCTAAAGTAAGTCTCTAGTGTGCCTTCTGGAATCACCACTCAAATAAACCATCTGCAAATGAGCCCTGTCTCAGCCTCTGCTTTGAAGGGGAAGCCCAAACTAAGATGATGGCTAATCTGAATGTACCATAAAATCGATGTATCCTCAGTGGAGACTGCCTTACCTTCCGTCTTGAATCTTTATCTTTTCCGTGATTCCTTACTAAATTCTCAGCATACCTGGAAAGCAAACATAATCAAAATCAAAATTTACTTTTAAATGAGCGCTTTTAAAAAATAAAACATTTTCCATATCAGTGAAAGTTCTTAACAATATTTTGACATGATTAAGAACTACTATAACCAGGGGCAACGACTTGCACTTGTAACCCCAGCTATTTGGGAGCCTGGGGCAGGAGGATCGCTTAAGGCCAGGAGTTCGGGACCAGCCTGGGCAACAGAGTAGACTCCATCTCTACAAAAATAAAAAATTAGCCTGGCATGGTGGCACATGCCTTAGTCTCAGCTACTTGGGAGGCTGAGGCAAGAGGATTGCTTGAGCCCAGGAGTTTGAAGCTGCAGAGTGAGCCATGATTGTGCCACTGCACTCCAGCCTGGGTGACAGAGCAAGACCCTTTCTCAAAAAATAATTAAAAAAAAAAAAAACTGTTGCAGGTTAGCAAAGCATGTTTTATTAGAGCAATAAATGTTAAAGTCTTCCTAGCATTCTTACTCTTTTATCAATAATTCAAGACAGAAAATATCTTCCAGAGAAGAAATTACGTGTTTTAACAAACTTGTGTGTGAGTGCAAATCTACACTCTTTAGGAGTTCTTGGCCAGGTGCGGGGCTCACATCTGTAATCCCAGCACTTTGGGAGGCCGAGGTGGGCAGACTGCCTGAGGTCAAGAGCTCGGGACCAGTCTGGCAAACACAGTGAAACTCCATCTCTACTAAAAATACAAAAAAATTAGCCAGTCATGGTGGCATGTGCCTGTAATCCCAGCTACTTGGGAGGCTGAGGCAGGGGAATTGCTTGAACCAGGGAGGTGGAGGTTACAGTTAGCCAAGATCATGCCGCTGCACTCCAGCCTAGGCAACAGAGCAAGATTCCGTCTCAAAAAACAGAGTTCTAGAAATTTTCTATAATTTTATTGGTCTGTCTGAAATACTATTTTATATTAAATATAAAATAAAATATATAATATGTAATACAAATATAAAATAAAAGATATTTCTAAAAGAAAGATTTATCTTGAAATATGTTTTACTTTTAAATCACATTTCATATTAGTTAGGACCTAAAATAAAGATGTGCAAAATATCAAACTGATTCTCAATTTTTAAACTTTCATTCATACCAATATACCATGTGGTTTAACAAAAGTACTGAATTGAGCAAAAGAGTCTTCTTGTGCCTTCTAGTGGACATGCAGTATAAAACCCAGGAACCGACACCCGAGGTTTAAGTGTCAGCTTTGCCCAAACTTGTAAAAATTTGGGTAAGACATTTAACCTGGGTTTTCTAATCTTTGAAAAAGGATTACAAAATCTGATTGTCAGAAAGAACAAATGAAAGTCTAGGGCTTATATATGAGAGTTTAGGCCAGGCACGGTGGCTCACGCCTGTCATCCCAGACTTTGGGAGGCCAAGGTGGGTGGCTCACTTGAGGCCAGGAGTTCGATACCAGCCTAGCCAACATGGCAAAACCCCATCTCTACCAAAAATACAAAAATTAGCTGGTCGTGGTGGTGTGTGCCTATAGTTCCAGTTACTCGGGAGGCTGAGGCAGAACAGCTTGAACCTGGGAGGCGGAGGTTGCAGTGAGCCAAGATCGCACCACTGCACTCCAGCCTTGGTGACAAAGTGAGACTCTGTCTCAAAAAAAAAAAAAAAAGAGTTTATACAGAAACTCCAATTAATCTATAATCTTCGCAAAACCCACACGACACAGGAATTATCATCATTGCTTTAGCGAAAGGCCACCCAACACTGCAACTAAAAGGTAGATAGGAAATTCCGACCAAGGCTGACCCCCACCCCCAGCTCTGGGGGTCTCTGCCAAGGCATCGGGGTGGAATGTTCCCTCCTGGGTGTTCACAAGCGACAAACAATGGGCAGAGGGGGACTTGCCGGCATGTACTGTTTTTAGTGGCTGTGAACCAGAATGGTTTGCTCAGGTCTGTAAAGGGGCGAAACCGCCCACCTGTGGATCTTTAACTTCAGGCAGGGAGGACGCCCTCTTGCACATGAAGAGGCTCCCAAGTGAATTATTGTCCCCAAAGTCAGTACCAATTTTCTAATTTTGCATGAGCAAATGTTAAAAAGGACAAAAACAGATCCTGAGGCAATAAATAGAAACAATAATATTAAAATGGAAAAAATAAAAATAAATATAATTAATTTAAAAGGCAAAATAAAAAACTAATAATTTCATAATAAGTTTCCAAGCTCCTCTAGTATTCCTAAAACATACCAACCCATTTGGAGGGGCTAAGGGGCAAAATCTAGAGAAAATGAAGTATAACTGATTCCCACAGACTGGCCACCACTGGAGCCAGTAAGAAAATTCCCTGAAGCATTCCACGAGAGCGGCACACGTCAAGGTCGACCACAGGGCACGCAATCCTTACTGGCTGCTGGTCCCATCTCTCTTTGAGCTTGCACCTCGATTTCTGTGTTCACCGTTCTAGCAAACAAAAGAATAATCCCATAACCATTTATTAACATATGGGAAGGAAGTAAGCATAATTAGTAAACCCCATAAAACAAGAATGGATTGAAAATTTAACAATAGCATCTACACCACAAGTATCTTTTAAATAACTATTTTTGCCAGCCATTTTTTAGTAAATTAGATAATGAAATGTAAAGAAAATGGATAAAAGTATACATAAAAGGGTGATTATGCCAGGCGCGGTGGCTCACGCCTGTGATCCCAGCGCTTTGGGAGGCCAAGGTGCATGGA
This sequence comes from Mandrillus leucophaeus, assembly GCF_000951045.1. Classification (NCBI taxonomy): domain Eukaryota; kingdom Metazoa; phylum Chordata; class Mammalia; order Primates; family Cercopithecidae; genus Mandrillus; species Mandrillus leucophaeus. Next base: position 561,545 of record NW_012103954.1, read on the forward strand.
TCACCTGAGGTTGGGAGTTAGAGACCAGCCTAACCAACATGGAGAAATCCCATCTCTACTAAAAATACAAAATTAGCTGGGCATGGTGGTACACACCTGTAGTCCCAGCTACTCAGGAGGCTGAGGCAGGATAATTACTTGAACCCAGGAGGTGGAGGTTCAAGTAATTATCACGCCACTGCACTCCAGCCTGGGCAACAGAGCGAGACATCATCTCAAAAACAAAAACAAAAACAAAAACTTTACAAAATTAATGAGAAAAAAGTGTTATGTTTAACAGAACAATGTGTTGTGGTCCATAAAATGAATTGGAATGGGAAAAAAATAAAATCACTAGTGCTGGGTAGGAAAAATTATGATTTACTGACTAGATATAAAAAGGGAAGAGAAAAAAACGTCATCAAGTTAATGATAAGAGTCAGACCTGGGTGTGGGCAAGCAGCGCATAGCACTGGGGGGCCCTGACTGTGGTGATGGCAGCCAGTCAGGCTGCACGTGGGGCCAGGAGAAGCGTGCTGTGATTATCTCAGCACCTACCCCACAGGGAGGCAGGTAACGCTGCTCACCCAGATGGCCTGCAAATGGCAGAGCTGAGAAAAAGCTCAGCACGTTGTCGTCAAACTCCTGTGGCCTCATCACACAGTCCCTCAGGACTAACACTCTGGACAGGAGAGTCCTGGGCTGGAAAAGGTATTTACAAGTTATCACTTGAATCCACTACTTCCAGGAGCAGAAAGGAGATGATCCAATCTTGAAAAGGATAAAAGTATGACAGGCATGGTGGTTCACATCCTAATCCCATCCGTTCGGCAGGCTGAAGTAGCTTGAGGCCAGGAGTTCAAGATCAGCCTAGGCAACACAGCTAGAACCCATCTCTAAAAAAATTGCTTTTGCCGGGCATGGTGGCTCACGCCTGTAATCCCAGAACTTTGGGAGGCCAAGGTGGGAGGATCACGAGGTCAGGAGATGGAGACCATCCTGGCTAACACAGTGAAACCCCGTCTCTACTAAAAATACAAAAGTGGTGGTGGGCGCCTGTAGTCCCAGCTACTCAGGAGGCTGAGGCAGGAGACTGGCGTGAACCCCGGAGGTGGAGCTTGCAGTGAGCGGAGATCACACCACTGCACTCCAGCCTGGACAACAGAGCGAGACTCCGTCTCAAAAAAAAAAATTGCTTTTTAAAAGGATAAAGGTGAGGGGATCTGCGCCAAGATGGCCGAATAGGAACAGCTCCAGCCTCCAGCTCCCAGCGTGAGCAACATGGAAGACGGGTGATTTCTGCACTTCCAACTGAGGTACGGGGTTCATCTCACTGGGGCGTGTTGGACAGTGGGTGCAGCCCAACGAGTGAGAGCTGAAGCAGGGCAAGGCATCGCCTCACCCGGGAAGCACAAGGGGGAAGGGAATTCCCTTTCCTAGTCAAGGGAAACCGAGACACACGACACCTGGAAAATTGGGTCACTCCCACCCTAACACTGCGCTTTACCAAGGGTCTTAGCAAAGGGCACAATAGGAGATTATATCCCGTGCCTGGCTCGGAGGGTCCCACGCCCACGGAGCCTCCCTCATTGCTAGCACAGCAGTCTGAGATCTAACTGCAAGGCAGCAGCAAGGCTAGGGGAGGGGCACCCACCATTGCTGAGGCTTAAGTAAGTAAACAAGGCTGCCAGAAGGCTGGAACTGGGTGGAGCCCACCACAGCCCAAGACGGCCTGCCTGCCTCTGTAGACTCCACCTCTGGGGACAGGGCATAGCCAAACAAAAGGCAGCAGAAACCTCTGCAGATGTAAATGTCCCTGTCTGACAGCTTTGAAGAGTAGTGGTTTTCCCAGCACGGAGTTTGAGATCTGAGAACGGACAGACTGTCTGCTCAAGTGGGTCCCTGACCCGAGTAGCCTAACTGGGAGACATCCCCCACTAGGGGCAGACTGACACCTCACACCTCACACGGCCAGATACACCTCTGAGACGAAGCTTCCAGAGGAACGATCAGACAGCAAAGCAATATTCACTCTTCTGCAGCCTCCGCTGCTGATACCCAGGCAAACAGAAGCCCAAATGCAGATAAAAACCACAAAGACGGGGAAAAAGCAGTACAGAAAAGCTGGAAATT
>NW_012103954.1:564011-564341 GCF_000951045.1 Mandrillus leucophaeus
CTCGGCCTCCCAAAGTGCTGGGATTACAGGCGTGAGCCACCGCGCCCGGCCCAGGAAATTCTAAAAATCACAGCGCCTCTCCCCCTCCAAAGGAACGCAGCTCCTCGACAGCAACAGAACAAAGCTGGAAAGAGAATGACTTTGATGAGTTGAGAGAAGAAGACTTCAGACAACCAAACTTCTCCGAGCTAAAGGAGGAAGTTCAAACCCATCGCAAAGAAACTAAAAACCCTGAAAAAAGATTTGACGAATGGCTACTAGAATAACCAATGCAGACAAGTCCTTAAACGATCTGATAGAGATGAAAACCATGACATGAGAACTACGTGA
>NW_012103954.1:564549-565299 GCF_000951045.1 Mandrillus leucophaeus
TACACAACAAAATGAAGGCAGAAATAAAGATGTTCTTTGAAACCAATGAGAACAAAGATACAACATACCAGAATCTCTGGGACACATTTAAAGCAAGGTATAGAGAGAAATTTGTAGCACTGAATGCCCACAAGAGAAAGCAGGAAAGATCTAAAATTGACACTCTAACATTACAATTAAAAGAACTAGAGAAGCAAGAGGAAACACATTCAAAAGCTAGCAGAAGGCAAGAAATAACTAAGATCAGAGCAGAACTAAAGGAGATAGAGACACAAAAAACGCTTCAAAATATCAGTGAATCCAGGAGCTGGTTTTTTGAAAAGATCAACAAAATGGATAGACCACTAGCAAGACTAATAAAGAAGAAAGAGAGACGAACCAAATAGATGCAATAAAAAATGATAAAGTGGATATCACCACCGACCCCACAGAAATGCAAACTATCATCAGAGAATACTATAAACGCCTCTACGCAAATAAACTAGAAAACCTAGAAGAAATGGATAAATTCCTGGACACTTACACTCTCCCAAGACTAAACCAGTAAGACCTGAGTAGACCAATAACAGGCTCTGAAATTGAGGCAATAATTAATAGCCTACCAACCAAAGAAAGTCCAGGACCAGGCGGATTCACAGACGAATTCTACCAGAGGTACAAGGAGGAGCTGGTACCATTCCTTCTGAAATTATTCCAACCACTAGAAAAAGAGAGAATCCTCCCTAACTCATTTTATGAGGCCAACATCAT
>NW_012103954.1:565677-567134 GCF_000951045.1 Mandrillus leucophaeus
GTATATTTAGAAAACCCCATCGTCTCAGCCCAAAATCTCCTTAGGCTGATAAGCAACTTCAGCAAAGTCTCAGGATACAAAATCAATGTGCAAAAGTCACTAGCATTCTTATACACCAATTACAGACAAACAGAGAGCCAAATCATGAGTGAAATCCCATTCCCAATTGCTTCAAAGAGAATAAAACACCTAGGAATCCAACTTACAAGGGACGTGAAGGACCTCTTCAAGGAGCACTACAAACCACTGCTCAGTGAAATCAAAGAGGACACAAACAAATGGAAGAACATTCCATGCTCATGGATAGGAAGAATCAATATTGTGAAAATGGCCATACTGCCCAAGGTAATTTATAGATTCAATGTCATCTCCATTAAGCTACCAATGACTTTCTTCACAGAATTGGAAAAAACTACTTTAAAGTTCATATGGAACCAAAAAAGAGCCCGTATTGCCAAGACAGTCCTAAGCCAAAAGAACAAAGCTGGAGGCATCATGCTACCTGACTTCAGACTACACTACAAAGCTACAGTAACCTAAACAGCATGGTACTGGTACCAAAACAGAGACATAGACCAATGGAACAGAACAGAGCCCTCAGAAATAATACCACACATTCATAACCATCTGATCTTTGACAAATCTGACAAAACAAGAAATGGGGAAAGGATTCCCTATTTAATAAATGGTGCTGGGAAAACTGGCCAGCCATAAGTACAAAGCTGAAACTGGATCCCTTCCTTACACATTATACAAAAATTAATTCAAGATGGATTACAGACTTAAATGTTAGACCTAAAACCATAAAAACCCTAGAAGAAAACCTAGGCAATACCATTCAGGACACAGGCATGGGCAAGGACTTCATGTCTAAAACACCAAAAGCAATGGCAGCAAAAGCCAAAATTGACAAATGGGATCTAATTAAACTAAAGAGCTTCTGCACAGAAAAAGAAACTACCATCAGATTGAGCAGGCAACCTAGAGAATGGGAGAAAATTTTTGCAATCTACCCATCTGACAAAGGGCTAATAGCCAGAATCTACAAAAAACTCAAACAAATTTACAAGAAAAAAACAAATAACCCCATCAAAAACTGGGCAAATGATATGAACAGACACTTCTCAAAACAAGACATTTATGCAGCCAACAGACACAGGAAAAAATGCTCATCATCACTAGCCATCAGAGAAATGCAAATCAAAACCACAATGAGGTACCACTGCACACCAGCTAGAATGGCGATCATTAAAAAGTCAGGAAACAACAGGTGCTGGAGAGGCTGTGGAGAAATAGAAACACTTTTACACTGTTGGTGGCACTGTAAACTAGTTCAACCATTGTGCAAGATAGTGTGACGATTCCTCAAGGATCGAGAACTAGAAATACCATTTGACCCAGCCATCCCATTACTGGGTATATACCCAAAGGATTATAAATCATGCTGCTATAAAGAC
>NW_012103954.1:567914-569660 GCF_000951045.1 Mandrillus leucophaeus
AAAAAAAAAAAAAAAAAAAAAAAAGCCAGGCGCACGCCTGTAATCCCAGCTACTAGGGAGGCTAAGGCAGGAGAATCACTTGAACCCGGGAGGTGGAGGCTGCAGTGAGCCAAGATCACAGCACTGCACTCCGGCCTGGGCAATACAGTGAGACTCAGTCTCAAAACAAAAAAAAAAAAAGAAAGAAAGAAAGAAAAAATATCACAAAGAGAAAGTGAGAGACAATCACAGAGAACATCTATCCCTAGGAACAGTCCCAGTTACAATTACTAACAGTGCCCCTTGCACTTTATGGTAACCACAGGATAATTACATCAAGTAGCAGGTTCACAGAGTACTCAGCTGAAGAACATCTGAGTTGATACTAATTTTGAGTATCAAAAGCCGCAAAAGTTTTGAATTTCTAAAAGTCAACGCAAAGGAAAATTTTAATTATACAATGCTCGATCACCGTTCCTGAAGTTATATCATGTATCTGTTCATTTTTTCGTTTTTCTTTTTTTTTTTTTTTTTTGAGATGAAGTCTCACTCTGTCTCTCAGTCTGGGGTGCAGTGGCACGATCTCAGCAAACTGTAACCTCTTCCTCCCAGGTTCAAGCAATTTTCCTGCCTCAGCTTCCCGAGTAGCTGAGATTACAGGCATGCGCCACAACACCTGGCTAATTTTTGTATTTTTTTTTTTTTTACTAAAGACGGGGGTTTGCTATGTTGGCCAGGCTGGTCTCGAACTCCTGACCTCAAGTGATCCGCCTGTCTTGGTCTCCCAAAGTGCTGGGATTATAGGTGTGAGCCACCATGCCTGGCCTCTTTTTTCTTTTAAGACAAGGTCTTACTCTACCACCCAGGTTGGACTGCAGTGATACGATCACAGCTCACTGCAGCCTTGACCTCCTCAACTCAAGTGATCCTCTCACCTCAGCCTCTGTAGTAGCTGGGACTACAGGCGTGTGCCACCATGCCTGGCTAATTTTTTATTTTTATTTTGGTAGAGATGGGGGTCTCACTCTATTTCTCAGGGTGGTCTTGAACTCCTGGGCTCAAGAGATCCTCCCACCTGCTGAGTAGTAGGACTCCAGGTGTAAGCCACCACACCTGTCTGAGATTTGATTTTTTTTTTTTTTTTTTGGTAATTCTTTATCCTATGGCTTCTCCAACACAACATAAGCACCATAAGAACAGTAATTTCTGTTTTGTTCACAGCTGTATCCTCAGCACCTAGAACCGTGCCCAGCACACAAGCCACTCAGATAGGAACAACTTGTCTTAAAAAGAAAACGTCAGTCATCTGAATAATCTTTCTTCTGGGACTAATTTGAAGGCAGTGGTTTTACAAAGGTACAGGAAAATGTTCTTCATAGACCATTTTTCTCATCCACCTTTAATAAAAGCCAAATCTATGTCCAGAAAGGCATTTCTGGGTGGAACTAAGCACATGTAACCTAAGTCACTTCCAGTAATTAAACGTGATTTAGGGAATGGAGAATAGCCAAATTCAATAAAAGGTGAGTGGTGAAGTCTAAGTTGTGGGTACGTGAGTGTTCACTGGAAAATTATGTCGACTTTGCTGTATGTTTAAAAATGTTCATAATACAACGTTGAGAGAAAATGATGAAGTTTTGATCTAAGGAAAGAGACTTAAAAACAAAAAAAATGGTCGGGCGCGGTGGCTCAAGCCTGTAATCCCAGCACTTTGGGAGGCCGAGGCGGGCGGATCACGAGGTCAGGAGATCAAGACCATCCTGGCTA
>NW_012103954.1:569750-571822 GCF_000951045.1 Mandrillus leucophaeus
GGGCGGATCACGAGGTCAGGAGATCAAGACCATCCTGGCTAACACGGTGAAACCCTGTCTCTACTAAAAATACAAAAAATTAGCTGGACATGGTGGCAGGCGCCTGTAGTCCCAGCTACTCAGGAGGCTGAGGCAGGAGAATGGCGTGAACCCAGAAGGCAGAACTTGCCATGAGCCGAGATCACACCACTGCACTCCAGCCTGGGCGACAGAGCGAGACTCCATCTCAAAATAAATAAATAAATAAATATAAATAAATAAATAAAAACCAAAAAAAATTAGTATCTGTCCTCAAGGAGCTGCTTCTCATCTAACCTTCAGTGTGGCTGACTGAGGGAGTCCACGGCTTTCCACATCGCAGATGTGGGTAGCAGAACCGGCACTGCCTCAAACCTGCTAAGAAACATGGCCAACGTCCTGATACACACGGAGGGCGTGGGCTGCGGGAGACAGTGGGGTCTCAGTGAGGAAAGGCCCTCGGGGCAAAGGCAAGGGAGGTTAAAGCACTCAGACCCCACACAGGACAGCGCAAGAGTGGCTGAGATGGCCGGGAGCCAGATGGCTTCTGCTCGTAACACGACTGCTTCTTGTCCTAAGGGCTCCCAGTTCTAACCCACTGGCTTTTGCATTTTACAGCAAACACTGCAGTGGTCACCAGCTCTACATGCATTTCCTCAGCTGCGTCAATTCAGGTTGGGAGATCCAGGTCCTGCGCTTCTGCTGAGGCCTCCAGTCTCATCCCTGAAGGCGTGACTCTCCCCTAGCCTCAGGTACCATCTGACCCTTGCAAAGATTTCGCTTCCATCTTAAAGGAAGCATCACCAAGAAACAGGTAAATAAAATCATATTAGCTTCAGATTCTGTAAAAACAGAGCAGCAAAAAGCACGCTGAGAACAAAAGGTGCTAAAACACCTCTAGGAAAATCCTAAGTACAGGGATGAAACCACAGACCTGGGAGTGAAATTAGATCCTCTGCAATCAATGCTTTTACATTTTTGTTCTGCCTTGTTTTGCTTTTTTTTGCAAACTTATACCAATTCTGGTTGAAACGTTTGCTAATTATTCACTTAATTTCCACTTAAAAACCTACCAGCTTCCTTTTCAATGTTAAATTTCAAATTTTTTTTTGTTTTTTTTTTTGAGAGACAGAGTCTCACTCCATCACCCAGGCTGGAGTGCAGTGGTGCAATCTCAGCTCACTGCAACCTATGTCTCCTGGGTTCCAGCGATTCTCCTTCCTGAGTTCCAGCAATTCTTCTGCCTCAGCCTCCAGAGTAGCTGAGATTACAGGCACATGCCACCATGCCCTGCTAATTTTTTTATTTTTAGTAGAGACGGGGTTTCACCATGTTGGTCAGGCTGGTCTCGAACTCCTGACCTCAGGTGATCCGCACCTTTGCCTCCCAAAGTGCTGGGATTACAGGCATGAGCCACCGCACCCAGCCAGATTTCAAAATTTTATGATAGATTTCCAAATATCTGTTAAAAGTACATTCACAATGTAATCAAAATATGTGACATCACATTTCTTAGGAGATCAGTAATCTGTCTGTACTAACCACATAATCAAGACCTGAGTCGCATTTCTCCTAAATTACTACTACCAGGCCACAAATCTCAACTTTGTCTGGCGATACGACCCGGTAAACCTCCTCTGAGAGCGCTGACCTCGTGGCGGCTGTGAAGGCAACGAAGCATCGGAAGGGGTACCTTGGATTCCCTTTTCTTGTGCTCGTCTTTTGCTGATGTCTCTTTTCTATCCACACTGGTTCGGTGCCTCTCATCATCAAAATGAAGGACTTCTTTGTGTCGCTTTTCTTTATGTCTTTCTTCCCCTTCTTTTTCAGAGAATGAATTACTTTTCTCTTTGGAATATTTTTCCCTTTTTTCCCTTGTGCTGCTTTTTTCTCGGTGTTTCTTGTCTCGATCTGGGTCTCTAGGCTTCCTGTGTCTCCTGTCACCTTCTTCTTTATAAAGCCAGTACTTGAGAGGGTTGTCCTTGCTGTCTCCGTACTGCAGCTGTAAAACACAACAAGCTGAGAAACACAGGAGCACGTCAAACAGGAGCGCA
>NW_012103954.1:571877-574874 GCF_000951045.1 Mandrillus leucophaeus
CAACAAGCTGAGAAACACAGGAGCACGTCAAACAGGAGCGCATCCGGCCTCCCTCTCTGTGGGTTCCACAACAACAGATCCAACCAACCACAGATCAAACACATTCGAAGAAAATCATGTCTGTACTAAACATATACAGACTTTTTCCTTGTCATTACACCCTAAACAATAACAACTATTTACACCTCCTTTATATTGCACTAGGGATTTTAAGTAATCTAGAGATGATTTAAAGCATCCAGAAGGATGTGTGTAGGTTATATGCAGACACTACACCATTTTATATGAGGGACTTGAGTATTCATGGATTTTGGTATCTGAGGGGGTCCTGGAGGCCTTCCCCCATGGATACCCAAGGACAACTGTGCTGTCTTTATAAATGTTATAACAAAAGGAGGAAAACTTATAGAACTACCACTGCCCCCTTCACTCCTCAATTCCACTGTCAGATACATTCCTGAAAACTTATCTGTTACCCTTCTGTAAGGAAAAACCCTATTCGTGTCACGGTCCACGGTCAGACACTGCTGCCACCCCAACGTCACACAGTAAACTCTCTGCACCCCAGCCACCTCGCTCCCACAGAGAAAGCAATGCCTCTCCCCATGGCGCCCGGCACTCACCGTCAGCCCTCCCGGCCTCTCCCCATGGCGCCCTCCCAGCCTCTCCACATGGCGCCCGGCACTCACAGTCGGCCCTCCCGGCCTCCACAGCCTCATCCCTCATGCTTGTGGCCCTCAGCCTAAGCTTCGCCAGCCCTGGGGTCCCTCCTGCGCAAGCTCTGACTTCTCTGAGAGATGCCCTCTCCGGTGAGTACGACAGCACAAGGCTGCCACATCTCTCACATGGACACATCATATCACTCTTTCTCTCCTAATTAGTCCCACGCAGACAGAGTCTTGAAAATGGGACCAGCGTTCAGTCATCTCTGCGATGAAAACACTGCAGATGCTCAGGGCACCAGCGGTCATCTCCATCCCAAGCTGCAGAGCAGGTCACCACGACGGAATACTGCTGGCTTGGACTCTTAGTTCTGGGAGCCCTGACATCGCGTTCAACAGACCCCAGATTGTGCCCGTCCCTGTCCCTTCCCATGGAGTTTCCTCTGCTCATCCCCCACCAGGGACCACTGGACTCCAGGTCCGTGGCACCCTCCGCATCTCTCAGTTCCCTGGGGGGTCTCCTGTGGACCCAACAGTCTCCTCACTCAGCTCCTTCCTCAATTCTCCCCAACTCCCATCCACTCGACTCATCTTTGCCAGGGCGACCTTCCTACGGAAAACTTGCTAATGCCCTCCCTGACCAAACACCTCAAAGTTAGAGAACCATTCACACCATTCATCAAAATAAACTCTGTGTAATTAAAGATTTAAGTCGTCTTTTTTTTATTTTTTGAGATGGAGTTTCACTCTTGTTGCCCAGGCTGGAGTGCAATGGTGCAATCTCAGCTCGCCACTACCTCTGCCTCCCGGGTTCAAGCGATTCTCCTGTCTCAGCCTCCCAAGTAACTGGGATTACAGGCACGCGCCACCACACCCTGCTAATTGTTTGTATTTTTAGTAGAGACGGGGTTTTACTGTGTTAGCCAGGATGGTCTCAATCTCCTGACCTCGTGATCCACCTGCCTCAGCCTCCCAAAGTGCTGGGATTACAGGCTTGAGCCACCATGCCTGGCCAAATTTAAATCCTTTTTTTAAAAAAAAAGTTAAAGACCCAGAAAAAAACACAGGTGACAACTCATGTAACTTTGCTGTGGAGAGAGCGTTCCATCAACAACAGACCTGCCAACAGCACAGACCTGGTAACAGCACAGACCTGGCTACTTCACGATTTTAAACTTACTTACAAAAATAAAAATCCCCCAGGTCCAATTCAACACCAGCCAAAAACAGCAACATAAATGACTGGCAGAGAGTTAACCTTTAAAGTACTCTTACAAACCAGTCAGATGCACCAGTGAAAAATCAGCCAACAGCAGGTGCAGTGGCGCACGCCTGTGATCCCAGCACTCTGGGAGGCCGAGGTGGGAGGATCACTTGAGACCAGGAGTTCCAGGAGTTCAAGACCAGCCTGGACAACACAGTGAGACCCAGTCTGTACAAAAAATTTAAAAATGGGCTAGGTTTGGTGGTACACACCTGTAGTCCCAGCTACTCGGGAGGCTAAGGTGGGAAGACTGCTTGAACCCAGGAATTCCTGGCTGCAGTGAGCTATGATCACACCACTGCACTCCAACCTGGGTGACAGAGCAAGACCCTGTCTCTAAAAAATAAAAATAAAATAAAAAAGAGAAAAAGAACAAGCAAAAGTACACAAGTGGTAAATAACAAAAGACAGTGAACCTGCTTTTCAAAATGCCCAGAAATGCCATTTTCTTCTGAATCAAAAGAGCAAAACTTTTAAATGAAGATAATGCCCAGCTCCTGCTTAGGACAGGAGGAATTATGCTCTGATGCTATAAATAATTACAACTTTTATGTAAAGCAAATGGGGTAAGTTTACATTGACTTCTAGCAAGTTCATTTCCAGAAATTAATCATAAGGAAATAATTATGAATAAACCAAAAAGCATACCATCTGGATGTCTTCATAATTTAAAGAGAAAACACAAACACACAGAAACAACCTAAGTGTCCAAAACCGCAGGTGCCTTGAGAGCACCAACACATCCACACCGCGAAATACCAAGCCACGCATGCACTGAAACACAGAGAGAGACAGGATCACTCAGGAAAAGGCTCAAAATGTGTTCCGTTTAAACAATTTATAAAACAGTAAAAATCTAACTAAAGAAAACAGTGTTATACATACACAAATATACAGACCTGGAAAATACATACCTAAATGCTATCAATACTTACCTGTGGGGTAGGATTAGACAGTTTTTATTTTCTTATTACTTATTTGTATCTTCTAAATTTTTTTTTTTTTTTTGAGATGGAGTCTCGCTCTGTCGCCCAGGCTGGAGTGCAGTGGCGCAATCTCAGCTCATTACAA
>NW_012103954.1:574924-576093 GCF_000951045.1 Mandrillus leucophaeus
CAATCTCAGCTCATTACAAGCTCCGCCTCCCGGGTTCACGCCATTCTCCTGCCTCAGCCTCCCAAGTAGCTGGGACTACAGGTGCCCGCCACCTCGCCTGGCTAGTTTTTTTGTATTTTTAGTAGAGATGGGGTTTCACTGTGTTAGCCAGAATGCTCTCAATCTCTTGACCTTGTGATCTGCCTGCCTCGGCCTCCCAAAGTGCTGGGATTACAGGCGTGAGCCACTGCACCCGGCCTATATCTTCTAAATTTTCTAAAATAATCACAAATTACCTTTGGAATCAGAAAAACACATTCGACCATGGGGAGAAAGAAACTGACTACACACAGTGCTGAAGGCCTTTTCCAGGCCTGAAATCCTGGCTTAGGACATTTTCTAAAAATACTTCTAACAATAACGTTTAAAATATCCTTTACTTGGCAACATTTGGAAAACCTTTCCCCAGGCCTTGCTTCGTGTACCTTTCTTTCTCGGTATCTTCTTTCTCTATCTTCATCTCCTCTTTCAGAGTCTTCATCTTTCTCTTCACTTCTTACTTTACTTACTACAAGAAGTAAAACATATTTTTAATACTCCCAAATGTTAGCACATCAAAAAGTTCTTTTAACATCTTGCTACGGACGGTACTGCACATTTTACGCTTATTAATATGTATTTAAAAATATTCTTCAACTAAAACACACGTCTCCAATTCAAGAATGAAGAGTTCTAGTATCAAATTTAAAATGAAGAAGGAGATGAACATGGCAATCTAAGTTTGGATCTGCGTCCCCACCCAAATCTCATGCTGAAATGCAGTCCCCAGTGCTGAAGGTGAGACCTGGTGGGAGGTGACTGGATCATGGGGGTGAATTTCCCCCGGTGTTGTTCTTGTGATACTGAGTGAGTTCTCACAAGATCTGGTTGTTTAAAAGTACGCGGCACCTCCCCACTCTCTCCCTTCCTCCTGCTCCGGCCCTGTAAGACATGACCGCTTCCCTTCACCTTCCCCTAGGACTGTAAGTCTCCTGTGGCCTCCGCGGCCACGCTTCCTGTACGCCCGCACAACTGTGAGCCAGTTAAATCTCTTTTCTCTATAAATTCCCCAGCCTCGGGTGTTTCTTTACGGCAGTGTGAGGACAGTGTGAGGACAGAGTGAGGACAGTGTGAGGACAGTGTGAGGACAG
>NW_012103954.1:576321-578964 GCF_000951045.1 Mandrillus leucophaeus
GAGGACAGTGTGAGGACAGAGTGAGGACAGTGTGAGGACAGACTCGTCCACTAAGGAACAGAGAGACTTCTCGCCTCGCTCAGTTTGCTGCTGAAGCAACCAGGCAAATGTCCGAGTAACCCTTGGAAATTCAAGAGGGCACCAGACCAAACTCATACAGCCTTCAGGGTTTCTGCGCGTCACGCAGAAGCAGAGCTTAGTCTGAACAGGAGAACGAGCCCAGTCAGCCAAACACTTTAGCCAAATGTGAGCTCCAGGGAAACACCTGCCCTCCTGGATGCACTGAGGACCCAGAGCAGCCCCCATACCTCCTGGCACCCCCACTGCTGAGGGGACCAAGGAAGTCAGAGGCCCCTGAATAAACAAGGAAGCCAGGTGCAGCAGACCCCCCAGGGCACCAGGCTACAGCATCCATCCTGGGCTGGGGAGGCTGAAGCACCAAGGCCCAGCATGACCGGCAAGAGAGACGGGGGACAAACAGAGCCAGGCAGGTACCGATGACACCAAAGCATCATCCAACAAGGAAAGCTGGACTTTCACTTCTGAATCTGCACACAAAAAAGGCATCAGATGTAAAATTCAGAGAGTGGACACTTTAAAAGATCAGGGCAAAGTTAAACTTTCAAAGACCACTGAGACAAAGTGCATTCACTCAAAAAGCATTTACCAGGCTGGGCGCTGTGGCTCATGCCTGTAATCCAAGCACTCTGGGAGGCTGAGGCAGGCGGATCACGAGGTCAGGAGCTCAAGAACAGCCTGGCCAACATGATGAAACCCTGTCTCTACTGAAAATACAAAAATCAGCCGGGTGTGGTGGTGTGCGCCTGTAATCCCAGCTACTCGGGAGGGTGAGGAATAAAACTGCTTGAACCCAGGAGACAGAGGATGCAGTGAGCCGAGACTGCAACACTGTACTCCAGCCTGGGCGACAGAGCGAGACTCCTTCTCAGAAAAAAAAAAAAAAAAGGCATTTACCAAGCACTGAGCACTCCTCTAGGAGTCTGGGCTACAGAGCGAGAGCCCCGTTCCAGGTAGATTTTCAAGGCGGAAACCCCAGGACTCTCCGAGAGACTGGAAGAGAAAGCGGGGCATCAGGATACGTCCCAGGCCTTGACCTCAGGACACGAGGATGCAGGTGCTATCGACTGCGATGGGCAAGCCCGCAGCACAGCCGGTGTGGAGGGGCTACCGGAAGCTCCGTGTGGGGTACACTGCGTTTGTGTTATCTATTAGACATCAAAACACAGGGGATACACAAGCCTGGAATTCAGGGACAATGCCCAGCTAGGGGTAAAAACTTGGAAATGAGGACACAGACAAACAGTATTTAAAACCATGAGACTAGATCCAGCCAGCAAGGGCAAGGGGTTGCTGGAGAAGAGGGCTGGGGACCCAGTCCTGGATAAAGGCCACGCTGCACAGATGGGCGGTGCGGAAAGAAAGGAGATGAGAAGAGACGTACAGAGGAAAGAACTTGAGAGAGTCTAGTCTACAATCAGTTTTCAAAGTCTTTCCAGTACAATTCCTTTCAACACCACATTGAAAAAACGAGCAGTAGCCAAAAAAAGGGTGATGTGAGAACAAAAGATGTTATCACAAATAAATACCAAAAACGTCAAAAACAATGATTTTGAAAAGAACATTAAATAGTAGGACAGCTACTGTTAAAATTAATTAGGCTCTGTCTGAAGTGCAGTGGCACAATCTCGGCTCACTGTAATCTCCACCTCCCTGGTTCAAGCAATTCCCCTGCCTCAGCCTCCTGAGTAGTTGGGATTACAGGCGCATGCTACCACGCCGGGCTAAATTTTTTGTATTTTTAGTAGAGACGGGATTTCACCATGTTGGCCAGACTGGTTTCGAACTCCTGACCTCAGGTGATCCACCCACCTTGGCCTCCCAAAGTGTGGGATTACAGGTGTGAGCCACTACGTCTGGCTAGCTAAATGGTTGAGTTTTCGTTTTTTCTTTTGAGACAGGGTCTCACTCTGTTGCCCAGGCTGCAGTGCAGTGACACAATCATAGCTTACTGCAGCCTCAACCTCCTGGGCTCAAGGAATCCTCCCACCTCAGCCTACCAAATAGCTAGAACTACAGGCAAGCACCACCATACACAGCTAATTTTTTTATTTTTTGTAGTAATGGAGTCTCCCTATGTTGCCCAAGCTGGTCTCAAAATCCTGGGCTGGAGCAATCCTCCCACCTCAGCCTCCCAAAGTGCTGCGATTACAGGTATGACCCACCACACCTGGCCTGAGTTTTTAAAATACCAAAAGGCAACAAAGATAAAAAGTACACACACATACCCCCCACAAGAGAGAGAATATCTAACTTCAAAGATAAAAACATTTGTGAAAACTATGAGAGAAAACAAAAATAATGAATGAACATTTCAAAAGAGGAAAATGTCCCAAACAGCAAGAACTTTTAAAAGAAATAGAGCCAGCTGGACACAGTGGCTGTTGTCTGTAATGCCAATGCTTTGGGAGGCTGTGGTGGGAGGATCACTTGAGCCCAGGAAGCTGAGGCTGCCGTGAGCTGTGATGGCACCACTGCACTCTAGCCTGGGGGCAGAGTGAGACTCTGTCCAGAAAAAAAAAAGGAAAGGGGAAGGAGGGAAGGAGGGAGAGAGGGAGAGAGGGA
>NW_012103954.1:579957-585064 GCF_000951045.1 Mandrillus leucophaeus
GAGAGAGAGAGGAGGGAGGGGAGGGAGAGAGGAAGAGAGGGAGAGAGGGGAGGGATGGAGGAAGGGAGGGGAGGGAGACAGGGACAGAGGGAGAGAGGAGACAGAGGGGAGGGAGGGAGGGAGAGAGGGGAGGGAGTGGGCTATCAACCTGTCACCAGCAGCGAAACAGCCCTGCAGGAAGGCAAACAGGGACCCACCTGAGCGGCCTTTCCTCTCCGCCCGCTCCAGGAGCTGCCGGTTGAGTGTCTCCTGGCCCAGCAGGTTGTGGCGGGCCACGGTCTGCCGGGGCTCTTCCTTCTGGGCCCTTCTGTCTTTTTCTTTTTCCCTGTCCTTTCCTCTGCTGCGAGACTTTTCTGCCTCTCGATGTTTCTCCTTCAGCTTTTCTTTCTCCCGGTCTTTTGCGTCTCTTCTCCTCTCCCTGTGTCTGTCTCTGTCCCTCTCCCCATGAGGACTCTCCTTAGCAGTGTGGACTTCAGCCGCCCTGTCTCTGCTCCTGGCATCCTGGTCGGGATCCCTGTACCTCGGCTCCTTGTGTTCAGGAAGGTCCATTTCAGACCCCTTACGCAGCTTCTTCTCTCTGTGCTTCTTTTCTTCCTTGGAACCGCCTGACTGTATGGCCTAAAACAAGAGAACAAAGGGTCCTCCGTGACCAGGAAGGCAGATTTCCATTAGACTTTTAATACCTGAATGTGAGAAGCACATACAGCTGAAGGACCTTAAAACATATTTGCATTCGGCTGCTTTCCAATCTCAGTTTCCAATCCTAGACAGGTCAGGGCCTGCATGGAGGTTCTTAGAACACTAAAGGACATGGAGTCAAGCTTAGATTTCTACAGCTGCCCACCCACACCCCTGATATCATGGACATTCACATTTATCAGCAAATCAAATCTAAAATACTACGTGTATCAGAGGGTGAAAAATTACCTATCGGGTATAATGTTCACTATTCGGGTGACAGGTACAATTCGGGTGACAGGTACAATTCAGGTGTCAGGTGCACTAATGGCCCAGACTTCACCACTCCGCAAGATACGCATGTAAGAAACCTGCACCTATAACCCCTAAATGTGAAAAATAAAGTAAAATTCAAAAAAAATAAGTAGGGCCAGGCATGGTACCTCACACCTACTATCCCAGCACTTTGGGAGGCTGAGGCAGAAGGATTGCCTGAGGCCAGGAGTTCAAGGCTAGCCCGAGCAACACAGCAAGATCCGCATGTTACCCAAAAATTAAAAAATTAAAAAAGTAGCAGGCCTGGTGGTTCATGTCTGTAGTCCTAGCTACTCGAGAGACTGAGGCGGGAGGACAGCTTAGGCCTAGAAGGTCAAGGTTGCAGTGAGCTATGATTTCACCACTGCCCTCCGGCCTGGGTAAAAGGGTGAGACCCCATCTCTAAAACATAAAGTAAAATTAATTAAAAATAAATAAATAAAATACTATATGTGTTAAAGGAGAGATACCGAAGCTATGTTTTAAAGTCGCTAAGACACAAACCACCTGGGCCCCATACAAATGAGGACTCTCTCGGTCCCAAAGCCCCTCCCCCCACCCCACCGCTGCAGCCCCTGAAGCCAGGACTCCCACCCCGGAGCAGTGCGGAGGCCCCTGAGCCTTGGCAGGGCCCCACGAGCGGTGGGAGGGTCCAGCTGGCTTAACAAACGTTCCAGAGGGACTGTGAGCTGCACGCCTTCACCTCTGAGTTGAAAGTACTTCTGCAATGAGGCACACGTAACCAAAGTCACCCAGTGCTGTGTACCAGGTAAACTGGGTCCAAGAAAACCACACGAGTCCCTCACAGACCCCAATCCAAATCTTCACAGTCATTACCCAGAGATGTTTTCTGAGGTCATCTGCTTTCCAGGTATCATCTTTGGTTCTTCTCTAAATAGAAAAGTATAAAGTTAGAAGTTTTAAAGTTTAAAATAATTAATTGTCTGTGCTCCAGTGAGCAGCTTTTCCATTAGGCCATTTAAATCAATGGCAGTTAATTCTTGACATGCCAGAAAATACTTCTCTACTTCCTGGAATAAAAGGTAACAGAAATACAGATTTCTAAAAATTATTCACTAGTCTAAAATGACGCATTATTATAAAATGTATCCCTTTGGCTACTTCAAAAACTATTAAATATTACAAAACAAAAGTGAAAGCAAGTTACAACAGCAGTTGAACAACAGAGGAAGGACAAACATTCCGTGGGTTTAAAATATCTTGTGTCAGACTGTATTTTCCAAAAACAGCCACAACAGACTCACGTCCCAACTGCTGCGCGCAGGAGTCTGTGCTCCTTCTGCGGCCGCTGGGCTCAACCCAGGACATAAGGCATCGTGGGCCTCCCAGGACAATGGGTTTCCCACCTGGTCCTCCTGGGCTGCAGATCCAGATACTCCCCTGTGAGGAAGAGAAGCAGCCCTGGGGAGAGGCCCCTGCAGATGCCACAGCCCAGAGGGTCCCTCACAGCCAGCACCAGGGCAGGTGCGTAAGAGGCACAGCTCCCGTGGCCCCCCATGAGTCACCACCTCCCGAACCTCGAGTCTCCCCAGCCGAGGCCCCAGGTATCAGCGACAGAACTAAGCCTGCTGCTGTGAGCTCTCCTGATCCACGGAGTATGTGAGAAATTAGACGGCTGCTGTCGTCTCACACCACAGCCCTTTACACAGCAACAGCAGCTGGGATGTATGACAGACAGACAGAAACGAGTTTAGCATCTGGTGCGTACCACGTGCTATCCTGAGTCAAGCACAATATTTCACTCTCATAACCCTACTAAGAAGGCTATCGGCTCCATTTTTCTAATGAGCACAGTGAGGCATCGTGAGGCTCAGCAGCTTTCAGCTCTGGAGTCCTGCCAAGTGCCAACACACGTCAGGAACGGAACCGACTCCTGTGGAGTGAATGCTCAACAGTCGCCAGGGAAAGCCTGCCGGTCCCTGAGGACACCCGGTCACACCCGTCCGCTGCACTGGGCAACCGGTGGGCCCACAAGCTCACCTGTCTCTCTGGCCCTCACAGGCCCTGTACGTGTATTCAGCAAATAAACGCCAAGCTCCTCACACACACCGAGCACTGCCGCAGAGCTGGGGCTGCGCAGATAAAACCCAAAAAAGGCCCCAGGCCCAAAAATGCCGTCCACCTCCTCTGATGTTTGCTGTTCTCCACCACGAAAGTGTGTGCTCCTCGCTGGATAATCCACCTCTCAAGAGTGATGACATCCCTCCAGCTAAGCCCTCACCTTCCGGAAAGGAAGGCCTGTCTTAGTCCTCTGTCACCAGCACTGCTGAGCATGTCGCAGTGCCTCACCACCAGCCGTGAGAGAATCCACACTGTGCGTGCCGGGAAAGGAGGCATCCGGGCAGCCGGCTCACCAGGTATCCAACTGTTCTAAGAATCTGAGGGGGAATATTAAAATAACAAGGTGCCGTGGTCTTAAAACATTTCCACTGACTCTTCAACAACCCTTCCTTTACAAGTCAAGCCGATTCCCCTTCTGGCGAACGTGGGCCAGATTCTATGTCACACTCTTCTTCGTCGTCATCTTTTTGTTTTTCTGACAGGGTCTGGTTCCGTCACCCAGGCTGGAGTGCAGTGGCACAACCTCGGCTCAAGTCATCCTCCCACCTCAGCCTCCCCAGTAGCTGGGATAACACCTGGCTAATATTTGTATTTTGTAGAGACAGAGTTCCGCCACGTTGCCCAAACTGCTGAGCTCAAGCCGCCCGCCCAGCCACACTTCTGATGAGGAGGGCGGGGTGGAGGCCTAGCTGTGTGCCTTCCCGTTCAGGGTCCCTTCCAGAGCTTCTACCTGGCTGTGGCGACCACTTGCTGTCACCGCACACCCTGGGAGACGCAGATGCCATAGCACAAGGATGCCCAAGCACTCCTAGGGAGGCCCAGGCAGAGGCCACCACCAGCCCACACCTCAGAAGGGCCCCTAAGCCCAACCCTACCTTCAGGGAGCGTGAGGACTGCACCCTAACGTCCCCCCATGCCACTCCCAAACCCCGACCCACAGGAACCGGAGGACAGGAAAGGCTGACTGTGCTCTAAGGCAAGGCTGGGACTCCCCTTCTGCACCCTCGCCCCCAGCTGGGGCGCCTCCTGTCACACTGCACCACCGCCTCCTGGCAACCCTCGAGATGATGATTCCGACAAGATCCACGCTGGTCTCCCCGAGGGGAGCATGAGCTTTGCTAGTGCAGCCACAGCTCCTTCTTCTGTGCTGCTCCCACTCCACAGTTGCACTGAGGCCTGAGCAGAACCTCAGTGCAGAACACACAGGTGCTTATCACCGCGCCACAGTCACACACTCCAACAGCATAGGGTACAACCCTACAACCCCAGTAAAACCTACCCACTTATCACCATGCCACAGTAACACTCCAACAACACAGGCTACAACCCTACGACCCCGGTAAAACCTAACACTTATCACCATGCCACAGTAACACACTCCAACAACACAGGCTACCACCCTATGACCCCGGTAAAACCTACCCATTTATCACTACATCACAGTAACACTCCAACAATACAGGCTACAACCCTACAACCCCAGTACAACAGAGCTTCATGCCAAACCTAACCGCATATCACCATGTCACAGTAATACTCCAACAACACAGGGTACAACCCTGAAACCCCAGTAAAACCTAACCACTTATCACCATGCCACAGTAACACTCCAACAACACAGGGTACAACCCTACAATCCCAGTACATCAGAGCTTGATGATAAACCTAACTTCAGCTAAGCAAAATCAATCAAGGATGATTTCCTGCAGAGAATATGCCATAATTATCCAATTTTTCCCTTTGAGAAACAATTCCTTAAAGGTATAAATAAAGGAAGCATTTGGGAGTTTGTTTCAAAAAAAAAAAAAAAACAGATTTAGTCCAAACAAAAAATGGAAACTTTTCATGGACAAGCCACTAAAACTCTTCCTGGACATGTGAAAATTAGGGCAAACAAAAAAAGCTGTAATACCTCATAAATATATTAAATAATTTTTTTTTTTTTTTTTTTTTTTTGAGACGGAGTCTCGCTCTGTCACCCAGGCTGGAGTGCAGTGGCCGGATCTCAGCTCACTGTAAGCTCCGCCTCCCG
>NW_012103954.1:585114-606361 GCF_000951045.1 Mandrillus leucophaeus
CACCTCGCCCGGCTAAGTTTTTGTATTTTTAGTAGAGACGGGGTTTCACTGTGTTAGCCAGGATGGTCTCGATCTCCTGACCTCGTGATCCGCCCGTCTCAGCCTCCCAAAGTGCTGGGATTACAGGCTTGAGCCACCGCGCCCGGCCATATTAAATAATTTTTTTTTTTTGACACACTCTGTAACCCAGGTTGGAGTGCAGTGGCACAATCTCAGCTCACTGCAACCTCCATTTCCTAGGTTCAAGCAATTCTCATGCCTCAGCCTCCCGAGTAGCTGGGATTACAGGCACCCGCCACCACGCACGGCTAAGTTTCATAATTTTAGTAGAGATGGGGTTTCTCTATGTTGGTCAGGCTGGTTTCGAACTCCCGACCTCAGGTGATCTGCCCACCTCAGCCTCCCAAAGTGCTGGGATTGCAGGTGTGAGCCACTGTGCCTGGCCAACTCTTTTTATTTAAAGTTAACTTCTACAGAAAGGTTTAATATAGGACCTGCTATAAACAAAAAGGCTGAATGGAACCCAGGACACGAGTGACCGGAGAGGGGACGCCCAGGATACTCAGGGACAGTCCAACAAGGAGACCCAGGAGACGTGGGCACCACAGAGAGGGGACGCCCAGGACACGAAGGGGCAGTCCAACCAGGGGATGTGGGCACCACAGAGAAAGGACACCCGGGACACTCAGGGACAGTCCAACCAGGAGACGTGGGCACCACAGAGAGGGGACACCTAGAACCTTAGGGGACAGTTCAACCACGAGACACGGGTGCCACACACAGGGGATGCTGAGGACATTCAGGGGACACTGGGAAGGCACAAGGCCACCAGCTCAGAATGTGAAAAGTAAGTATGTCACAAAACATATCCAGTGGGGTTTCTTAATGGTCGTTAACATTACTGATGCTGATAAAGTTAAAAACCCTGAAGACAAGAGGTCTCTCACAGAGATCACAGGATTTTTCTTGGGTCTCTCTAGTTTTCAGGAAGAAAAAAAACAGCCATTTTCTTAAATGCACAGAATGCTACTTTGGAGCACTTAAAACTCAGCTAATATGGACTGTTTACCCTCAAGTTTTCTATCCATGCTGTCTCCCTCTATAGAGTTTCAAATTGTTCAACGATTTACTGCTTCCCTGCCCTGGTGCTGTCAGTCCCCACTTGCCACATGTAAACCACATGCTTCTGCCAAGGCCTTTTACAGACCAACTTGACCAGCCCTCAGACTCTGCCCTACGGAGCAGCCCAGCAATCCATGCTTAAAATCAACTCTTCGAGTATGGAACCGATGGGCAAAGTTCCCCAGTACTCCCATCAGAACAAATCCCAACCTGGGGACAGGGGCGAGACATCAGGAGAGCTAGGCAGCAAAACCATCAGCATGATTCAGCCCACAGAGTGGATGAGAACTGGAGCCTGCGGTCTTCAGCATCTGCACGCACGTGTCCTGGGCCGGCATCCTTCGTGCACATGGTGAGCAAACAGGAGATGAGGGGCTGCCTAGCACCAACTCCCCAGGGCCTCTGTCCCTCGATTTACGCTTGATTCACATCAACTAAATCATCTAGAACCTTTTCATAACAAAACTCTTTAGAGAACTGTACAGTAAGAACCCTGAACAATGTTTAAATCCCTTTGAATTGCCTCCCAAACAAAACAGATCAAACTAATTTAACTCCCCTTCCCCTCAATGCAGGGCTTTAAGGGAATTCTCTTCCCCACTCTCATCTCATCCTGAAATCCAAGGAGAAGTAAACCTGGGCTGAAATCACCTCCAAGGTGCACCCTCAGAGGTGGTAGAGCCAAAACGTCACTTGCAGGGAGGACACTCATGGCCCAGATGGAAAGCAAACCCCACCACTGTGCCATCTTGTCTGACCCACACTCCAAGTGGGTGGGCGGGCTTCCCGCTCTGTAAGCCAAACAGCAGAAACCCTGGACCTGACGCTCACTGCTCCAGCCACATAACCTCCAACAGCGGGGCGGACTCCAGCGAGAAAGTGCCACTGGCATCTGCAGCCACCTGTGGACAGTGGGCTTCTCCCCTTGCTTTCCAACCCAGCCTCGTCTTTTAGAAAACACTCATCAGAGGTTAAAGTTAAATATTGATTTGAATTAATTAATTACACATTAAGAAATGTTTAAAGGAAGTTATTTTGGGCCAGGTTTCATGGTGGCTCACACCTGTAATCCTAGCACTTTACTAGGCTGAGGCAGGAAGATTACTTGAGCCCAGGAGTTCAAGACCAGCCAGGGCAACACAGCAAGACCCCATCTCTATTAAAAAAAGAAAATTCAGCCAAGCACGGTGGTTCAACCGTAGTCCCAGCTACTCAGGAGGCTAAGATGGGAGGATCACTGGAGCCCAGGAGGTCAAGGCTGCAGTGAGCTGTGATAACACCACTGCACTCCAGCCCAGGTGACACAGCAAGACTCCATCTCTATTAAAAAATAAACAGATGAAAGTGTCACCAGATGCTACTATTTCTGTTTCTAACATGTTTCTAAATCCATTCTTCCTTCCAGTGCCACCGCCATAAATCCATTCTGGACCTTCAAGTTGACCACTAGATCTGTGCAAAGCAGCAAAGGCACCATCCAGCCTGAGTCTCCACACGACAAAGACACAGCGGCCCAACCCTGTGACATTCACCTACATGGACCCAGTGTTATAGCACTGACGTCCACATCGTCATCCTGTTTCCTGCATGACACTGAGAAAGAAAAGAAACTAATCCGAGGAATGTGAGCTCCTTTAAACGTTTCCATCCAGAGTCACTGAAATGTGACAGTGGTCATGTCCCACTCTCCCTCAACACCCGTAGCTAAGGACCTCCCGCTCCCCCTCACACACCCCGAGGTAAGGACGTCCCAGTACCGCCCCCACACCCGGAGCTAAGGACGTCCCGCTCCCTCCCACACACACACACCCGGAGCTAAGGATGTCCCGCTCCCCTCAACACACCCGGAGTTAAGGACATCCCGCTCCCCTCCCAACACCTTGAGCTAAGGAGGTCCCGCTCCACACCCCCACACCCGGAGCTAAGGACATCCCGCTCCTACCACCCCAACCCGGAGCTAAGGACGTCCCGCTCCCCACCCCACACACACCCAGAGCTAAGGACATCCCGCTCCTACCACCCCAACCCGGAGCTAAGGACGTCCCGCTTCCCACCCCACACACACCCAGAGCTAAGGACATCCCGCTCCTACCACCCCAACCCGGAGCTAAGGACGTCCTGCTCCCACCCACACCCGGAGCTAAATAAGCCGCCTGCTTTATGACCTCTTGACTCAGCATCACCACCAACAGCCATATTACTATTATTCTTATTGGAGAAAGGGTCTCATTCTGCCACCCAGGCTGGAGTGCAGTGGTGCTATCATAGTTCACTACAGTGTCGACCTCCTGTGCTCAAGCAATCCTCCCACCTCAGCCTCCTGAGCAGCTGGGGCCACAGAATAGCACCACAATGCCCAGGCTTTTTTTTTCTTCAGAGATAGGGTCTTGCTATGTTGCCCAAGCTGGCCTCGAACTCTTATCCTCAAACAGTCCTCCCACTTCAGCCTCCCAAAGTACCAGGATTACAGACATAAGCCGCCACACCTGGCCAATAGCCATAAATTAACCTACCAATGTCATACACTGGACACCAGAATTCATAACCTACAGTTCAGTGATGTATAACCAATCAATAATCAATAATCAATGTCACTTCTGTAAAACAATGGGAATTCTTGACAAAGTGTTTTGTAATCCTCCCCTCTGCTGATTTGCCCTTTTCTCTTTAAACACTCGAGCCTCTCCTCCGTTCTCTGGATCACCTGCCAGTGTTTCCCAGGCCAGGGCCCTGATAGTCTCTATAATTAATTTTGCCTGAATTTTCTTTACGTTAACGACACCAACGTGAATTCTCAGAATTACAGACTGGAATGAGCAGGGCCACTAATGGCCAGAGCAGCGTGCTTCACTAACCCTGTATGGCAACACACCAAACTAGGCACACGCTAAAAGACCCAGAGTGCAAGGCTGGCTCCCACCTTTAGGACTGAGACGTAATTTACCTTTTGCTGTCCTCGTTTTTTTCAAAATTCTTTACACTATAATTTTTAAGTTATCAAATTACTTAGGGCCAAATTATGAAATGCAGCCTATCCAGGTCTTCATTCTATTACCTGACTGTGTAACTGACGCTCCCTGGTAGGAAAAGTGCTCCCAAGAAAACGGACACTAAGAAAACTAGGATGATCAGTTTCCATCGCTGAATTCAAGGTTATTCCCTACAGTCACCGTAATTCACGCACCTAGGCCCTGGCTGGTGACCACACCGGCTGTTTCTAACACTCCATACTCCGTGTGACAAATGTGGCTGCAGAGAGCACCCGTGTTTTCGGTATGCGTGTATTTGCAGATTCAAGCCCCATCTGCGAGCTGCTACATCAAAGCGGTAGATGCCTAAAACGCGGACTGCGCTGAGTCTACTTTGTGGACAGAGCTGACCTCAGGCTGATTCCTTTCCAGACTTGGCTGACAGATGAGAAGTGTGGGTAGGGGATGCCAGACGTTGGAGTGGTGGAACAGATTTCATTCTGTAACTGCAGGCAGGACAGCAAACCGCTGAGCTCCATTTCTGTTTGCACTGAGGTGAGGGAGTGTTTTAGGGGAGAACCCGGACTAGGGGAGCTCAAGTGAAAAACTACAAAGGCTGGTCGGTGTAACTGAGATTAGGCTCGCTGTGTCTGCTAGTTGATATAATCACAGTAGTTAGGATTCCACCTTCCCAGAGAGACTGGAACAGAGGCCCTCCTGTCCTTTCTGCTCTTTTCAAAGACACTCCCGAATTGCAGATTTAGAGACATCTCAAAGGGACAGACAAGGATTCATAATTTAAGCCCTTTTAAACTCTCTTTAAAAAGGATGTCAGGGGCTTATCCTCAGGTGTTGGCTAAAACAGTAAATTATTCTGACAGCCCTGAGCTCTTCCAGACAACCCTGAGCTGGGCTGTCCCAGAGTTGGCCTTAGGCTGCTAGGAGCCTTGTTAAACTTTCGTCAAGAATCAGCACAGGCCTTTGAATGGAGAGTTCACGCCAGTTTCTGCGGTTCTCAGGAGGAACCCCACAAGCGGATCAGTGAGGACCAGCCTGGAAATCCCACCCTATCTACTCTAAAACATTCAGCCTTTCTAAATGAAACGGCATTGCACTGTACTAAACAGGTCACATCACTAGCACATATCTCACTTCAAAATTAAAAGGGCAGAAACTTATTTTAAACTAAGAATAACCTAAAACACAAACATACATGTTTACATTTTTCAAGTTATGATTAATAAATTTCATAACAATAAACTCACACATTACCTATCAATTGTTTGGTATGTAACAAAAAAACTTAGAAATTTCTAAAATTTTCATTGACCATAAAAATTAGTAGTCATATACATTATAAGCAAGATAAATTAAAGAATTTTTAAAGAGCTAATATTAAAGAAAATTGTCACCATGCAGGCAGGTATAAAGCCTGCAAAGACACCATTAAGTTTTTTTCAATAGCTACGACATACTGAAACTTGGTATGATCTCAGTACAAATAAAGAACATAAAACTATTTATATTCATGATATCAATTATGTGAGCAGCTAAGTACAATGAAACAAACTGAAGGAAAAGCTTGGTGTATACTAAAAGCTATAATACCAGCTGGGCAATGTGGGTCACGCCTGTAATCCCAGCACTTTGGGAGACTGAGGCAGGCGAATTACCTGAGGTCAGGAGTTCCAGACAAGCCTGGCCAACATGGTGAAACCGTCTCTACTAAAAATACAAAAAAAAAATTAGCCCAGCATAGTGGCACGTGCCTGTAGTAATCTCAGCTACTTGTGAGGCTGAGGCAGGAGAATTGCTTGAACCCAGGAGGCGGAGATTGGAGTGAGCTGAGATCACGCCCACTGCACTCCAGCCTGGGGGACAAGAGCGAGACTTTGTCTCAAAAAAAAAAAAAAAACTCGAATACCAAAATAATCCAATACAATTGTATTCCAATAATCTCATGAAAACTTTATCCTTCCCCTTACCTTATGAAATAGACTATACTAATTAATTCTCTATCACAGCATAATAGATACATAATTAGATTATAATGACCCATGGGTTAACTTTCTAAAAAGTTAAAGACCGATTAGAAATTGAGAACCTGTTACAGGAATTGATTAGTTGCCATGAAATATCCAGCTCTGAGGTTCTGTTGCTTTTGCTACTTTAAAAATGTTTATTTACTGGCCGGGCACAGTGGCTCATGCCTATAATCCCAGCACTTTGAGAGGCCGAGGCAGGCGGATCAAGACCAGACTGGCCAACATGATGAAATCCTGTCTCTGCTAAAAATACAAAAATTAGCTGGGCGTGATGGCACACATCTGTAATCCCAGCTACTCGGGAGGCTGAGACAGGAGGATCACTTGAACCTGGGAGGTGGAGGTTGCAGTGAGCTGAGATCATGCCATTGCACTCCAGTGTGGGCAACAGAGCAAGACTGTCTCAAAAAAAAAGAAGTTTATTTATTAAATATGTATCAGAATAAAACCCCAAGTGATGGTCAAATGTCAAAAATAACAAATGGAAAAAGATCTATAACAAACTACATCCATATTCAGAACATCACAGATAAAGATCCTAAATCTTCTGGAGAGAAAGAAAATGTTACTCACAAAGATATCTCATCAGTCAAACACACTGCTAGAAGACAAGAAGTATACCATCTTCAAAGTTCTGGGAAATTATTTTGCTCTTAGAATTCTATGCTGAGCCAAACTCTTAAACAATCTATCAGTACAATAAGGATATTCTTAGGGCGTACAGTTTTCTTCCCACATATACTCTCATCTAAAAAGGTATGCGATAGGCCAGGCATGGTGGCTTACACCTGTAGTCCCAGCACTTTGGGAGGCCGAGGCAGGAACGCCGCTTGAGCCTGAGAGGTGGAGGCTGCAGTGAGCCGTGAGCACACCACTGCACTCCAGCCTGGGTGAAACAGCAAGACTCTATCTCAAAAAAAAAGAAAAGAAAAGGTACGTGAGGATATACTCCATTGGAAAAAGCAGAGAGATTTCAAAAAAGAGGAAGACACTTGATCCAAGAAACAGTAGGCCTAACCCAGAAGCACAATGAGAAAGAATTCCCGGATCATAGCTCTGTGCAGGTCTACAAAACGATTTGTCCTGATGAGAACATAAAGTCAGTGAGCTCTCGGAAGAATTTCTTCTAAGAGGATTTCATTAAACAGATAACATCACATTAATAAGCTAGAAGACATCCTAGGGTTTAAAAATTTAAAACAGCATGTGTTCTTTTTTGCCAAAAAGAAAAAAAAAAGGCAAATAGGGCCATTTAAGAAGGACATGGTCCAAATATGAAGCAAAAACCATTGTGGTACATTAACTGAATGTAAGAAAAGATGACCCCTTTGACCCTGACACCAGACAGGGTCAGGAAATTAGTGGGTTTAGGGAGAAATGGAGAGTGTATGGCAGTAGCTTCCTAATCTTAACTAGGGGAAAGTTAAAAAATATTATCTAAGGTTGGCTGGGCATGCTGGCTCATGCCTGTAATCCCAGCACTTTGGGAGGCCAAGGCAGGCGGATCACCTGAGGTCGGGAGTTCGAGACCAGCCTGACCAACGTGGAGAAAGCCCATCTCTACTAAAAATACAAAAATTAGCCGGGCGTGGTGGTGCATGCCTGTAATCCCAGCTACTCGGGAGGCTGAGGCAGGAAAATCGCTGGAACCCGGGAGTTGGAAGTTGCAGTGAGCAGAGCTCACGCCACTGTACTCCAGCCTGGGCGACAGAGGGGAATTATCTTTAAAAAAAAAAAAAAAAAAACCGAAGTCAGGTGATCAAAAATACAAAAAATTAGCTGGGCGTGCTAGCGCACGCCTGTAATCCCAGCTACTCAGGAGGCTGAGGCAGGAGAATCGCTTGAACCCTGGAGGCGGAGGTTGCAGTGAGCCAAGTTCGCGCCACTGCACTCCAGCCTGGTGACAGAGTGAGACTCCGTCTCAACAACAACAACAACAACAAAACATCCTAAGGTTGATATAACAGAAAATACAAATTAAGGAATATTATTCAACACATAAAGGTAAGTGATAGGGGAAAAAATAATAGGAGTGAAGGTAGAAGAAAATGTATGCAAACTAAATTGCTCATCTTTTGGTGGGGAATCAATAGACAACAGAATAGTACAGTAATATCTAACATTTATTGAGTGTTAATGAAAGCAGGCACCGGTTTGGTCGATGCACTTTTACACATAATATCTCACTTAATCTTCTTAAACACCCTATAATGCTGCCATTATTATTGTGCCCATTGAATGAACTAGGAAACAAGACCTGTTAAGTAATTTTGCGAAGGTCATACAAGTAAAAACAAAAGCCGAAATTCCAACTCAGGCACCCAGGCTGCACTCTCTCAACCTCTTAAACTGTGACAAGTCATATTTAAACTTAAATCAGCTAAAATTGAATAAAATTTTAAACGTGGCTCCTCCGCCATCCCGGCCCCGCAGCAGGGGCCGAGGCCGCCCCCAGGCCGGGCGCGAGGAGACCGGCCACGGCGGCGACCGCAGGGCTGAGGCTGCACACACCGCCTCTCCCACCTGCCGGGAGCCCGACGGCCAGCCGCGCCTCCATTTCCCTTCCTGCCTCGGAGGCACCGCGGCTCCTCCGGGAAGCCCCGGCCCGGTCGAGAGAACCGCTGCGCAGAGGGAGGGCGGCGGCGGCGCTGCTAGCGACGCCCGGAGGAGTCCGCGAACCTCCACCACCCCTCGCCCAGACCCAGCGCCGCACCGACCTTCCCAGGTTCCATTGCTTCTCGCAGGCCCGGGCAGCCGCGGTGTCCTCGGCCCCGGCCAGGCGCGGCCCACCCCAAGGAGCCCACCTGTAGCCCCGCACACTTCAGCAGGCGCGTCCCAGCGCCTAGCAACCGGCAGGCAGGAGCAGCAGAGGGCCGAGCGGCCCTGCCCAGCGTGCCCTGCCCAGCGTGCCCTGCGGTCTCTCACAGTGCGCCTGCGCATTCCCGGCATTTTTAACACCTGGCAGGCAGGAGCAGGGGAAGGCCGAGTGGTCGCTGCTCGGCGTGTCCGTGGCCCCTCCCAATGCGCCTGCGCTTCCCCGGCTCCTAGCAACCGCCAGGCAGGAGCAGCAGAAGACCGAGCGGTCGTTGGTCTCCCCAAGGGGCAGGTGCAGTACCCTGACTTGGGGTGCCGCGGCTCTCGTCTTGCGCCAACCCGCCCCAGATTCCCGCGGGACCAGACCGACAGTCGGGGAAGATAGAAAGGGAGAGCAGATCTTGGGAAGAGCTTTACATTTGAATAAGGCTTTACACTTAACCGATTATATTCCCATATGTCATCTTTTGATAAAAACAAGCAGTAAGGTAGGCAGGACTCAACGTTGAGAGACTATTTTTATACAACACGTAAGGGAAAATCAAAAACTCTCAAGACCCCCGAACTCCTTCAGCCAAAGGGAAAGCTAGGCCTGAAAGCTTGAAACCGCCTTTTCAAAATTATGACTAAGACAGTGAAAGAAATGTAACTTAACCCACAGCACCTTGCTTCTAACCTCCAAGGTGTCCTTGTTCCTTCCTGGCAGTAGGCTGAACTAACTTTGGGAGAAACTTAGTTTATAGTTTATAAACACAGATGGTAACAGTCCTTTCCCAAAGCAGGCCTTCTTCTTGTCTGGGAACTTGATTGCCTTTGTAGGACTGATGTTAGCCACAAGATTAGAAATTATGGTTTAGAAGTCATGCAGCTGGAGGCTACAATATTCTGACCCTCCCTAAACTGCTCCTAAGATCAGTGTTTGAGATATTTTGCAGACCCTGAACTTCATGGATTAGCTGGCACCAACCAGATCAATAAACTGGCTCATCTGACCTTGTGGCCCCTCACCCAGGAACTGATGAGGGCAAGAAGACAGCTTTGACTCCCTCTGATTTCATCT
This sequence comes from Mandrillus leucophaeus, assembly GCF_000951045.1. Lineage (NCBI taxonomy): Eukaryota > Metazoa > Chordata > Mammalia > Primates > Cercopithecidae > Mandrillus > Mandrillus leucophaeus. The sequence goes on from NW_012103954.1 coordinate 595,125, forward strand.
CTGACCAATCAGCACTCCTGGCTCACTGGTTTACCCCAACCCAAGTTACCCGTGAAAACTCTGATCCCTGAATGCTTCAATGCTTGAGGAGACTGATTTGAGTAATAATAAAACTCTAGTCTCCTGCACAACCAGCTCTGCATGATTTACTCTTTCTTTATTGCAATTCCCCTATCTTGATCAGCTCTGTCTAGGCAGCGGGCAAGGTGAACCCCTTGGGTGGTTACAAGCCGAGTCACCCAACACCCTCTTCCAAATGCATGGCTGTTGCTTCGCAAGCTGCAAGGCTCCTGCTAGCCAGGCCCCCGTGAAGGCAGGGCCGGGCACCTCGGCTGCCACAAGTCTCCCAGGCGTAAATGTTTTGCTGGCCTGGAAACCTTTCAAGATGTGTGTCCTCCCTTAAACAAAGACATGCCAATTATAACTTTAGATCTGCAATTTAAGTCTGAAACCACCTCTGCAAGAATTAGAACTGAGAAAATTATGACAGTGAAAGAGATCTGACCTGACTCCATCTTGCTTCTAACCTCCAAGTTGTCCTTGTCCATTCCTGGTTGTAGGATAGTTTAACTTTGAAAGAAAGATAAGAGCCCTTTCCCAAAACGAACGCCCTTCTTTTTTTTTGTTGTTTTTTTTTTGTTTGTTTTTTATTGTTATACTTTAAGTTCTGGGGTACATGTGCAGAACATGAAGGTTTGTTACATAGGTATACATGTGCCATGGTGGTTTGCTGCACCCATCAACCCATCATCTACATTAGGTATTTCTCCCAATGCTCTCCCTCCCCTATCCCCCCACCCCCGACAGGCCCTATGTGTGATGTACCCCTCCCTGTATCCATGTGTTCTCATTATTCAACTCCCACTTATGAGTGAGAACATGCGGTGTTTGGTTTTCTGTTCTTGTGATAGTTTGCTGAGAATGATGCAAACCCCTTCTTGCTGGGGACTAGATGGCCTTTGGAGGACTAACAAATTAGCCATGAGATTAGAAATTATGGTTTAGGAGTCCTGCAGCTAAAGGCCACAAGATTCTAAACCTCCCCAATTACTCCTACAGATAACATCACTATTGTAAAACCTAAGATTGGTGCCTGAGACATTTTCAGTCCCTGTACTCAATGGGTCAGCTGGTGTAACCCAGATGGATAAACTGGCTCATCTGGTCTTGTGGCCCCCACTCAGGAACTGACTCAGCACAAGAAGACAGCTTCGACTGCCCGATTTCATCTCCAATCCTACCTATCAGCGCTCCCCACTTCTCAACACCCCCACCCACTAAATGATCCTTAAAACTCCAATCTTCAAATTTTGGGGGAGACTGATTTGAGCAATAATAAAACTCTGGGCTGGGCGTGGTGGCTCATGCCTGTAATCCCAGCACTGTGGGAGGCTGAGGCAGGCAAATCACCTGAGGTCAAGAGTTTGAGACCAGCCTGACCAACATGAAGAAACTCCGTCTCTACTAAAAATACAAACTTAGCCAGGCGTGGTGGCACATGCCTGTAATCCCAGCTACTCAGGGGCTGAGGCAGGAGAATCTCTTGAACCCGGGAAGGGGAGGTTGTGGTGAGCCAAGATTGCGCCATTGCACTCCAGCCTGGGCAACAAGAGGAAAACTCCATCTCAAACAAAACAAAACAAAACAAACAAACAAAAACTGGTCTCCCATACAGCTGGCTCTGCAAGAATTAAACTCTCTCTCCATTGCAATTCCCTATCTTAATAAATCAGCTCTGTCTGAGCAGCAGGCAAGGAGAACCTGTCCGGCGGTTACAAGTGCAGCTCATAAAAACTAAGGTCTAAAACAAAAGACTGTTCAACTTCACACTGATAAAGTAGATTACAAGTGTGGACAAAAAGTCAACTCAGTAAAATACTTGAAGAGATTTATCCTGGGCCAAATATGAGTGACCAATGGCCCATGACACAGCCCAGGAGAGCCTGAGGACATGTGGCCAAGGTGGTCAGGGTACACGTCGGTTTTATACATTTTAAGGAGACATGAGACATCAGTCGATACATCTAAGATGTACATTGGTTTGTCTGGAAAGGGGGGACAAGAAGGCAGGACAGTATGGCATCTTCAAAGTCATAGTCTGATTCAAAAGTTCTCTGATTGGCAGTTAGTTGAAAGAGTTATTATCAATAGAAAGGGCCAGGCACAGTGGTTCATGCCTGTAATCCCAGCACTTTGGGAGGCCAAGGTGGCCGGATCACGAGGTCAGGAGATCGAGACCATCCTGGCTAACACAGTAAAACCCCGTCTCTACTAAAAATACAAAAAATTAGCTGGGCATGGTGGTGGGTGCCTGTAGTCCCAGCTACTTGGGAGGCTGAGGCAGGAGAATGGCGTGAACCCGGGAGGCGGAGCTTTCAGTGAGCCGAGATCTGGCCACTGCACTCCAGCCTGGGGGACAGAGCGAGACTGTCTAAATAAATAAATAAATAAATAAATAAATAAATAAATAAATAAATGAAAAGAAAGGAATGTATGGGTTACCACAGGTTGTGGAGACCAAGAAAACCTTAGTCACCACGTGCAGATGAGGCCTCCGGGTAGCAGGCTTCAGAGAGAATCGATTGTAAATGCTTCTTACCAGACTTAACCCTGTTCCATCTGTGATTCAAAAAGGAAGGAGGGTATCATGAGGCATGTCCGTCTCCCTCTTTCCATCATGTCCTGAACTAGTTCTTCAGGTTAAGTTTGGAATGCCCTTGGCCAAGGAGGAGTGGTCCATTCGGATGGTTGGGGGGGTCTGAGAATTTTATTTTTGGTTTACATCCTCCCCTTGTGGCCAACATTTGTCAGAGGCAACACCAGCGGCCACCGAGCTTTTATTTTGTTCCATAGCATTGCCAGGGTGACATGGCTGCCTGCCCTGGACCTGTCCTGTCTCTCAATAGGACACCTTATGGCCAAGAGACTTAGAGTCAAAAGACTTGCAGCCAATTAAAACGTTCTAGGCCAAATGGGAATGGACACAGACAAGCATTCATTAACCCTTAAAAATTTAAGTAAAAAGCCAACAAACAAAAAGCCAAGGGCGTGGGTACAAACCTGACTGAACTACCGTAATCTTGGTTTTAGTTATAGACTTACAGTAATCAGCAATACAGAACATAAGCATTGATAAAACCTTTTAAGCTAAGGATTTTTAGAGACTTTTGTTGTGCTGCAATGCTTTTTATGGTTGTTTAGTAATCTGTCCTATAACAGCTGATAAACTTTTTTTTATTTTATTTTATTTTTTTGAGATGAAGTCTTGCTCTGGTCCCCCAGGCTGGAGTGTAAGGGCACGATCTCAGCTCACTGCAACCTCTGCCTCCAGGGTTCAAGCGATTCTCCTGCCTCAGCCTCCCGAGTAGCTAAGATTGCAGGCACCCTTCCACCACACCTGGCTAATTTTTGTATTTTTGGTAGAGACAGGGTTTCACCATGTTGGCCAGGCTGGTCTCAAACTCCTGACATTGTGATCCACCCACCTCAGCCTCCCAAAGTGCTGGGATTACAGGTGTGAGCCATCATGGCTGGCCGGTCTGAACTAATTGTCTCCCTCAAAACCAGCCCTTACAGGCTGGGCGCGGTGGCTCACACCTGTAATCCCAGCACTTTGGGAGGCCAAGGCGGGCAGATCACAAGGTCAGGAATTCCAGACCAGGCTGGCCAACATGGTAAAACCTCGTCTCCACTCAAAAAACAAAAATTAGCCAGGTGTGGTGGCGGACACCTGCAATCCCAGCTACTCGGGAGGCTGAGGCAGGAGAAACGCTTGAAACTAGGAGGCAGAGGTTGCAGTGAGCCAAAATCAGGCCACTGCATTCCAGCCTGGGTGACAAGAGCAAAACTCCATCAAAACAAAACAAAAAAACAAACAAACACACACAAACAAAACCAGCCCTTACAATCTCAGGCACCCAGCTATTCTGCTATAGTCCCTGGTCCTAGAGAGAGGGTGCTTGTATAGTCTTAGCAGCGGGGCACTGGCCGTGAAAACCAGGCAGGCACAGTGGAATGCCCAGGGGCCAGTACCGTATCGCTCCAGAATTCCGTGATTGTGGCTTCCTTGGAGGTAAAACAAGAAGAGATAAATAACATTAATAATTTGACAATCAAAAGGGTATTTGTGTGTCAGAACAGAAAAAAGAACCTATTCTGCTGGGACACCAACTATAAATATGAAGAAAAATTATAGCCTGGTGCTGTTTACAGGATTCTTGCAGCCGAGAGATGATGTGTGATTCAATCTGCACTCAAAAACGGAAGTCACGACTGTCATCAGTAACAAGTGTTACACTTTTCATTCGACTCAGTTTCTCTCTAGCTCTCCTCTTCTAACAGACATTATAGTTAAGGCCAATTTCTGTGGAAAACTATGTTGTAGTCTTATTATACTTGGCCTGATTATTTGCATAAAGTGCAGCAGGAACCAATTGACTATAGAGGCTCTTTCTAAGTTGGCTTTGCTAGAACTTTATCTAAAAATATGTTGTTATTCTTTTTTTTTTTTTTTTTTTTTTTTGAGACAGTTTTGCTCTTGTTACCCAGACTGGAGTACAATGGTACGATCCTGGCTCACTGCAACCTCTCCACCTCCTGGGTTCAAGCAATTCTCCTGCCTCAGCCTCCTGAGTAACTGGGATTTCAGGCACCACCACCACACTCAGCTAATTTTTGTACTTTTTGTAGAGACGGGGTTTTGCCATGTTGCCCAGGCTAGTTTTGAACTCCTGAGCTCAAACAATTCACCTGCCTCAGCCTCCCAACATGCTGGGATTGAAGGCGTGAGCCACCATGCCCAGCCAAAAATATGTTATTCTAGTCAAAGCCCTGATAAAATAACCAGTGTCTCCAATTATCCTGTTTCAAAACAAAACATTTAAACTCTTACTAAATGTATGTGAATAACTATATTATCATAAAATCACAAATAACTTGCAAATTTAGTCAAACTCAGATAGAAAGGTAAATTTGTTCACAAAACCCAATTGCTCTAAACTGTAAATAACTCAAAAGAAAATTATTTCCTTGACTCTTGTTTAACAAGAGCAGCAGACTGCCAAACAAGATGTCATTTGTTCCTCTGGAAACTGTCATTCACGACCAAGCAGTCCTTGTTGGATGAGAGCTGTTTATCCGGCTCCGTAGACTCCAGCAGCTCCTCAGAGTTAGTCTTGGGGAAAAACAGGCTCCCTACTCATAAGCATCTCCTCCTTGCAGCCCCAGGCAACAAGATCCTATGCAAACTATTTTTATTTTATTATGGAACTCCTTTTTTGGCACCATTATTCCTATTAGCAAAGGGATAGCTTCAGTTAACATTCCATAGCAAGCGGAAGCTCTCCAGTCCAAAGGCCCAGGAGTCATTGGGAAGTGCCCACAGGTTTCTGCCATAAGCCCCAGTAAATGCTCCATAGAGGGCTATGAAGTGGAGGATTTGTCCCAAGCAAAACTCCAGCTTCTACCCTACGTTCTGCGGGCTCGGGCAGTCTTACTACTTCCCATTTAACATGTACAATTGATGGCAGTGGCTGATGCCATCACAGCAGCTGCAGCAGGGAGGCCTGGCTGGGGCTGCACACTCCATGAAGCTGGTTGGAGCCACATCCCTTCTGAGTTGGGACGGGAACTCTGTGGGTGTTCCCGCAACCTCCCAAACTGTGGCTGTGGATTTGTGCCTCCCTGTGCTTTTGCCATGGAGTGGCCAGGAACAAGCAGGATCTGCCCTCCCAGGTGCAGCTACAGCAGCTGGACCTGCATTTGCAGACCTGGGCCTCCCACTTCCTGGAGTAGGCAGGAGCTGGGAACAAGCAAGAGCCCTGGGCCCTTCCGAGTTGGTGGGGTGGGAGCTCCCAGGTGCAGCTGTGGCCACCCTCCCAGGTGCAGGACCCGGTGTCTCTGTAGCCTGCACCCTCAGGGGCCCCAGGAAGGACCTCCTCTCCCCACTCCCCATCTCTGCAGGCTCAGGGGTGTCTGCTCCCACTGCCTGGCCTCTCTCTGCTCCTAGCACCTACTCCAATCTCTGAGCAGGGGCTGGGGCCGTGAATGGCAGTGGGAGGCAGATTGATTCCTGGGCAAAAGGGGCCAGGCCCCCAGTAAGGCCCCACGTCTAGGCCAGGGAGGGCCTGAAGGCTGGAGACCAGGCTGCCAGTCCTAGGCACCAGAGTGGGGGCTCATGGTGCCTCTTTGGGGCTGCCCTTGGCCACCCATGGACCAATCAGGATGCACTTCCTCCCCTCTGAGGTCCATAAAAGCCCTGGGCTCAGCCACAGCAGGGCAGAGGAGGAAGAAGAGTACCCTCTCTGTTGAGAGCTGCAGAGAGACAACCCGACAGCAGAGAGGAACCACCCTCTCCAGAGCCTCCTCTCCACTGAGAGCTGTGGACATGAGGACGACCAGCCGCAGAGCAGAGCTGCCTTCTCCAGGGCCTCCTCTCTGTAAGAACTACAGACTCCACACAGATGACCTGCCTACAGACGAGCTATCCACTGTGGGACTCCTCTGAGCTGCTGTAACACTCAACAAAGCTCATGTTAGTGTTGTTCACCCTCCACTTATCTGTGTACCTCATTCTTCCCTGATGCAAGGAAGGATCTTGAGCAAAGGCACAGCAGTCACAGAGGTTTCTAGCCAGAAAATCAAGCCCCAAAAGATCCTGTAATATAATTAACATTTCTTAAAGGGCAGACTGACATGCCTTCAGTTGGATAGTTCTAGATAGGGGAAACATCCCTCAGCCAGATACAATATCCATTTTCATATGACATTTAGGTAAGAGTCACAACTACATTTCATAAAACTTATTTAAACAGCTCAAATTTCATAGTCCTATAAATCTGTACATGTTTATGTTCCCATCCCAGGAACGTTTCCTCTCTACCCGCAGACCATTTTACCTTTTCTAGTAAAAAGGGATTTGGGTTCCCAACGGGGAGCTGAGCCAAAGGACTCAGGCCCTTTTGTCAATCTTCATCTCAACATGCCTCAATGTAAGCTTTCTCATTATAACCTTTGCCTTTTGATTTTTCTTAAAATTTCTCCAATCTGGGTCAAATACAGAAAACTTGTGTGGAGCCCTTTCATGCTGGGGGAACAGCAGGGGTTCCCTTTGGTCCACCCAATTTTTGATGGTGTCGTAAAGACCTTTGTTTTAACCCCATCAGTTTTCATTTTATTTATTTCGTTTCTTAAAAACCATCTAAAGATTCCACCACCCTTCTGGGGCAAGTCCTTTAACTCCCTTTTGCCTTTCCCTTTTTTTTTTTTTTTTTTTTTGTAACTGCCCTAATGTTTAATTAAGCATCTATAAGACTCATGGGGGACAGAAAATTTGATAAGACTTCTCAAGCAGTAATATCACCGAAGGTGCCCACATAAAATGGACCCTTTTACCCTCAACATTTACCATGACCTGGGTAATAGACATATTCAGGGGAGAATATCCCAGTCGTCACAAATCCAGTCCCACACGGTTTATATGTAAAGCATATCAGCTGCTTCAACCAAGGTGTTCCACTTAGCATTTTATAGGGAGAGTTGGGCAGTTCCCTTCTCAGGGCAAACAGACTTTACAGTGACAATTATCCAGTCCACTAGGCTGTTCATTCTCCCAGGAATAACCTCTTATGCAATTGGATCACATATATCCCTCAGGGATTGTTTAATAGCGAGCTGTGGGTCCTACATCAACCCAATCATGCTCTTTCATTCTGTAGCATTTAGATACTGTCCACATCTGTCTTTAAAATGAAAGATACTGTCCATTGGATACTGTCCAATACAGTAGTTATTTTTACAATCTATTATAATAAATGTTTCTCAAGAAGCTCATGATACCAATCTAAAAATGGAATAATTCCTTTACATCATACCCTCTGGTTTTAATCATTACTTGATTTTGCCTTTCCCCCACACTGACTGTCTTCTTAGCAACCACAGGTCTTAGAAGTCACTTTTGTTGCCTTGGCTAAATTTTTCCTTTTGTGGGTAGCTTTGAGGCTAGTGACTGAACTGAGACAGATCCACATGGGAGCATGGTCCAGTGTTAAGGCCCAATCCAGCACTGTTGTACTTTCACTTTAGCTATTACAGAAAACAATAACCAAGGGATGAATATTTTGCTTTTTATTATTTTGAATTTCCTTATGCAGTGAGTGAGCTAACTTCCTGGGAGTATGAGTATGATCTGTCTCTGAATCCCACTGGTAGCTTTTACCTTCAGGAACAGAATGTAGCCCAGCTGCAGCTCCTTAAGAAGGGTGACCACATGGCCACCCAGGAGGCAAAGGTTTCTCATTCCATGCCTTTTTTTTTTTCTGTATCCATTTGGTTTCATCTATATAATTTTTTCCTTATTTTAAAGGAAATGTTAGAGTTTAAGGTTTAAGAGTCACTATATAAAGTGACTTTTAAATAGTCTCTAAACTAGAAAAAAATACATCTTCTTTAGCAAAAGCCACATCCTTGTGTTTCTATAAACTTCACCAGAAACACCACCTACTCTCCTACTAGTTTAATTCTTAGTACCCCAAATTCCCAGTGAAAAAAACTGAGGTTACTTAATTTAACATTACATGACTTTAAGATTTTTAACTACTGGACAGAATTTTGAGATTAAATTTACCAAATTAATCTTACCAAATATTACTAAAGTGATGTGAACAAAAAGGCATCAGAGCTAGCTTTTTATGAGTCTGATAAGCACTTACTTTTCTTTAAGTCAATTAATGAGAACTCTTTCACACAGTTTGGTAGTGAACTATCACTTTCACATGACACATATAAACATACAGATATTACAGACATACAGATAAAGAAAGATCCAAAAGATTTTTCATTTGCCTGTTTTCAAAAATTATCTCCCTTACCTTAGATTATTAATTTTTAAAAAGCCAACAAAAGGTAAAGTAGCCAACAGAAGGAGAAGGAGAGAGTTACTATCCCAGGCCTTCTCAAAAGAGCTGAAGCAGCAGGGTACAGTAGAAGTTGTGCTTCTGAGACATCAATCCGAAGTATGTTTCAAAGAGAAACAGATTATAGAATTTAAAACTTAAGGACTTCTTGCATTAAGAGTACTTCCGTATTTTCAAAAAATCTTGTTCTAACCAATTTAGTTTTGTACAAGTGTATTTCAATGAGTCCAATATCTATAAAAACTATTATAATTTATTTTAATTATAGTCCATTTAGTTATGTAACTTTAACATTTTCCTTTTTTTACTAACTGTATTGCTACTTACATAGACCATTCACAACATGCTTGAGCTTTCTGGTTTGTCTTAAATATCCCTCTTTCTTGAACAACCATTTCATTTTAGGACAAAAATTCACCATATAAGATTCTTTCTCATAAAAAATTACTTTTCTTTTATCTTCTTACCAAAAAATATCTTTATATCTATAACTTTCTTTACAACTCTCCTATATCTTGGTTCCTTTTACCTTGTTTTGTTTCATTTATTTATTTTTGAGATGGAGTTTTGCTCTGCTGCCCAGGCTGGAGTGCAGTGGTGCAATCTCAGCTCACTACAACTTCTGTCTCCCAGGTTCAAGTGATTCTCCTGCCTCAGCCTCCCAAGCAGCTGGGACTACAGGTGTGCACCACCACACCCAGCTAATTTTTGTATTTTTCTACAGATGGGATTTTACTATGTTGCCCAGGCTGGTCTCAAACTCCTACTCTCAAGTGATCTGCCTGCCTTGGCCTCTCAGAGTGCTGGAACTACAGGCATGAGCCACCATGCCCAGCCTACATGGTTTTATATGTAACCTTTAGATAACCTTTGAAGTAGACAAAAATTATTCGCCATTTAATAAGAACACATTTTTTAATGTTCTCCTATAATTTTTAAATTGGAAATCCCATTTAATGAATATTTATTATTTAATATAACTTTAAATTATAAATTATGACAAGTTTGTTTACAAGCATTTGTTCCGTTACACTTACCTGATTAATTTATTTAATAGTTTATGTAGATTACTTATAAAAACTGTGATAGTCATCATTTAAAGTTATTTCCCTGTTAACCATCTGTATAGCCTGTGAATTGCAGGCATTTACCTAAGCAATAAAGTTAAAGTTAAGTACATAGGCATTTTACTAGTAATTTGAGATTTAGCTGTTTTCATTAAACCTACAATATTAAATGTCTTCGAAAATTACACAAGCAACAATCATTCTATTTTAGGCTTGATTTAGAGTTTTACAACCCTTACGGCAAATTTTGACTCCTTATAGTATTCTGCAGGGTTAAGTATGAAACCACTTGATCAATAAATGCAAACAAAAATGTTGCCAGTTCCTCCATTACTAATATTACTTTACCAATAATTTTAAAACCAACTTATCAATTAAAGATTTTACTTAAGTCATGTGAACTTGAGAAGCATTTGGGCTTACTATTTAATTTACAAGTACTCCTTACCTTTAAACCAATTTGGTATCTTGTGGCCAAAAATACACAACACACATACAAAAAAAAAATCCTATAGCTTTTACTTCAGAACTCCAGCCATGAGATATTAATACAAACTTACTGGTTTATAAAACAACAAAAACAACAACAATAAACCAGTTAGATCCAAACAGTGATTTTTTTTTTTATTGTATTTTAAGTTCTAGGGTACCTGTGCACAACGTGCAGGTTTGTTACATATGTATACATGTGCCATGTTGGTTTGCTGCACCCATTAACTCGTCATTTACATTAGGTATATCTCCTAATGCTATCGCTCACCCCTCCCCCCACCCCATGACAGGCCCTGGTGTGTGATGTTCCCCTTCCTGTGTCCAAGTGTTCTCCTTGTTCAGTTCTCACCTATGAGTGAGAACATGCAGTGTTTGGTTTTTTGTCCTTGTGATAGTGTGCTGAGAATGATGGTTTCCAGCTTCATCCATGTCCTTCCAATGACATGAACTGATCCTTTTTTATGGCTGAATAGTATTCCATGGTGTATATGTGCCACATTTTCTCAATCCAGTCTATCATTGGTGGATATCTGGGTTGGTTTCAAGTCTTTGCTATTGTGAATAGTGCCACAGTAAACATATGTGTGCATGTGTCTTTATAGTAGCATGATTTATAATCCTTTGGGTATATATCCAGTAATGGGATGGCTGGGTCAATTGGTATTTCTAGTTCTAGATCCTTGAGGAATCGCCACACTGTCTTCCACAATGGTTGAACTAGTTTACAGTCCCACCAACAGTGTAAAACTGTTCCTATTTCTCCACA
>NW_012103954.1:606901-615637 GCF_000951045.1 Mandrillus leucophaeus
TAGCCAGTTTTCCCAGTACCATTTATTAAATAGGGAATCCTTTCCCCATTTCTTGTTTTTGTCAGGTTTGTCAAAGATCAGATGGTTGTAGATGTGTGGTATTATTTCTGAGGGCTCTGTTCTGTTCCATTGGTCTATATCTCTGTTTTGGTACCATGCTGTTTTGGTTACTGTAGCCTTGTAGTATAGTTTGAAGTCAGGCAGCTGCCTCCAGTTTTGTTCTTTTGACTTAGGATTGTCTTGGCAATGCGGGCTCTTTTTTGGTTCCATGTGAACTTTAAAGTCGTTTTTTCCAATTCTATGAAGAAAATCATTGGTAGCTTGATGGGGATGGCATTGAATCTATACATTACCTTGGCAGTATGGCCATCTTCACGATATTGATTTTTCCTATCCATGAGCATGGAATGTTCTTCCATTTCAAACAGTGATTTTTATCTCAGAAGAAAAGTAACAGCAGATTTAAAGCAAGCAGAAAAGAAAATAGAGACAGAAAGAATTTTTCAGGTTAACTTTGGAATGACCTTGGCCAAGAGGAGAGGTCCATCCAGATGGTTGGGGGACCTTAGAATTTTATTTTTGGTTTACACAAGCTGATCTTCCCAGGTGCAGAACAAAGATAGAACGAGAGCAATTGGGCTGGGCATGGTGGCTCATGCCTGTAATCCCAACACTTTGGGAGATTGAGGCAGGTGGATCATCCAAGGTCGGGAGTTCTAGACCAGCCTGACCAACATGGAGAAACTCCATCTCTACTAAAAATACAAAATTAGCTGGGTGTAGTGGTGCATGCCTGTAATCCCAGCTACTCAGGAGGCTGAGGCAGGAGAATCACTTGAACCTGGGAAGTGGAGGTTGTGGTGAGCCGAGATTGCACGATTGCACTCCAGCCTGGGCAACAAGAGTGAAACTCCATCTCAATAAAAAAAAAAAGAAGAGAGAGCAATTGTTCCTCCACCTCTCCAGAGAGGGTTGCATAACTGATTCTTCCTTTACTCCATTTTTTTCTTAAAACTTTCACCTCATCTCGTTTAAAATGTAGATTTACTAGCACTAAATGAAGTCTCACAAGAATGTGACCATTTTCCTTATCACCCACCCACCCCAATTCCCATGTGCTCTCCCCCTTTAAGGAAATGAGTAAACAAGAGACCTCCTGAAAACCTCTCAGGGGCAGTAACCACATCTGCCTCTGTCACCCACGTTTATCCCAAAGGGCCCTCCAGATCTGGCTTAGTAAACTAGATTGATTGAGATTATTGTCTCAGTCACTCATTTTGGTTAACGAACACAAGAGAAGAGAGAAAAGAAACATTAAGACAAGTATTCCACATCTCAAATGTATTTCCCTTTGTGAAAGGAAAATCTCAGGATGCCAAACTCACTATGCCAAGGGGAAAGTTAAGCTTGGGAACTGAGTCAGGCCAAAACTTCCTGCAAGATGAAAGAAGAAGGAGGGGGGGAGAGAGAGAGAGAGAGAGAGAGAGAGAGAGAGAGAGAGAGAGCCTTCCTTTTGTTCCCAAACCAATGGCTATAATTCACATGCTTACTTTATTTCATGCAAAATATAGATCCACTGAGCTGGAGAAGAATGCATGATTGATTTTCCCCCAACTCCTTTCTTTTCACATGTAAAGTAGATTCACACTGACCAGTGCCCCACAGGAATGTAACCAGTGCCTCACTGCCTACCCTCTCTCCTTTCTCCTTCCTTTTTCCCTCCCCTCCTGCTTGCACATTCCCCTTTAAATATTAAGGTCCCCAAAACCTCTTTGGAAAAAGCACAGGACACAGATCCTACTGTAACTTGTATCTCTTTTTCCCTGGTATGTCTTCAACTTCAGCAAAGTAAACCTCTAAATCTACTGAGATATGCTTCTGTCACGTTTTAGTTTGTAGTTTAGCTTAAACATAAAAGCCAATCTTGGCCATGCATGGTGGCTCAGCCTGTAATCCCAGCACTTTGGGAGGTCGAAGTGGGTAGATCACCTGAGGTCAGGAGTTCAAGACCAGCCTGACCAACATAGCAAAACCTCATCTCTACAAAAAATACAAAAATGAGGCTGGGTGCGGTGGCTCACACCTGTAATCCCAGCACTTTAGGAGGTTGAGGTGGGTGGATCATTTGAGGTCAGGAGTTCGAGACCAGCCTGGCCAACATGGTGAAACCCCATCTCTACTAAAAATACAAAAAAAAAAAAAAATTAGGCGTTGTGGTGGGTGCCTGAAATCCCTGCTATTCAGGAGGCTGAGGCAGGAGAATTGCTTGAACCCAGGAGGCGGAGGTTGCAGTAAGCTGATATCACGCCACTGAACCCCAGACTGGGCAACAACAGCGAAATGCCATCTCAAAAAAAAATTAGCCAGGCATGGTGGTGCACACCTCTAGTCCCAGCTACCCAGGAGGTTGAGGTGGGAGAATCACTTGAACCCGGGAGGTGGAGGCTGCAGTGAGCTGAGATCGTGCCACTGCACTCCAGCCTGGGCAACAGAGCGAGACTCCGTCTAAAAAAAAAAAAGCCAACCTTCAGCAAGGTGGAGTGGAGATCCTGTTTGATACTTAGCTGTTCATATAATCTGCATTTGCTCCAGTGTGTGGGTGTTACTTAGAGAAGATTCCACTTACTGTCCTCACAGAGAGTAGAATCTCAAATCCTGTGTTAAGGAGCATCTGAGTAGACATCTACAACACTCTGTGCTTTGATTCCATGGTCTTTCTGTAGACAGAAAATACAGATACACAATATGGTGCCGCTTTGCAGACACTATTTTAACTCAAATACTACTATGAATCAGCTTACAGTTTTGTATCTTTCTACTTGCTTCAGACACCAAGGCCAATAACTCGGTTGTCTTAGAGAAATTAAGAACAGAACCAATAAGCCTTTCTCATTTCCTACACTCTGGTGTCAGACACGTCACTATGACCTTCTTCACTTCCACTCGTCAGCACTTGAAAAGGAAGGCAGGAAAGGTGATGTCTGTGACAGCTATCATTTACTTAGTGACTGCTCCAAGCAAGGCACCAAACTCAGTGCTGGCCATTTGGTAATTCGCTTAATTCTCATGCCATAAGTGTACGAGGAGACTGCAGGCCAGAAAGGCTAATTAGCTTGCCCAAGATCACTCAGACAGGCAGGTGGATGGGCTGATGGTAAAGCCCACCTTCCTAACCAGGTCACACTATGTCAGTTGAGGAAATGGTGACCCTAGAAGAGCTGCCTACTCTTTGTTGAATGTGAGGTTGAATGTGAGGAATAAAACTGCCAGCCTCAGCCGGGCGCAGTGGCTCACGCCTGTAATGCCAGCACTGTGAGAGGCCAAGGCGGGTGGATCACAAGGTCAGGAGTTCGAGACCAGCGTGACCAATATGGTGAAACCCTGTCTCTACTAAAAATACAAAAATTAGCCAGGCGTGGTGGCGGGCGCCTGTAGTCCCAGCTACTCAGGAGGCTGAGGCAGGAGAATCGCTTGAACCTGGAAGGTGGAGCTTGCAGTGAGTCGACATCGTGCCACTTCACTCTAGCCTGGGTGACCGAGCGAGATTCCATTTCAAAAAACAAACAAACAAAAACCTGCCAGCCACAGGATCTGGAAATGTCACACACGACGTGGATGCCCCAGGTCTAGCTCTTAAGATCTGCTTCCTGAGCTTCCACTGGCAGTCACAAGCTCCCATCAAAGGACTTCTGAATTATACCCTACATCTGCCCATTCTTCCCCACACCAGCAGACAGAACCATCTAGAATGTGAACCTCATGTCAACCCCACTTCTACGGCACTCCCTCATGGCCAAACAGAGCAACCTAGAGTTTCCCAAATGAGCAACATCCAGAGCTTTGAGACGCTATCTTCTTTTTCACTGTGCTCCACTATATTTGCTGAATAAATGGATTTAAGACTAGAGAAGGACCTAGAACAATTATTTTCTAAAGAACTCATTTCCCAATCAGTTACATTCCATCTTATAATATTTCTTCCCTCATTTTTTTGACATAAGGAGTTCATTTGATACCCTAGGAAGTGACACAATGCTAGAGATAGAAAACTAAATAAAATACTATGTGGGGCCAGGCGTGGTGGCTCACGCCGGTAACCCCAGCACTTTGGAAGACTGAGGCAGGAGAATCACCTGAGGTCAGGAGTTTGGGACTAGCCTGACCAACATGGTGAAACTTCGTCTCTACCAAAAACACAAAAATTAGCTGGGCATGGTAGCACATGCCTGTAATCCCAGCTACTCAGGAGGCTGAGTGAGGGGGGAGAATTGCTTGAACCTGGGAGGTGAAGGTTGCAGTGAGCTGAGATCGCACCACTGCACTCTAGCCTGGGTGACAGAGCAAGACTCTGTCAAATATATATAATATATATATATTTGCAGACCTACAATCTATGCTACACGGCATGTGTTTTGTGACTGGGAGTTGGGGGACAATTGGAGATGAGGCTGAAAAGTAGGCATGATCGCATTTGTAAAGGACCTGGAATGTTGTGATACAAAGATTAAAATTTAAAGTGTAAGTCACTGAAATGGGAAAAGCACGCTGTGGTTGCATGTTGCAGGATGGGCTGGTGGAGAGGGGGTGGAACCCAGGGACAGTCAGGAGGCCTGTGGCCTCTGTGGGCATCACTCTCTGCTCCAGCCTGTGGGCTGGCTGTGGTTCCCGATAAAGCATGGCGCTCTTTCCGGCCACACGGCCCCAGCACAGGCTCTTGTCGGCCTGGAGCAGGCGTCCCTGCAGCTCACAACAGGCCGAGGCCCACTGGTCTCCAGAGGGTCAGCCCAGCACCACTCCACTGAAAACCTCCACCACTGGGGCCCATATCTGATTCGTGTGTGAGCGTTCTCCCAGGTCCTCTTTTGTATAATGTTAAACACTAATTTCCATCTCCCTCAGCAGACTATAAACTAGTTTATAATTGCATGATATATAATTTATGATAGAAACAATCAAAACCATTTTTTTTTATATAGAGTCTTGCTCTGTCACCCAGGGTAGAATGCAGTGGTGATCTCAGCTCACTGCAACCTCCGCCTCCTGGGTTCAAGCAATTCTCCTGCCTCAGCCTCCCGAGGAGCTGGGATTACAGGTACCCACCACCAGGCCTGGCTACATTTTGTATTTTTCCTAGAGACAGGGTTTCTGCCATGTTGGCCAGGCTGGTCTTGAACTCCTGACCTCAAGGGATCCACCTGCCTTGGCCTCCCAAAGTGCTGGGATTATAGGCGTGAGCACCATGCCCGGCCAAAACCATTTTTTCTTAATTTCTGACTTTTTTTGTAGACACTGTCTCACCTCGTTCCCGGGGCTAGTCTTGATCCTCCCACCTCAGCCTCCCAAAGTGCTGGGATTGCGCCTGGCCAAAAACCATTTTTTCCCAATAACAAGCAAGTTTGTCACAAAAGTCAACCACCTCAGGGTGAGGTGGCTCACACCTGTAATCCCAGCACTTTGGAAAGCTGAGGCAGGAGGATTGCTTGAGCACAAGAGCTCGAGACCAGCCTAGGTGACACAGTAAGACCAGTCTCCACTAAAACTTTTTTTTCAATTAGCCGGGTGTGGTGAGATGTGCCTGCAGTTCCAGCTGCCTCAGGATGAGGCAAGAGGATCAACCCCAGAGGCTGGGGCTGCAGTGAGCCACGTTTGAGGCTGAGGCTGCAGTGAGCCAAGTTTGAGGTGGGGGCTGCACTCCAGCCCGGCTGACAGAGCAAGACCCCATCTCTCTCTCCTTTTTTTTTTTTTTTTTTTTTTTTGCAGAGTCTCGCTCTGTCGCCCAGACTGGAGTGCAGTGGTGAGATCTCGGCTCACTGCAAGCTCCACTTCATGGGTTCACGCCATTCTCCTGCCTCAGCCTCCCGAGTAGCTGGGACTACAGGCACCTGCCACCACGCCCGGCTATTTTTTTTTTTTTTTTTTTTTTTGTATTTTTAGTAGAGACGGGGTTTCACTGTGTTAGCCAGGAAGGTCTTGATCTCCTGACCTCGTGATCTGCCCGCCTCGGCCTCCCAAAGTGCTGGGATTACAGGCGCCAGCCACTGCGCCCGGCCAGAGACCCCATCTCTTTAAAAAAAAGAAAAAAAAAAGCAACCACCTTCCTCTCCCATCCTCTTTGGGTTTTGCAGTCAGGTGTTACAGTTATATTAGCATAATATCTGTATGCACAGTACTGCACGAAGCCTACCTACAATGTTAACACAAGCAAGATAATTACACAAAGTGGCAGGATCTCGAATTGGCCTAACACTGGCAGTGGAGTCCAGTTGCCTGAGTCCATAACCCTGATGGCCTCTCAGTAGCTATGTGAATTTGGGCAATTTGTTTGACTACATCGTACTTCCATTTCCTCTTCTGTAAAAATGGGAGTCACGCTGCAGAGCAACTGTGAAGATTAAACGAGTAATTATGTAAAGAGTCCAGCATGGTGCCTAGCGCAAGCAAGCCCTCAGTAAATGTTATCGACACGGCTGGGATGTGTGTCCCTGCCCAAATCCATGTTGAATTGCAATCCCCAGGGCTGGAGGTGGGGCCTGGTGGGCAGTGACTGGCCCACAGGGTGGTTTCTCGTGAATCATTTAGCACCCTTCCCTTGGTACCGTGTCCCGATAGTGCGTTCTCGTGAGACCTGGTTGTTTAAAAGTGTGGCTCCTTCCCCCTCTCTCTAGGTCCTGCTCCTCCTGCCACATAAGATGCCCGCTGCCACTCTCCCTTCCGCCATGACTGGAAGCTCCCTGAGGCCTCCCCAGAAGCAGAAGCCGCCATGCTTCCTGTACAGCCTGAGGAACTGTGAGCCAATTAAACTTCTTTTCTTTATATATTACCCAATCTCAGGTATTTCTTTATAGCCATGTGAGAACGGACTCTCAGTTATTAAAGTTATTAATAATTTTATTATTATGGTCATTATACATTATTACCTGAATTATAAGCATTTAGGAAAGATGAAAATGTATGGAATGACAAAATTGTAACCCTGTTTTATAAATTTATAAATTATCCACTATTACAGAAAAACCATAATTGAAGTACTTTTTGGAATTTCAGAGGGCCAGTCAATGCTCCTCTTCTCTCTACCAATTACGAGGTTGTGCAGGTAGAAGTCTCCCCTGTGGTCCACGCTCTTGATAGTCCTCTCTCCTTGAGGGTGGGCAGAACCTGTGAATGTGATGTGCTGTCACTCCTGTGATTAGTCTACTAATCAGTTGGCTTTGAATTAGTCAAACGGGAGATGATCCTGGTGGGCCTGATCTTAAAAAAACAAAGCCAACATGTCAGAGAGAACACATGGGCTGTCCTGGAAGAAGACGAAGCAAACACCGTGTTGTGAGAGGCCTGTGGAGGGCCACACGGAAGGCCAAGAGCCAGCATGAAGTGGGACCTCAGTCCCACAACCCTGTAGGGAACTGAACTCTGCCAATGCACTAAACGAGCTTAGGAGAGGACCCTGAGCTCCATATGAGAACAAGCTCAGCCAACACCTTGACTTCACCTTAGAAGACCCAAGTAGAGGACCCATGCATTTGGCATTTGCTAAGCCATGCAAAATATCATCCTCATTACTGATAAAAACTAAAATGGAGCTTGTGACTTGACATATGGCTTTAGTAGGGGATTCTAACATGTACCATCAAATTCAAACTTCCCCCAAGAACACTGGGGATCCCCCTCATATTCACAGGGCTGCCTCTGGGGCTCCTGAGGACCACCATCTCCAAAAAGAGACAAGCCCAAAGAAGCGGAGCTGTACTCAGTAGATAGGGTGGTCTCAGTGACGAGCACAAGGTACAGAAATGACTGCTGTGGGGAGGAAGACAACACAAAAGCCGTCCCAGAGGTGGACACACACACATTGGACTTTCAAATGTGAACAGCAGTTCACCAACAGGACAACAAGAAGAATGTCCAGGCACAGAGATGGTATGTTAGATCGTTTTGTGTCGCTGTAAAGACATACCTGAGGCTGGGTAATTTACAAAGTAAAGAGGTTTAATTGGCTCAGGGTTTTGCAGACTGTACAAGCATAGTGCCAGCATCTGCTCAGCTTCTGGTGAGACCTCAGGTAGCTTTTACTCATGGCAGAAGGTAGAGTGGGATCAGGCACGTCCCATAGTGAGGGAGGGAGCAAGAGAGAGAAGGGAGAGTTCCTAGACTCTTTCAAACAACTTGATCTCACGTGAATTAACTGAGCGAGAACTCACTCAACACCAAGGGGATGGTGCAAAAGCATTCATGAGGGATCCGCCCCCATGATCCAATTACCTCCCACTAGACCCCATCTCCAACATTGGGAATCACAGTTCGACATGAGATTTGGACAGACATCCAAACCATATCCAGTGATTTGAGAATAACTGGCAGCATGACACCACATAGGAAAGTGGCTGGAATTGTGGCCAGACAAGTCTGGTCACATTTTGAAAAGCTCTGTCACACTAAGGAGCTTCAACTTCATACCTTCAGAAAAGGAAGTATTTTATAAGCAGGGAAGAGATTCAATCAAATATGCATTTTTAATTGGCCATTTGATTGAAATATGGGCTTTAAAAATAAATTTTGAAATAATTTCAAACTTAGGGAACATATGCAAGTGTAAAAAGCTCCCTTGTCTCTGGCTGGGCATGGTGAGTCACACCTGAAATCCCAGAACTTTGGGAGGTCAAGGTGGGAGGACTGCCTGAACCCAGGAGTACACCACCAGCCTGGGCAACGTAGCAAGACCTCATCTTTTTTTTTTTT
>NW_012103954.1:615687-621493 GCF_000951045.1 Mandrillus leucophaeus
TTTTTTTTTTTTGAGACGGAGTTTTGCTCTCATTGCCCAGGCTGGAGTGCAGTGGCACCATCTTTGTTCACTGCAACCTCTGCCTCCCTGGTTCAAGTGGTTCTCCTCCCTTCTGCCTCCCTGGTTCAAGTGGTTCTCCTCCCTTCTGCCTCCCTGGTTCAAGTGGTTCTCCTCCCTCAGCCTCCCGAGTAGCTGGGATTACACGCACACACCACCACACCCAGCAAATTTTGTATTTTTAGTAGAAATAGGGTTTCAATATGTTGGCCAGGCTGGTCTCGAACTCCTGACCTCAGGTGATCCACCCACCTCGGCCTCACAACGTGTGGGGATTACAGGCATGAGCCACCATGCCTGGCCGCAAGACCCCATCTTAAAAAAAAAAAAGCAAACAAACAAACAAAAACAAAACTCTGTTATCTTCACCACCCAGACTCCCATTGCTAGCCTCACACATTGCTCCACTTTTCTCTATCATCTATCTACACACAGACATTCATTATCAGTCTTTTTCTGAATCATTTGAGAAAGAGCTTCAAATATGATTATTCACCACTTCCTATCTTAGCCCATTTTGCACTGCTGTAGGGTCCAGCCCTACAGGGCTTAGCGGGTGTTCTCCCCGTGTACAGAGACGAGAGATTATAGAAAATAAAGACATAAGGAGATAAAGAGAAAACAGCTGGGTCCAGGGGACCACTACCACCAAGACGCAGAGACCGGTAGTGACCCCGAATGTCTGGGCATGCTGATATTTACTGAATACAAGACAAGGGGACAGGGTAAGGAGGGTGAGTCGTCCAAGTGATTGATAAGGTCAGGCAAGTCACGTGATCATAGGACAGGGGCCCTTCCCTTTTAGGTAGCTGAAGCAGAGATGGAAGGCAGCATACGTTAGCATTTTCTTCCTCGCACTTATAAGAAAGATCAAAGACTTTAAGACTTTCACTGTTTCTTCTACTATCTTCTAAGAACTTCAAAGAGGAACCAGGAGTACTGGAGGGACATGTAGGTGGACAAGGAGTGTGACCGTTGAAGCACAGCATCACAGGGAGAGGTTTGGGCCTCCGCATGACTGCGGGCAGGCCTGGATAATATCCAGCCTCCCACAAGAAGCTGGTGGAGCAGAGCGTTCCCTGTCTCCTCCAAGGAAAGGAGACTGCCTTTCACGGTCTGCTAAGTAATAGGTGCCTTCCCAGGCACTGTTGTTACCACTTGACCAAGGATCCCTCAAGCGGCCCTTATGCAGGCGTGAAAAGAGGGCCCACCTCTTGCCTTCTAGCTCACTTCTCACAATGTCCCTTCAGTACCTGACCCTATACCCGCCGGTTATTCCTTGGCAATATAAGTAATACAACAAAGAGTAATAGTAAAAGCTAATGATTAATGTTTATACTAATGATTGATAATGTCCATGATCATCTCTATATCTAATTTGTATTATAACTATTCTTATTTTAACTATTTTCTTTATTATACTGAAACAGTTTGTGCCTTCAGTCTCTTGCCTCGGCACCAAGGTAATCCTTCACCCACACGCTGCTATAACAAAGTACCTGAGATAGGGTAATTTATAAAGAACAGAAATTTGTTTGTTACCATTCTGGAGGCTGGGAAATCCAAGATCAAAATACCAAGAGGTTCGATGTCTGGTGAGGGCTCCTCTGCTTCCAAGACAGCACCTTATTGGTGAGGGGAGGAGTGCTGAGTGCTCACTTGGCCAGAAACCTTGTCTGCAAGGTCACTACCTCCACCCACAGGGAGGAGCCTCATGGCCTAGTCACCTCACGGCCTCACCTCCTTATACCATCACACTGACCACTAAGTTTCTTTTTCTTTTTTTTTTCTGAGATAGGGTCTCACTCTGTGGCTCAGGCCGGAGTGCAGTGATGTGACCAGAGCTCACTGCAGTCTTGATCTCCTGGGCTTAAGTGATCCTCCCACCTCAGCCTCCTGAATAGCTGGGAGTACAGGGACATGCCACCATGCCAAGGTCCACCTCAGCCTCCTGAATAGCTGGGACTACAGGCACATGCCACCATGCCAAGGTAATTTTTAAATTTTTTGTAGAGACTGGGTCCCATTGTGTTGCCCAGGCTGGTCTTGAATTCCTGGGCTCAAGCGATCCTCCTGCCTCAGCCTCCCAAAGTGCTGGGATTACCGGTGAGCTACCACACTGGGCCTTGGCCATTCAGTTTCAACATCTGAATTTTGGAAGGGACACATTCAAACCATGGCACCCCCCAAATACTCTAAAAACAAGGATCACCTCCACTATGCAACCCTCCCAATGGAGAAATCAGTATCAACACATTGTCCAACCCATAGATCCCACCCAAGCTTCACCAACTGTGCCCACACTTCTTGTCCCATGTCTGGGACCTCCCAGGAACATACATGGCAAGGCGTTGTTACGTCTCCTCAGTCTCATACGATCTGGAACAATTCTTAGTCTCATCCTGTCTCTTATGACAATTTATTTATTTATTCATTTGAGAAAGGGTTTCCCTGTCACTCAGGATAGACTGCAGTGGTGCAGTCATAGCTCACTGCAGCCTTGAATTCCTGGGCTCAAGCAATACTCTTGCCTCAGCCTCCTTAGTAGCTGGGACTACAGGCTCATGCCACCATGCCAGGGCAATTTTAAGATTTTTTTTTTTTTGTAAAGATGGAGTCTTACTACGTTGCCCAGGCTGGTCTTGAACTCCCAGCCTCAAGTGATCCTTCTGCCTCAGCCTCCCAAAGCGTGAGCCATTGTTCCTGGCTCATGACAGTAATAAAGAAAACAGAATGGCCTTCCTTCTGGGTCTGCCTGATATTCCCTAGGCTAGACTGAGGCCATGGTTTCTGGCAGAAAAGTGTCGGGCATGCTGGTGTGCTCTTCTCAGCACACCACACGGGGACTCAGTTTCAACTTTTCTCCACTGGTGACAGGTGCCTCATTACCTGGCCATGCTGGTGTCTGCTGGCGTTTCCCACCAGAAAGTCTCAATTTTCCTCTTTGTAATGGAGAAGTATGCTGAAGAAAGATATCCACTCTCATCCCTCATCAAATCTCCACCTACCCCCCGAGCCTCCATTCATAGCTCACTCCTGCAACAACCCCACTACAGTGATTGGTAAATGATGATTTCTATTCTCGTAATTCCTTCTCCATTTATTAGTTCACATTCTACTATAAAGAAGAACCTCCCCTTCTCCACTATTCTTTTCCCTGCATTCATCACTGGTTTATCTACATCAGTGTGGACTATTTTGCTCACTCAGTGGTAATCTGCCAGTATCATTCTTTGTTTTGTTGCTCAAATTGTCCTAGATTTCACCAGCAAGAACTCCCGCCAGCTACTTTCCATGTCCTTTGATCTCCTGTGAATCTTTGAGCACTTCTTCACTTCCTTGAACAACAAAATATTTCAGGATCATCTTGTACTTTCACTCCGGCCCTGAAATTAACCATTTCTCCAAGGAGTCCTGATTCCTTTTGCTGGAAAAATCTTACTTAGAATTTAAGATCCAGGGTCTACCTGTGATCATTGGTACCGGGGTACCATTGTGTCTAGATACTCAGCAGACAGAACCAGAAAGTATTTCTGTGTTTATATGCACATATACCTACACACGCATGCACACACATACAACTATCTTTATATCTATCTGTATATATTTTTAAAAATGAGTTCATACTACCACTTCCAGTTCCAATCCAATTCCTCAGTGTTCTTTTTAGCCTTCCCTCGTCCATGTTTTTACCTTCTCCAACAGCAAGAAACCTGGCTTTCACTGTCCCCAGTGTATTTAATTTGCTGGTATAACCTCCAAGAGGAAGAGATGCAGAGCACGTGCTCCCATCCTCCACAATGAGACATATTTAGATCTGTTGGGGAGGACCCAAAAGCAGGAAGAGTTGAACCTAAGCAGAAGACAGCACTTTCCTCTGAAACCAGGAGGCTGGAACTTTGCAGCTGTGCACCGGAGCACTCGGAATGACACTCCAGAGAAAGCAGCACTTTTCCTTGTTTACAAGACTTTTTCTCGTTACAAGAAGGAAACGATGGAGGGGTCATGAAAGATCACAGGAGATTGAGGGGTTATAATGTTAGCAAAAATCTAAGAGCCGAGCTGGACCTGCAGTCAGACTGGACACCTGTAAGATTGAACTGTGGTAGGGCCTTACGATCTGCTTTCTGCAGGCAATTAACCACAGGGAGTGGCTGGAAGCCCAGGACTCACAGAGAGAAGCTGAGGACACTCGGGCTGACTGGTATGCAACACGGGAAATTCTCTTCAATCTAGTTTACATCCTTGCATCAACCACTGGATGGCACATGGCACAGGAATTTTTTTTTTTTTTTTTTTTTTTGAGACGTTGTCTCACTCTGTCACCGAGGCTGGAGTGCAGTGAGTGGCGCGATCTCGACTCACTGCAACCTCCGCCTCCTGGTTTCAAGCAATTCTCCTGCCTCAGCCTCCGGAGCAGCTGAGACTACAGGTGCGTGCCGCCATGCCTAGATAATTTCTCGTTATTTTTAGTAGAGACGGGGTTTCACCATGTTAGCCAGGATGGTTTTGATCTCCTGACCTCGTGATCCGCCCTCCTCCGCCTCCCAAAGTGCTGGGATTACAGAATTTTTTACGGGACTTAAGTTTATGCAAGTCTTTGTAGGATATGAACCTACAATTTTCCAGTAGAGGAAAGCTGCAAAAGAAAAGCTCAGGCTCCTTTCTGTGTCAACAAGGCAATTAACTTGCTTTTGTGTTGAGGTTTAGTTTTGAATGAAAGGTGGTGTTAGGAGCATTAACCGGTCGCATATTTACAATCTACATAATATAATTTGCTGCTGCAGCAAACCAGGGACTGTGAAGAGTAAGAAAAAGGAAACCACTTCCATCCCTTGCTTGGGGTTTACTGCCCTTGCCTGGAGTTCAGCGTTTAGACTCTGCAATGTTTTACCTATGTGATATAATCTCCACATACATATGCACACAAAATTTTGCAGACACAGGAATGAGGGGAGAGAGATTCTCATGGAAAGGTGACCCTGCTTCTTCTGGGCATTTGCTTACTCATTCAGTACCTGCCAGTGCCCTACTCTGTTACAAATTCACTAAAAATTTCCTTGGAATTCACTGAATATGCTCAAAAACAGTCAAGTAGGATGTTCTTTGCTACTGTTTGGCTTGAAGTTTCCTTGGAAGAGATTTCAAAACAAATTAATTATCTCGACTGAATTCACTGGAAAATAAAGTGATCAATAGTCGTGTTTTTGAGTTAACTGAAAAATGATCTCAGGAATCACAGGCAAGGCCCAAAATTAGTCGTCTGAAACAGCTATTAATAGTTGGCCACAATATTAACACCTTTGGCGAAGCCGCGTGGTGCCCGGGGTGAGTTCCCGGGTGTCAACAGCGTCCCTTGGGCGCTTGCGGTGGTCTTTGCCCGGCACTACCACACCCCTCAGGGAGGGTTTTTGGGATCAAAGGCATCTTAAAGCCAACTGAACTGTGTGAGAGTTGTCAGGCTCACAACGGAGTCGTTCGTGTTTAAAACCCTGACAAGCAGGGTGGGAAGGGCCACAGAGGCAGCGTTCTCCCGCCGGAACGCCGGATAACAAGACCATCCCGAGAGACTGCGCAAAAGCCACAACCGTGCACACTGGCTACGCAACCTCACACCGAAGAAATACTGGAGGACTCCCGCCAGCAACGCCCGTCTGACCTCCGGCGGGCGCCCTCGTCACCGGTCCTCGTGGCTGGGGAGTTACCGCAAACAGGGCCGCCGCCCTCTCATCCCCCCGCCACCCCGGAT
>NW_012103954.1:623158-636293 GCF_000951045.1 Mandrillus leucophaeus
CGGAGCGCGCGCTTCCTTCTGGTGCCGCCCGCGGGGTCTCCTTAGGGGCCTGAGCGGCCGGTTCGGCTCTCAGAGCGCCCAGCGCGATTCTCGTGCTCCTTCCCAACGCCCTGCCGGCCTGGAAATGCTCCAGGTGGCTTCAGCTTTTCCTTCTCTCGGTTTAAAAAAAATGTAATGACAGCTGGTGGGGGAGAAGTTAACTTTTTCTTCTACCCGACTCACTCATGTCTTGGTTGTTTCTGACGCATTTCAAGGGCAGTGAGTATCTCCCGAAAGATGTAGAGATATTAGATAACTGAAAGATTGTTTCACTTTTTTGCAAGTATAATTGTGAGACTGAGCATTTTTATATGGGGTCGACCTGAATCCAGTGTGAATGTGTGTGTGTGGCACGAAGTTTTGGAAGAGTTGCAGCAATAGCAAGCAAGAGTCATAATGTTATTTCATTTTTAACTCTGGCAGTTCTTTATCTCATATATTTATGGACTATAGACACGAAGAGTTGGCTTCGTATCTTTTTCTGGTCGTTCTCTAAGTCTTTCTTAGCCATGACTTGGCGTCACAGTTCCACACTGCAAGAAAGAGGATTTTAATGATGCTTCAATTAGGCTTAATGTAAACTTTGCGGTGAAGGTGGCCAGCAGTGGGTTTCGGAAGGGTCATTTTCCCTTAGAGGAGAAAAGGTCCCTGTTTCCAGTGAGAAGTAAAGCATGACACAGATGGCAAACAAGAATTAGAAAAGAGGCGTACCCAGGACAAGAAGATAGTAGATGCTACTTTGTGACGACAGATTGCAACTGAAGTAAGAATATAATGTAAGGGACTTGGGAATGCACAGTTCTGCCGATGCGTGGTGAGCATGAGGAACAGTCGTGTTTGGAGAACCAAGGTAACTGGCATGGTACAGCTTTTTGCTAGCAGTGGGAAAAATCGAGGGTCTTGTAGAAAACGGGAAGTTAGAGGAACCAAGGTGGGAAAAACTTAAGAACAGAAGAGGTGCACTTTGGAAATGGAAAAGGACTTTAAAGTGACATTTTGTGTCTATATTACACTACGATGCATAATACTAAAAAGTAACTAAAAATAGAGTCCATTACCATCCATTACCAAAACAGCAACGTAATCAATGCTGAAATTTGCAGGAAGTGATGATGCTGACTTTCATAGAACTTGGTTATTGGCCATTATCAAAATCGCTTGTTAAAAATCTTTGTGAAACACAGATTTTCTTTCCTTTTTTTTTTTAAGACAGAGTCTCCCTCTGTCCCCCAGGCTGGAATTCAATGGCATGATCTTGGCTTACTGCAACCTCCACTTCCAGGGTTCAAACGATTCTCCTGCCTCAGCCTCCCGAGTAGCTGGGATTACAGGCGCGCGCCACCACGCCCAGCTAATTTTTGTATTTTTAGTAGAAACAGGATTTCACCATGTTGGCCAGGCTGGTCTCGAACTCCTGACCTCGTGATCCGCCTGCCTTGGCCTCCCAAAGTGCTGGGATTACAGCCGTGACCCACCGCGCCTGGCCACACAGCCTGTTTTCTTGTGATAAATAAACAGATGTAATTGCTGCCATATTGAAGAACTGAAACTCTTATTTTATTTTTTTTTGGAGACGGAGTCTTGCTCTGTCACCAGGCTGGAGTGCAGTGGCACAATCTCAACTCACTGCAACCTCGGCCTCCCGGGTTCAGGCCATTCTCCTGCCTCAGACTCCCGAGTAGCTGGGATTACAGGCATGCACCACCACGCCCAGCTAATTTTTGTATTTTTAGTAGAGATGGGGTTGCACCATGTTGGCCAGGATGGTCTCGATCTCTTGACGTCGTGATCCGCCTGCCTCGGCCTCCTAAAGTGCTAGGATTACAGGCGTGAGCTACCGTGCCTAGCCTGAAATTCCTTTTTTAAGAAAAAAAAACAGAATACAGGCCGGGTGCGGTGGCTCAAGTCTGTAATCCCAGCACTTTGGGAGGCCGAGACGGGTGGATCACGAGGTCAGGAGATCGAGATCATCCTGGCGAACACGGTGAAACCCCGTCTCTACTAAAAAATACAAAAAACTAGCCGGGCGAGGTGGTGGGTGCCTGTAGTCCCAGCTACTCAGGAGGCTGAGGCAGGAGAATGGCGTGAACCTGGGAGGCGGAGCTTGCAGTGAGCTGAGATCCGGCCACTGCACTCCAGCCTGGGCGACAGCGAGACTCGGTCTCAAAAAAAGATAAGAAAAAAACAGAATACAAATGTAATTTAGCCAAAGATTCTTTTTGAGTTTTTAATCTGTGTGACTTAAACTGATGAACCATGGTGTTCACCTCATGAAGAATTTATATTTTCTCCAGAATGTTTTACTTGTGATTCCAAATTTGTACCTGAGCTCATAATCCCACACATACAGACTTCAATGTGCCTAGGTTGCTTAAGACATTTCTTGAAGGATTCACATGAAACTTGACAGTGATTGTGTTCACAGTTTTAGAGAGATTTTAAAAATATCTTTTAAAGTATACTTATGTATCTATTTTATGATATTTATTAAAAGTATAATATACTTTGTTTTCATCATAAAACCAGCAGGTTGCATGGTCTCGAAATGTGCGTGAAATTCTGCTGTGTGGCAGGGGTTTTGAGGGGGGAGGTCAAAGCACATCAATAATAGAAGAAACTATGACTAAGAAAAGTTAAGATTTCAATATTACTTGCACTTTGGGTTTGTTTTTGTTTTTATTTTTCTAGAGATGAGTTCTTACCATGTTGTCCAGGCTGTTCTCAAACTTTTGGCCTCAAGGGATCCTCCCACTTAGACTTCCTGAAGTGCTGGGATTACGGGTGTGAGCCACCATGCCTGGCCAATATTACTAGTACTTTGATTTTTACCATACATACATTGATTCTTGGGGTTTCTGAACTTTGGGCTGATATTTTGCCTTGAACAAGAAATATTTGTATATCCCAAAGACTGTACTCGTTTTCATAGTATGTCGTTGACAACCATTAATTCATAGCAGAGTGGAAACATAGGAAAACATGAATTAATCAGATACTGATTTCCTCACTTCACTTTTGTATATATTCACTGGCAGCTTTTCTTCTTCTTACTGAGTAAAAACTGAAGCTGGATATGGAAACGAGATAAAGAGTGTTAATACTTTGAGAAAAAATATATACTCTTCCTGATTTAGGCTATTAGGATATGAAAAATGGCTTTCACTTAACTGTGATAATTCTGTAAGTTTGGTCCTACAGCTTTAAAGTGTTATTTTTCTTCACTTCCTTTCCCATAAACAGTTATGTTCCAACTGTTTAGGGGAAAGACTTGGCAGGCTGGGTGAATTGAGGACAGGGCTTTTTGTTGTTTAAATGTCTACCCAGTGTTAATGGGCCCTGGACAATTAGACTACTCTGGGTGGAGAAGAGAAGATTTATTTATTATTTTATTTATTTATTTATTTATTTATTTTTGAGATGGAGTCTCAATCTGTTGCCCAGGATGGAGGGCAGTGGCATGGTCTCGGCTCACCACAACCTCTCCTGCCTCAGTCTCCCAAGTAGCTGGGAGTACAGGTGCCCATCACCACGTCTGGCTAATTTTTGTGTTTTTAGTAAAGACAGAGTTTCACCATGTTGATCAGACTGGTCTCAAACTCTTGACCTCAGGTGATCCACCAGCCTCAGCCTCCCAAAGTGCTGAGATTACAGGTGTGAACCACCGCGCCCAACCTTTTTTACTTTTTAAAGAGAGGAAGTTCTTGCTGTGTTACCCAGGCTGGTCTTGAACTCTTAGACTCAAGCAAACCACCTATGTGAGCCTCCCAAGTAGCTGGGATTACAGGTGCATGCCACCATGCTCAGGACTGTGAAGAAGATTCTTGAAGAGTTTTTATAGAGATGAATAAGGGCAATTTTTCATTGCTATTTTTATTTATTTGAAAATATTAGATCTTCATAGGATAAAGTCTGACTCTATCGTGCTTTTACTATTGCCACTAAATGCTGATTCTGTGGCTGCCATGGATAATACTGTCATGGATAATACTACTCAACTGTTCTGACAGTCGGTCTTTTATCACCTCATACTTGGATTATTGAGAATTAAAGCATATTAGCTTCCTTGGTTATGTTGTTCTGTACTTTCGTATACAAGCTTTCTCTGGGGAGAGCTTTCTTCCCATTGCCCTTCTGGGAAGTTCAGGAAAATTTAACTCTAGCCAAAATATGGTATGTGTAGTCTGAGAACCAAATGAACAAAAGAAAATAATGCACTGTGGTCTCATGTGAAGAAAGGGCAAATATTTATTTTTTTTATTCTTCGTGTTAATCTTCACTTAATACTTTAATAAAATGTTGTGAAGACTTGTAACTGAAAATAGTTGGCATAGCTAATTCAGGAGCCACAATTTTGCTATTTTAAACAAGTGCTACTTTAGTACCTGAATCCAAGCGATCATGTGGTTGAAGAAGTGTTGGAGTCCTCGTCGTAGCTGCAGATAGGATGAGGGTGCTGCCTGGGGTTTCTTGTTTACACCCACACTGCGGCTGCGACACAGAAGGGAAAGGATGTAACCGTTGTGTTGCTTCAGTTCTGTGGTCTGAGAGCCTCATTCAGTTAGAACATTAATGCCCCAAGATGGCTAAAATTAAAGCAGTAAATATCTGGCTTTTAGTTTAAGCTAAAAAATAGATTTAAATTTAGGATGTATGCATCCATCAGCCTGTATGTTGTGAATTTAGTAAAACTTCTATTAAGATTAGTATTATCATTCTACATTTAAGGATGGGAGGATATGGAGCTAGGACTGAAATATAAATACTTTATATGAATATATACACTTATAATATATTTTATAAGTACGTATTCATAAATGTAAATTTCCATCCTGTGAAGATCAGCTGTGGAACAGTGTTATTGTTAGACCTGGTGAACCTGTGATCTTTCTTGTGGGCTTTCATGATTTCCTCATTGGTTACAGCCTTTAACCTTGAAGTAGGCGTGGTGAATATACTAAAAACCATCAAATTGTATACTTTAAATGAGTGAATTGACTAGTATGTTAATTATATCTCAATAGCACTGTTAAAAAATATAGACATCAGGGGTTGGGCGCGGTGGCTCACACCTGTAATCTCAGCACTTTGGGAGGCCGAGGCCGGTGGATCACGAGGTCAGGAGATGGAGACCATCCTGGCTAACACGGTGAAACCCCGTCTCTACTAAAAATACAAAAAATTAACCGGGCGTGGTGGCGTGTGCCTGTGGTCCCAGCTACTCGGGAGGCTGAGGCAGGAGAATTGCTTGAACCTGGGAAGCGGAGCTTGCAGTGAGCTGAGATCGCACCACTGCACTCCAGCCTGGGCGACAGAGAGATGCTCCATCTCTTAAAAAAAAAAAAAAAAAAATCCAGTGTCTATTTTTATTTTATTTTTCTGAGATGAGGTCTCGCTCTGTTGCCCAGGCTGGAGTACAGTAAATGTTTTTAACTAGGTAAATGTTTTTAACTTAAACCTAATACTACTTTATTTACTTTTTGAGCTGGGGTCTCACTGTGTTACCCAGGCTGGCCTCGAACTCCTAGGCTTGAGGGATCCTCCTGCCTCAGCCTCCTGAGTAGCTGGGACTACAGGTGTGAACCATTGTACCCAGTTCTAATATTACTTTATTTTTATTTATTTTTTAATTTTATAAACTTATTTGAACATTTTTTATACTTGTAGTAGAGCCAAGGTCTTGCTATGTTGTCCAGGCTGGTCTCAAACTCCTGGGCTCAAGTGATCCTCCCATCTCAGCACTTCCGAAGTGCTCTGATTACAGGTGTGAGCCACCACATCTGGCCTATAATAATCCTTTAAACACTGATACTATACTATATTGGCTTAAACAAATATTAATTTTAATTGCATAACAATAGAAATCATGTTTCAAAAATATGAAAAACAAATCTGTGTTTCTGTGAGTTATGCCAAACTCTTAACTGTGATTCAAGGTATCAGTATATAAAGACCACCTATGTTTGAGTAGTTTAGCTTGTGGATTGGTTTGTTTTATACTAGGTATATTCTATCAGAACATAATTTTATCATGTATTATATAATACGTTGTGGTCTTTTGTGGTCTCTTGCATTTTGTTGTGGTTTGGCAAGTCATCTTTTTTAGTTTTCATGACAATTCTGTCTCGGAGGAATTTTATTTCTTCATTTAGAGATGTAAGGACCCACTGTATGCAGAGTGTTGTGCCAACAAAAGTGTAAGAAGTCATCCTGTCTTCATATTTAGACTCTTCTCAGAGTAGTTAGAATAGCACCTGGGAGGCGGCTGTGGTGATGGCGCCCTGTCACTGTGGTTCAGAAGAAAGGGGCAGGGAGGGCTTGATGGTTAGTAAGGGGGTGTGTTATAAACTTACGGACATGTTAGGGAAGAGATTCTATTCTTACTGAAGGGTATGGGGCCTTCTGTTCAGTGGCAACGGTACGAGCGTGTGGAGGACAGTTGCAAAGGCAGATTTCTGAGCCGTGTCTCATCTGGAGGGAACTCCACGGAAGTTCTGATAGGGTTGTAACTCCTCCACCTGGTAGAAGGCTGCACTCAGCTTGGAACTTACTCTGGGCCCAGCAGTGAGGAATGGAAGTGGTCCCACTAGACCCCAGCCCAGGTCCCCACGGGTGAGGAGTAGAAGTGCTCCTTCTGGATGGCTGGCCCAGGCCTTCAGGGCAGTTCTGATTTACAGGGTGCAGGGATGTGGGCGTGATTACTGTCCTACTTTTCAGAGAGTTTGGACATGACGGGGTGAAAGTAGTGATGTGTTCAGATCTAAGCTTGTGAAATCAGAAAAGGAAAGCTACTGTGCAATGCAGTATACTTCAATTCTTGCTGTAGCTACCAGAAACTCACAGCCAAAATGATTGCTGGATTGTTGGGCCCTGTACTGCTGTAATAGCTGGGAGTACCTGTCGCACTTTTCTTCAAACAGACGATCTTCTTTTACTCTCAATGATCTTATTGTGTCTTGAACACTGAGTCACCTTCTGTTGTTTTGGAATTGGGTGGGGCATAGTTCTTACACAGATGGTGAATATGCTGGTAGTTGTCTTTTGCATGGGATCATTTTTCCATAAAGCATCTTTTATTTACAGAGGTTTTTCCAGAGTCTTTCTCCCTGTCACTGAATTTTTTCTTCATTTATTTTTCTTAACTGTTTTTAAAGTTCTGTAATGTTTGTTAAAGCAAACTATTTATTTTTGTGAATTTTTTTCTGGATCATATTTTAAGAAACGAATATTTTAAGAAACGAATCTTACAATTTATATGTAAGGATTAAAAATGAGTCTTGATGAATTTATGGACATTTATTAGGCATTTGTTATGTTCTAGGTACTGTGCTAGGTGCTAGTGACTCAAAATATGTGTGAGACAAGGCCTTAAACTCAGAAATTTACTAGCTTGCAATAACACAACAAATCTGTTTAATCCTAGCATTAGTCATAGTATGAATTGGTAGGTTTTTTTCAATTCTTTTTATTTATTTATTTTTGACACAAGGTCTTGCTCTGTTGCCCAGGCTGGAGTGCAGTGGCACGGTCATGGCTTACTGCAGCCTCAACCTATTGGCTCAGTCACCCGTCCCACCTCAGCCTCCCAGTGGCTTGGACTACAGGCATGTGCCACTAATCTCGCTAATTTTTAAAATTTTTTGTAGAGTGGGGGTCTCCCCATGTTACCCAGGCTGGTCTTGAACTCCTGGGCTCAAGCGATCCTCCCGGTCTACTTCCCAAAGACATAGGAGGGAATACAGGCGTGAGTCACTGCACCTGGCTATTGTTATTTTTTTAACTGATAAAAGTATTATTTTCATTGTGTTCAACATGTTTTGAAACATGTATGCATTGTAGAATGTGCTAAATCGAGCTAATTAACAAATGCATTATGTCATGGGCTTACCATTTTTTTGTGGTGGAACACTAGAAAATCTATTCTTAGTGATTTTTTCAAGAATATATTACATTGTTGCTAACTATAGTTAGTGTTGTACAATAGATGTCTTGAACTTATTCCTTATAATTGAAATGTTTTATCCATTGCCTTATATCTCTCTAGACTCTCCCTCATTCTTCTAGTAAAAGTAATACATGTTCATTTTTTTTAAATCCAGGAAAAAATATATGAAAAAGATCATTCATAATACCAAACCATCCATAATGGTAGTTGGTAGAAAAGTATAAATTGAATAGGGTTTAATGGATTGCGGCCGTGACTAGGTGAAAGTATCAATACGAAGTTAGAAGCGCATCCCACCTGCACTTGTGTATCCACTTGTGTATGGCAGCAGCAGTGTCCTTTCGGATAACAGCTTTAGTTTTGTGCCTGGTGATTGCATACTGGCATTAGTGATAACCACACCAACAGCAGATGTGGAAATACTAGTATGATGGTTTTCATTGTGCTTTCTTTATTACTTGTAAAATTGTCATTGAAACTGAGTTTGATTCTTTTTTTTAATTTATTCAGTTACACAGTGAAGTTCACCTTTATCTTTCTATATTTAATGAACATGCAGTTGTATTTTTCTTCATTTCTTATGGCTGGACAGATTTCAAAAACATATTTTTTCTGATTTAAAGAAGAAAGTATGCTCATTGAAGAAGCAGCTTTGGAGAAGAATAAAGAAGAAAAAAATTACCTACAATTCTATTAACTGGTGATAACGTTAGCAACATTTTGTGGATTTTGTTAATCTTTTAATGATATGTTTGGATATATATGTGTGTGTACGGTATCCTCTTTTCTTCAATGCTATATTATGGATAT
The DNA here is from genome assembly GCF_000951045.1 of Mandrillus leucophaeus. Lineage (NCBI taxonomy): Eukaryota > Metazoa > Chordata > Mammalia > Primates > Cercopithecidae > Mandrillus > Mandrillus leucophaeus. The sequence goes on from NW_012103954.1 coordinate 631,950, forward strand.
TATGTTATTCTTCAGAAATATGACTTTGACTATTGCAATATCATCTGTCTTGTGGAACTACCAGACTTTATTTAAATGATGTCTGATAGACATTTGAAAAACTAGATTGTGAGATATGATATAATGAGAAGAGATAAAAATAGAATTTGAGATATTTAATTTCCTGCTCTTTTTAAGTTATGAAAACGTATTTACTTGAGTTATTTATTAGATCTGTGTCTAGGATATATGAATTATTTTTGAACTCATTAGACTGACGTGATAATTGTATAAGCAAAAGTCTGGCCATGGAAGGCAGTGTTTGTTTTTGCATGGTATGATGTTAAAAGACAGAAGATTTATCCCTGTCTCTTTTTATCTGAATAACCTTTGGAAGAAAGCATTCCCTCCATAATGAGTCACAACTTTCTTCCCCTGTGCTGTGTTGGTATATTAAAGTTTGCTAACAGTTACAAGTATTTTTAACTGCAGTGGTTTCGTGTAGCACAATTGAGTGATGGCTACTTTGAGGTTCCCGTGATGACTTGCTGAATTGGTGTGTCCTTGCCTGGACCTGACCTATCATGTGGCCAGTGCCCGTGTGAGTGGGCTGCCCTTCATCCCTGTAGGGTGTGCTGAGGTGTGGCCACTGGCCTCTGGTTAGCTTTGAGACTCCCACCATCTCGCAGAGCCCACGGCTCAGGCTCTGGCTCTGGTGGGTGTGGGTTGCGCCCTGAGACCCACCCCTTCCTAACTCCCTGCCCTTGGGTGAGTCAGGCACAACTCTTAGAACCTTATTTCCTCTTCGGTTTCATGGGGGTTGAGCCTGACTCTGTGCTGCGGTTGTGAGGTTGGAATGGGGAGAGGCCAGTGAGCACACTGGACATGGGCGGGCAGCGAGGCATGTCCTCGGGTCAGCCATCTGAGTCACAGGCCCGGAGATGCACAGCTGTGACCAGTGCTCCGCTTGCAGGCAAGTCCTGGTGTGGCCTTTGCCACCTCCTCCCCCACTGCTGCTGAAATGGAACAGATGAGCCCCGGGGTTTTTCTTTGTTTCTGTTCCACTGTGGTTTGTTTACACTGTTGCTAAGAATTTATCTACCATAATGCTTTGTTATTATTAACACTTGCAAGTGTGTATGCCTTAAAATTTCACTTTCTCTCTCTTCCTCTCTGTGTATCCCTAAAATAATATCCAAGGAGCTACATTGTCACTCCTCTTCCTGGTCTTGATTTGCTGTGTATCTTCTTACTTAAAACAAATATTGTTCCAAGGACATGTCTGATCTTTCTTGACTCCACTTCCAGGAGTCACCCTGATGCCGTAGATAATGATAGTTAATTTTACATTTTGTGCATACAACATTTTATTCAAATATTCATTAACTTCCTTGTGTGAATAAGTGCTGGTTAGTGACTAAAAAGTGGGAATTGGAAAGTGCACATCCTATTTCGGGGTCAGTTGTAATAGTTTAATTTTAATGTGTATTCTATGTGGAGTTGTTTCCTTGTGTTTATGTCTGAGGGATTGACACGTTTTAAGTTTCCCAGAGTAAGGTGACTCTGTAGAAAATACGTCCAGTGATGTGGGAGGAGAACATTATTTAACTTGCTTCATGCCATAAATATTATACTGGAATACATATTATATGCTAGTTTTTGGTTATGCTGCTCACGTTTCGAGAACCAGTATCAAATTGCTAAAATTATTAATCTGAATGATACTTTCACCTTCCATTTTCTTATGAGACTTCGTTACATATTTGTTAAAGCATTTAGTTTAGTCTGTAAACCAAAAGTATTTGAGACAAGTCTCAATTAATTTAGTATTTTATTTGCCAGGGCTAAAGGATGCTGGTGACATAGTCTCAAGACTTGTGCCCAAGGCGGTTGACCTGTAAGTTTTAGGGATCTGTAAGACATCAGTCAATGCATGCAAGCTGCACATTGGTTCAGAAAGGTGGGACAGCTGGAAGGGGGTACGTTGGTTCAGAAAGGTGGGACAGCTGGAAGGGGGTACGTTGGTTCAGAAAGGTGGAACAGCTGGAAGCGGGTTAGTGTGGGGAGCGCTCCAGATCATAGCTGGACTCAGAGTTTTTTGTGATTGGCAGTTGGTTAAGTTACTATCTAGAGACCTGGAATCAGTAGAAAGGAATGTCTGGATTACCTTGTGGAGGCCAAGGTTTTATCCTACAGATGAAGCCTCCAGGTAGCAGGCTTCAGAGAGAATAGATGGTAAATGTTTCCTGTCAGACTTAAAGAGTCTGTCAGTCTTAAGGTCTGTGTCGGTGGTAATGAGGTGTGTCCGACGCCCCGCCCCCCATCTTGGCCTGAAGTAGTTTTACAGGTTAACTTTGGAAAGCTCCTGGCAGAGAGGAGGAGCTGTTCAGATAGTTGGGAGCTTAGAATTTTGTTTTTGGTTTATACTTTGTACCCAATTTGTAAAATGTTATATAAAGCTGGTGTTGATATTCATACACAGTTAGAAGTGGATTGCCTACTGAGATCATTAATTTATTTCATTTGTGCTACAAATCTTTAAATGGCTAGTAAGTGCGTATCTAAAATTTGTTAACACCGTCTACGTTAATGTCTGCGTGCTGGAATTTTGAAACCAAAACCCCAAATATAATCCAATACGAAGTAACAGTGCTCTTCCTACTTATTTTTTCCACACATATAAAGATCTTGAAATTTATCCAGTAACTAGTAGAAAGAATTGATTTTACTTATTCACGAATGGTGCCATGTGTGAAGCAAAGTTTTAGAAGAAATGCTCCGTGGATGTCAGTGTCATTGCTGGAGCAGTCGGGAAAGGACAACATGGCTGATGCATTAGGGCCCGTGGCAAAGTGCTATCGACTTGGTGGCTTCAAACAACACACTTACCTTTTAACGATTCTGGAGGCCAGCAGTCCGAAATCAGTTCCTCTGGGCTAAAACTAAGGGGTGGGCAGGGTGTTCATGCTGGAGGCTCCTGGGGAGAAGCTTTTCCTGCTTTTCTCGCTTCGCAGCCGCATTCCATGTCCATGGCTGCAGGCTCTTCTTCCTTCAGAGCCAGCAGCTGCTTCCGTCCTCATGGGGCCATTCTGCTTTCTGTTTTGTCAAACCTCTGTTCCTCCCTCTTTTCTTTCTTTTCCTTAGACAAGGGTTGAGGCTGCAGTGAGCTCTTTGCACCCAGGCTGGAGTGCAGTTGTGTGATCATAGCTCACTGCAGTCTCGACCTCCTGGACTCAAGCAGCCCTTCCACTTCAGCCTCTCGAGTATCTGGGGCTACAGGCCTGTACCACCACACCAAGCGAATTCACTAATTTTTAAAATTTTTTGTAGAGACAGAGTCTCACTGTGTTGCCCAGGCTGAACTTCCTCTGTTTTTAAGGATCCTAGAGATGGCATTTAGGGCCTCTGTGGATAATCCTCCGCCCCAGAAGATCCTTCATTTCATCACATCTGCAACGTTCTTTTTGCCATATGAAGCGACACTCACAAACTCCAGAGATTAGGACGTGGCCACCTTTTGAGGGCTATTACTCAGCTTCCCACACTACCCTGTATCTTGGAGTCTTCAGGAGCCAGGAAGGCTCAGTTCCAGCACTTTCCCTGTGCCTTAACATCTCAGAAATCAGGTTTGTTTTACAAGGGTGTGTTATTGTTAATGGACGGTGCTCTTAGTGGCACATAGTGCAGCTTATAATTGATCACATCTTGGATTCAATACTAAGTTTTTTCCATTTTTGGCTGTAGCCCTGGTGTCTGAGGTAGGGTGTGTTCTTTCAGAGGTGGGATGAGGAGGAGCTGTGCAGTGGGAAGAAGAGTTAGGAACTGTGGGAACTGAGATGACCACAGGAAGCAGCACTGTAGGTTACACAACTGGAAGAGTTGGGCTTGATCCCTAGACACAGGGCAGCATCCGGATATCCACTAGAGGGATGTGTCCAGTTTTAAAATGGGGGTTTAGCAAGATACATTTGGCAGGGATATCCAGAGGGACTGGGGACAGAGATCTAAGCATGAGGGGGAGGGAGCACCTGAATGTCAGGGGAATAGCTTTGGGGAGGAAGGTGGATAGATGAGTAAGCTGGGAATGTAAACAACAACCTCAGGGTGCAGAAATGGTGCTGGAACAACAGGAGCAGTAGTTTGAGGCTGGGGCTGGGGTGGGAGATTACTTCAGTCTTTAACGTTGGTGTAAGAAACCCAAGGAAGTTCCCAGAGGACTCAGCCCAACAGCAGCGAGCGCCTCCCTGGAGAGACAGGTGACAGGCCAGCAAGAGGAGGAAGACTGTGTGGATAGCTTCACAAGGGCAGCCAGCGCCTCACCGGAGAGACAGGTGACAGGCCAGCGAGAGGAGGAAGACTGTGTGG
>NW_012103954.1:637233-641774 GCF_000951045.1 Mandrillus leucophaeus
TTTTAAAACAGTTTTGATCTGTGAGAGTAATCGGGACGAGGAACGTATATTTTTAAAACAGTTTTGATCTGTGAGAGTAATCGGGACGAGGAACAGAGGTGCTCTCCCTTGGTCTTTGTTTCCTTCTTACTGTTACACGTTTTGTCTGGCATGATTTTCCTCCTGCCTGAAGAACTTTAGTATTTATTTTACTGCAAGTCTGCTAGCAATGGATTTTCTCAATTTTTGTCTGGAAAGGTATTTATTTCCCTTTCACTTTCTTACATTAATAGACTTCATTTTTTCAAACAATTCTGGATTTCCAGAAAACTCGAGCAGATAATGCAGAGCCCCCACATCCCTTCTTACAGTTTCCTGTGCTATGTCTGTCACAACTAATGAGCCCGCGTTGATATATTTAATACTAACCGAAGCCCACAGTTTATAGTACGGCTCATTCTCTGTGTTGTACATTCTGTGGATCTTGACAAATGGATAATGTCATGTATCAGCTATTACAGTGTCATACGAAATAGTTTCGCTGCCCTAAAAATCTTCTGTGCTTCCACTCTTCCTCTCCGTCTGCCTGTGCTTACTGATCTTTCTACACAGTTTTGCCCTTTCTAGAATGTCATATATTGGAATTATAGAGTATTGGCCTTTTCAGTTGGTTTATTTCACCTAGAAATATGCATTTTAGGTTCTTCTGTGTCTTTTCATTTCTTGATAGCGCATTTCTTTCATTTTTATTGCAATACATTCAAATAACATAAAACCATTTTAAAGGACACAATTCAGTGCCGTTTAGTACCTTTACCTGTAGTGTAATCATCACCTGTCTCAGGTTCCAAAACATTTTCTCTGCCCCAAAAGGAACCCTGTTTTGTGCCCATTTGCAGTCACACCCTGTTTCCCCTCACCCAACCCATGGCAACCGCACCTGCTTTGTCTCTGTGGGTTTACCTGTCCTGGATATTTCCTGTAAACAGAGGCATGTAATATGTGTGTGATCTTTTATGTGTGGCCTCTTTCAGTAAGCATAGTTTTGAGGTTCATTTGCATTGTGGCGTATACCAGTGTATCATCTCTTTAAGGCTGAATATTCCGGTACATGGCTGAACCACAGTTTGATTATCCATTCATCCACGATGGCCATTCGAGTTGTTTCCACCCTTTGGCTGTTGTGAATGGTGCTGCTGTGACGATTCGTGTACACATTTTTGTTTGAATACCCATTTTCAATTCTTTTGAGTATATACCTAGGAATAGAATTGTTGGGTCTGTGTTTAACATTTTGAGGAATGCCAAATGTTTTCACAATGCCTGTACCACTTTACATTCTCCCCAGCAATGCACGAAGGTTGAATTCCTCCACATCCTTGCCCTCACTTGTGTTTCTCTGTTTTTATTGTTGTTGCTGCCCTAGTGGATGTAAAGTGGAAGTCACTGTGGCTCTGACTTACATCTGCCAGATGACTGACTGGTACCACCTTGACATGATGTCGTACATTTCTTCCACCTCCACATTCAGTTAAGTCGTTCGGTAGCTTGAAATTGGCCATGGTGGGAATATTCACACCTCGGAAGTTAGCAGTCTCAGCGACGTGGCTGTGAGCAGGAGCCAGCCCAAGCCCATCCCTGCTCTGAAGTGTGTACTTCTCCAGAGAGGCTCCCCCATCCTCTGGAAGGCAGGGCGGGTGCAGGCTGGCCTCTCCAGAGTGGTTCTGAGCCGGCCTGTGGCTGTGTGGCAGGGGGAAGCTCTGGCTGCCTCTGATCCTCTGTGCTCTAAGGCCCAGCCCTCCAGATGTTATGACTAGGAGTCTGCAGTGCTTCCTAAGTGCCCCCTGGTCTGTCCCAAAGTCCAGTTTGTGCTTTCTCAGTACAGCATGCTTGCCAAAAGCTCTATTTTGCTCCTTCGAGGCCAGCTTCTTGCCCTGGGTAGCTTAGGAATTCAGCGAATTCCTCTTGAAAGAAACTGTACCCTTCTTCCCACTTCCCTCTCTCAGGGATCTTGGCCCCTCAGGTTGTGGTTGTTTAGCTGACCCAGACTCCAGTTCTTGTCCCGCCAATCTCCTGAGACGTCCATAAACCCTGTTGGCTTCTTTGAATCCCAACCACATTTCTCTGAATTTCTCACCCTCTTGTAGCACAACCTAGAAGGAGAACAGCCATAGAAAGTTGACTCCCCGCTCTGTGGTCTCTGCCTCCCCTGAATCCTGCAACGTTTCCGTGTGTGTGTGAGCTGTGGCGGCCTGTGCAGGTGTGCGGGAGCTTGTGTTCATGCCTGTGTGTTCCTGTGCACGTGTGCAGGAGCTTGTGTTTAGGCGCCTGTGTGTTCCCGTGCAGGTGTGCAGGAGCGTGTGTTCAGGTGCCTGTGTGTTCCCGTGCAGGTGTGCGGGAGCGTGTGTGCAGACGCCTGTGTGTTCCTGTGCACGTGTGCGGGAGCGTGTGTTCAGGCGCCTGTGTGTTCCTGTGAACGTGCATAGTTCATCTTTATGGTCTCAACAAATATTTCCATTCTGATGTATCTCTCAGTGTTTAACTAGTTTGGCAGATAATTTGGGACCCACAGTGGAATGACTTTGCCCCTCATTTATCACTGAGCTGAGCCATGGGCTCTTTAAGGACCAAATAGCTCACTGGGGTACCTTTGTTGGTTGGTTAAGCCACGAACAAGGAGCTCTGACTTAGGCCACTGATTTACTTTGGGTTCTCTGGCTTTACTTATTTGGTTCTGTTATTATTTGGGGAAGTGTCTGATTAAAATAAATGGGCCATGGTAAAAGCAGTATGTGTTTTATAGATTGAGATACTTATTTTTTGTTCTTAATTTTAATTTTTTTTAATTTTCATTTTTTGAGAGACACAGTCTCATTCTGTTGCCACGCTGGAGTGCAGTGGTGCAATCATGGCTTACCGCAGTCTTGACCTCCTGGGCTCAAGTGATCCTCCCACCTTGGCGTCCCAGAGTGCTGGGATTATAGGCTTGAGCCACTGTGCCTTACCCCTTTTATTTTTTTTAACCGCTGTATTGAGCTATAATTCACATACCATACAATCCAGCCATTTAAACTATACAATTAACTGTTTTACAGTATATTCTCAGGATTGTGCAACCATCACCGAAATCTCTTATTAGAACCTTTTGTCTTCCATAAAGAAACCCTATACCCATCAGCCCTCAATCCTCAGACCGCTCCACTGCTCTCCCTGTCACGCCCACCCTAGCCACCCACTAATTCACTTCGTCTCTATAGGAGGACACCTTCTGGACATCCCGTGTACATGAAATATTACAACACGTCTTTGCGATGAGCTTTTTTTTTTTTTTTTTTTCACTCAAGACAGGGTCTCGCTCTGTCACCCAGGCTGGAGTGCAGTGACGTGATCGTTGCAGCCTCCACCTCCCGGGCTCAAGTGATCCTCCCATCTCAGCCTCCTGAGCAGCTGGGACCACAGGCATGCACCACCATGCCCAGCTAATTTTTAGATGTTTTGTGGAGATGGGGCCTCATTGTGTTGGGCTGGTCTTGAACTTCTGGGCTCAAGTGATCCTCCTGCCTCTCAGCTTTGCACAGTGCTGGGATCACAGATGTGAGACACACCATGCCCAGCCTGCTTCTTAGACAGCGTGACACATATTAGTGTTTCATTTCCTTGTATTGACAAATAATTCTGTTGTATGAAAAGGCTACATTTTGTTTAGCCATTTATCAAGTAATGATCCTTTGAGCTTTTTCGACTTTTAGGCGAAATAAATCATGCTGCTGTGAGCATTCATGTACAGGTGTTTGTGTGGATGTGTGTTTTCCTTTCTGTTGCATATATACTTGTGGGTAGAATGGGTCATATGGTACCTCTAGGTTTACATATTTTGAGGATTTGCAAAATTGATTTTCAAAGGGCCTACATCATTTTACATTACCACTGGCATCAAATGAGAGTTCCGATTTCCCCATGTCTTCACCAAAACTTGTGGTTAAAAGGAAAATCTCAAATTAAGTTTAATATAGTTTAATTGAGCAAAGAATGATTCACGAATTGGGCAGTCCCTGAACCAGAATAGGTTCAAAGAGGCTCCAGTGCATCCATGTAGTGGAAGAACATTTATGAGCAGAAAAAAGAAAGTGAGCTCCAGAAACAGCCAGCCAGGTTGCAGTTCTGCATTTGCCTTATTTGGACGTGGTTTGAACAGCTGGCTGCCTGTGATTGGCCAAAACCTGATGGTTGGCCTACGAGTAGGCTCCAGTCTCTTCACACATCCAGTTAGGAAACCTTCAGGCTGAAACTTACAGTATGTTAAGGAGACAGCTTTAGGCTGAACTTAATTTAACATTGTCTGTATTTTAACCATCCTAGTGGACATGAAGTGATATCTCATTGTGCTTTTGATTTGTATTTCTCTAACTGATAATGTCGAGCATCTTTTCATGTGCTTATTGGCCACTTTTATATCCTCTTTGGAGAAGTGTTTATATACAAATACTTTTGCCCACCCCCCCGCTTTTTTTTGAGACAGAGTTTCACTCTGTCGCCAGGCTGGAGTGCAGTGGTGTGATCTC
>NW_012103954.1:641824-646132 GCF_000951045.1 Mandrillus leucophaeus
CCACCCTAGCCACCCACTAATTCACTTCGTCTCTATAGGAGGACACCTTCTGGACATCCCGTGTACATGAAATATTACAACACGTCTTTGCGATGAGCTTTTTTTTTTTTTTTTTTTCACTCAAGACAGGGTCTCGCTCTGTCACCCAGGCTGGAGTGCAGTGACGTGATCGTTGCAGCCTCCACCTCCCGGGCTCAAGTGATCCTCCCATCTCAGCCTCCTGAGCAGCTGGGACCACAGGCATGCACCACCATGCCCAGCTAATTTTTAGATGTTTTGTGGAGATGGGGCCTCATTGTGTTGGGCTGGTCTTGAACTTCTGGGCTCAAGTGATCCTCCTGCCTCTCAGCTTTGCACAGTGCTGGGATCACAGATGTGAGACACACCATGCCCAGCCTGCTTCTTAGACAGCGTGACACATATTAGTGTTTCATTTCCTTGTATTGACAAATAATTCTGTTGTATGAAAAGGCTACATTTTGTTTAGCCATTTATCAAGTAATGATCCTTTGAGCTTTTTCGACTTTTAGGCGAAATAAATCATGCTGCTGTGAGCATTCATGTACAGGTGTTTGTGTGGATGTGTGTTTTCCTTTCTGTTGCATATATACTTGTGGGTAGAATGGGTCATATGGTACCTCTAGGTTTACATATTTTGAGGATTTGCAAAATTGATTTTCAAAGGGCCTACATCATTTTACATTACCACTGGCATCAAATGAGAGTTCCGATTTCCCCATGTCTTCACCAAAACTTGTGGTTAAAAGGAAAATCTCAAATTAAGTTTAATATAGTTTAATTGAGCAAAGAATGATTCACGAATTGGGCAGTCCCTGAACCAGAATAGGTTCAAAGAGGCTCCAGTGCATCCATGTAGTGGAAGAACATTTATGAGCAGAAAAAAGAAAGTGAGCTCCAGAAACAGCCAGCCAGGTTGCAGTTCTGCATTTGCCTTATTTGGACGTGGTTTGAACAGCTGGCTGCCTGTGATTGGCCAAAACCTGATGGTTGGCCTACGAGTAGGCTCCAGTCTCTTCACACATCCAGTTAGGAAACCTTCAGGCTGAAACTTACAGTATGTTAAGGAGACAGCTTTAGGCTGAACTTAATTTAACATTGTCTGTATTTTAACCATCCTAGTGGACATGAAGTGATATCTCATTGTGCTTTTGATTTGTATTTCTCTAACTGATAATGTCGAGCATCTTTTCATGTGCTTATTGGCCACTTTTATATCCTCTTTGGAGAAGTGTTTATATACAAATACTTTTGCCCACCCCCCCGCTTTTTTTTGAGACAGAGTTTCACTCTGTCGCCAGGCTGGAGTGCAGTGGTGTGATCTCGGCTCACTGCAACCTTTGCCTCCCGGGTTCATGTGATTCTCCTGCCTCAGCCTCCTGAGTTGCTGGGACTACAGGCACCCACCACCATGCCCAGCTTTTTGTATTTTTAGTAGAGACACGGTTTCACCATGTTGGCCAGGATGATCTCGATCTCTTGATGTCGTGATCCACCCTCCTTGGCCTCCCAAAGTGCTGGGATTACAGGCATGAGCCACCACGCCCAGCCACTTTTGCCCATTTTTTAGTTGGTTTAATGTGATCCAAAGTTTACTACAGTAGCCCCCTCTTATCTGTGGGGGATATTTTCCAAGACCCCCAGTGAAACAGGATAGTGCCAAACCCAGTTGCTGTCAATCAGAACAACTGTTTTGTCTTCTACCCACAAACTTATTTGCTTATTTATTTTTTTTTGGTTTTGTTTTGTTTTTTGTTTTGTTTTGTTTTTGAGATAGACTCTTTCCCTGTCACCCAGGCTGGAGTGTAATGGCACAGTCTCAGCTCACTGCAACCTCCACCTCCCAGATTCAAGCAATCCTTGTGGCTCAGCCCCTCCCAAGTAGCTGGGACTACAGGCGCCCACCACCACACCAGGTTTTGTTTTTTTTTTTTAAAGTAGAGGTGGGATTTCGCATGTTGACCAGCCTGGTCTTGAACTCCTGACCTCAAGTGATCTGCTGGCCTCAGCCTCCCAAAGTGCTGGGATTACAGGTGTGAACCCCCGTGCCAGGTCCCAGCCACAAATTTAATGCCTTTTCCATCTTAAGGTTTGACATGTGACAGCAAAACTAGCATGAAATTATTTTCCTTCTTCAGTTTCACAGATGGAAGATGTGTTCTTACACCTTAGCAACCTCAGGGTATGACACTTTGCTTAATAAGTCGAGAACTTTCAGCTTTTCACTTAAAGGAAGCACTTTATGGCTTCTCTTTGGCATATCCGAATGACCAACATCACTGTTGGTGTGTTTGGGGCCATTATTGAGTGAAGTAAAGGTGACTTGACACGAGCACGGTGATCCCACGACACCCGAGGTGATGATCCAGGCAGCACAGGTGAGTGGGCGGGAGCATGCTCAGGGCGTGTCGGACAGAGCGGGGCTCGCGTCTCGAGCGGGACGGAGTGAGGTTTCATCACCCTACTCAGAACAGCGTGCAGTTTAAAACTGACTGTTTCTGGAAGTTTCCATTTAATATTTTCTGACCTTGGTTGACTACAGGTAATGGAAATCACAGAACGTGGAACTGCCAATGAGTAGGGGATTTCTGTAGTAGGTAACAAATTGGAGGTCGGTGGGTTCAGTTTTCAAACTCTTTACCCCAGTTTTAAGATTTGGGGTATTTGTAATAAAAAAGGAATGTGTGGCAGACATTTTTCTGCGCCTGGAGCTGTGGGGTCTGCTCTCTGGAGAGAGGCTGGACGGCCCCATCCTGTGGCGCCATCCTTTTGCGGGTGTGTGCGTCCTGCTCAGTGGGCAGCAAGCCTCAGCTCATGGCCTGGCCTCCTGTTTGTTTTTGTGGCCAGTGAACAGCTTTTACATTTTTTAATGGCTGGAAGAAAGTGGCAGGTGAAAATGTTATGAAATTCAAATTTCAGTGACCATATTAAAGTTCTGTTGGAACACAGCCATGCTCATTAGTTCGTACGCCAACTGTGGTTGAGTGGTTGTGACAGAGACCTCACGGCCCACAAGTGCCCCAGATATCTCCTGTCTGACTCTTTATGGGGAATGTGTAACATCCAACAGCAGTGAGGCACACAGGCTATAATTGGGAAAGGTGTTCTGGAACCTTGGTATCAAACATCCAGTGAAGGTAACGATCATATTCAGGAAAAAAGTACTAGTGTTTTCACATGTCTGATTATTTACTGTTTCTTCATTGTGTACAAACAAATAATTAAAAAGGAAACAGTAAGTTTTAGGGTGGTACATTTCCGACCTCCTCCTCATAAGTCGCGATAGTTACTATCTGCATGAGAATAAAGTTAAGCTCCTAGGAGATATATAAACTTATTTATTGAAAACGTAAAATTCACAGATCCATTTTAAATCCGATCTTACTTCTTAATCCATGTAGATAGATTTTTAGTATTCCAGTCACTTCTGTAAATCTTTTTTTGTTTTGTTTTGTTTTGAGACGAAGTCTCACTCTGTCGCCCAGGCTGGAGTGCAGTGTGGCGCAATCTTGGCTCACTGCAAACTCTGCCTTCCGGGTTCGTGCCATTCTCCTGCCTCAGCCTCCCGAGTAGCTAGGACTGCAGGTGCCCACCACCACGCCCGGCTAATTTTTTTGTATTTTTAATAGAGACAGGGTTTCAAATAACCCTGTTTTTCCAATCTCATATAGTTTCTCATATATATTAGAATAAACTATATATACTATATATATAGTCACACAAAGCTGGATTCATTTAAATAGTATACAGAATATGTGCAATTAATTCAGTGCTACAATTGCCCATCTATCTTTTAATCCATTCCAGTTAAAGCATAAGCGTGTATATTTGAATTAATATTCATTTGATTTAAATTTAAAATAAAAACAACCAGATTGTCTTCGGTGTTTCCGTGAAGGAGATGAGAAGACAGACTTCCTACCCTTGGACTCGTTTTAATTTGTTATGTTCATGTGACTCATGCCAGGACTTCAGCTTAAATCACAATTATCAAATAATTGTGTGACTTTTCTTTCTTTTAGCGGAAACAGGAAAATGTCTAAAGGACTTTAGAATTTTGTGAGAACATGGTTCAAATCTTTGAAAAATATTCTTCATGGCCATGTGTTTATGTGTAAATAAGTCTGTTGATATTAGTATTTCCATGAAGGGATACCCTGTTGTTCTCCTGAGTAGAAGCTGTGAGGCATCCCTATTTTAACTCTGCCATTGAATATTAGTCCTGGCTTAAATTCTCCTATAATTTCACGCATGCACTAAAAGGGGGCTTAACCCCTTTAAAAAATAAAT
>NW_012103954.1:646182-650745 GCF_000951045.1 Mandrillus leucophaeus
TTGGTGTGTTTGGGGCCATTATTGAGTGAAGTAAAGGTGACTTGACACGAGCACGGTGATCCCACGACACCCGAGGTGATGATCCAGGCAGCACAGGTGAGTGGGCGGGAGCATGCTCAGGGCGTGTCGGACAGAGCGGGGCTCGCGTCTCGAGCGGGACGGAGTGAGGTTTCATCACCCTACTCAGAACAGCGTGCAGTTTAAAACTGACTGTTTCTGGAAGTTTCCATTTAATATTTTCTGACCTTGGTTGACTACAGGTAATGGAAATCACAGAACGTGGAACTGCCAATGAGTAGGGGATTTCTGTAGTAGGTAACAAATTGGAGGTCGGTGGGTTCAGTTTTCAAACTCTTTACCCCAGTTTTAAGATTTGGGGTATTTGTAATAAAAAAGGAATGTGTGGCAGACATTTTTCTGCGCCTGGAGCTGTGGGGTCTGCTCTCTGGAGAGAGGCTGGACGGCCCCATCCTGTGGCGCCATCCTTTTGCGGGTGTGTGCGTCCTGCTCAGTGGGCAGCAAGCCTCAGCTCATGGCCTGGCCTCCTGTTTGTTTTTGTGGCCAGTGAACAGCTTTTACATTTTTTAATGGCTGGAAGAAAGTGGCAGGTGAAAATGTTATGAAATTCAAATTTCAGTGACCATATTAAAGTTCTGTTGGAACACAGCCATGCTCATTAGTTCGTACGCCAACTGTGGTTGAGTGGTTGTGACAGAGACCTCACGGCCCACAAGTGCCCCAGATATCTCCTGTCTGACTCTTTATGGGGAATGTGTAACATCCAACAGCAGTGAGGCACACAGGCTATAATTGGGAAAGGTGTTCTGGAACCTTGGTATCAAACATCCAGTGAAGGTAACGATCATATTCAGGAAAAAAGTACTAGTGTTTTCACATGTCTGATTATTTACTGTTTCTTCATTGTGTACAAACAAATAATTAAAAAGGAAACAGTAAGTTTTAGGGTGGTACATTTCCGACCTCCTCCTCATAAGTCGCGATAGTTACTATCTGCATGAGAATAAAGTTAAGCTCCTAGGAGATATATAAACTTATTTATTGAAAACGTAAAATTCACAGATCCATTTTAAATCCGATCTTACTTCTTAATCCATGTAGATAGATTTTTAGTATTCCAGTCACTTCTGTAAATCTTTTTTTGTTTTGTTTTGTTTTGAGACGAAGTCTCACTCTGTTGCCCAGGCTGGAGTGCAGTGTGGCGCAATCTTGGCTCACTGCAAACTCTGCCTTCCGGGTTCGTGCCATTCTCCTGCCTCAGCCTCCCGAGTAGCTAGGACTGCAGGTGCCCACCACCACGCCCGGCTAATTTTTTTGTATTTTTAATAGAGACAGGGTTTCAAATAACCCTGTTTTTCCAATCTCATATAGTTTCTCATATATATTAGAATAAACTATATATACTATATATATAGTCACACAAAGCTGGATTCATTTAAATAGTATACAGAATATGTGCAATTAATTCAGTGCTACAATTGCCCATCTATCTTTTAATCCATTCCAGTTAAAGCATAAGCGTGTATATTTGAATTAATATTCATTTGATTTAAATTTAAAATAAAAACAACCAGATTGTCTTCGGTGTTTCCGTGAAGGAGATGAGAAGACAGACTTCCTACCCTTGGACTCGTTTTAATTTGTTATGTTCATGTGACTCATGCCAGGACTTCAGCTTAAATCACAATTATCAAATAATTGTGTGACTTTTCTTTCTTTTAGCGGAAACAGGAAAATGTCTAAAGGACTTTAGAATTTTGTGAGAACATGGTTCAAATCTTTGAAAAATATTCTTCATGGCCATGTGTTTATGTGTAAATAAGTCTGTTGATATTAGTATTTCCATGAAGGGATACCCTGTTGTTCTCCTGAGTAGAAGCTGTGAGGCATCCCTATTTTAACTCTGCCATTGAATATTAGTCCTGGCTTAAATTCTCCTATAATTTCACGCATGCACTAAAAGGGGGCTTAACCCCTTTAAAAAATAAATTGATAGAGGAAGAGTATATGTCAGATGTAACATATGAAATTCAGGGTACGTTCTCTTATGACTTAAAACTAAGACTTGGATTTCAAGTGATTTAGACAGCTTTGTTACGAAAGGTATGCTCGGATGAACCTAGTTTTTAAACTTTTCTTTTACTTTGTTTTCTGATCTACCAAAATAGATAATGGTCACTTGTATAATGAAGAAATAGTGAGGAAGCCCTCTAGGCCAGTGCCTCCTACGAAGTGTGCATCAGCGCTGACTCGGCTGCCACCGTCCACCTTCAGCCCAGAAGAGCCTTGTGCCCCTGGGGCCCATGGTGGTCACAGCTGAGGCTCAGCCATCATCCCTGTCGCGGCAAGAGTCCTTATTTTAAACTGTTAAGAGTTTAGGTGTCATAAGAAAGCAACAATTTGCCATAGCTGTGGTAGACAACACCGTTGGATTTGTGGTGAGAAAGTCAAGGAGTGACTGTGATCACTACGTGTGGTCTCAGTTAAAAACTTCAGGGACGTTAGTGTCTTTTCGGATTTCCTAGTGAAATTTCTCATTAATGTACAAGGCACCTGGGGAGAATTTTGAAAGTGCTTTGTGTTAAGAAATGACCTTAAACAGATGGATTTTTAAGCACTGTCATTGCACCAAAGCATTGGGGTATCCAGTTACTCTGTTGCAGTAATCGAAGCCCTTAAACCACAGAGAAAATTACAATCTTGTGGATTTTAGAAAAGATCAATTGCTTTATTTACTGTGTGAATTAATTGATTGCCTGCTTTTTATGTAGACTAGAAATAGATAAAAATGGTTATCTTGTGCAATTTCCTTTTACTATTCGAAGTAGTAATTTGACCATACTGTGACAGTTTATTACAGGGTTGACAGATGTTTTAGATTCCTCTCTACCTTTTTAACCTTGAATACTTCCTTTGTAGAAGCAACTATTTGGATAAAGCATCCTAGTATCTTTGAAAAAAATACCATTTAATTATTAAGATTTCTGACCTGCTTTTTCAGTTTCCATGAATACTGGCCAAAGTCTCTAGAGAAGACGGGAGATGGGCACGTAGGATTTGAGGATCTTGAGGAAGGACAGATAGTTTGGGAGATGAGTAGATATTTGATTATACAAAGATCAGAAGGCACAAATTTGTGTTGGTACCAAATTATATTTAAGTCACTCTCCTGCTAAGTTCAGCAGCCCAGCTGTGGGGACGAGCAGAGATCCCCACTGGTGTGGAGAGGTAACAAGTGCTCCATCAGATCCTCGTGCCTTACAGTTCTAAACATGTAAACGCCGTGTGCCTGGAAGTCTCGTCCACTGTCAGGAATATTGTCCCTAATACTTTTTCTCATGATAATCTGATGCTATGAAGACGTGGTTCTGAGTTACTTTTCCCCAGGCCCCACAGAAGTGCTTCTCTTCCCTCCAGTACAGGGCACCAGTCTTCTTGGAAAGCACTGAATGGGGCCTTGGGTTCTCAAGGGCCCCACCTCTGTGTGTATTAGAACCTTGGACTCCCTTTGGTTGTGCTGAGTGTGAACCAAAATTTTCTGGGCAGTTTTAATTTTCTACACGTCTTTCTGACCATTTGCGCTGACTTTAATTCATATGCAGAGAGAACAATATAAAACATTTTAAATATTTAACGTTTTTAGTATTTCCCCAGACCGAATTATTTGAATGCAGGCCACATCTGCTTAGGTAAACCTGTACTATGCTGAGTGCTTCTAAGTAAAGGTGTGTTGCTTGCCTAAACGCTTCTAGAAACCAGTTTCTGATTACTCTTGTGATGTAACTAATAAGGAAGAGGCGTCTCATGTTCTTGTAGAACCGTGGTTCTCCTGTCCTTTTTGCCTTATCTGTTCCATTTTTGAGATTGTGTTGATTTTAGACAAGGAAACAAAGCTACCTGCTTAGATTTTTTTCATTTCGTAGGCTTAACGTAGAACTAGCCACATGGTGTAGGAAGGTTGGTGTTTTCAGATGGCCAATGAACGGGTGACCCTGTCACTTAGGTACCTTCTGAGGCACGGCGGGGTTGGGCCCCACCTGTGCTGGTGGGGCCTGCTCCAGGGCACACTCTCGATTGCTGTGCCAGTGACTCACATTCCTTCTTCCTTCCCCTTTAGTTGTGGTCTAAGAGAGGGAAAGAATTCTTCCCTGCAACTAGCCATTGCTTCCAGTAAGAATTTTGTGTATTTTGTTTTTTCCTTTTTAAAATAGTGCCTAAAGCGTTACGCAGCATTGAGCAAAGCTCAAATCCTTCTTGGAGTGAGGAAGAATCTTGAATAAATGAACTTGATTGGCAAGTTCATGATTTCATGTTTAGTGGCATTTTGTTTCTAACAGAATCATTTTATCCATTTATCTTTAAAATTTTCCTTAAAGGTATTAAATCAGCAATGCCTCAGGTATAGCATCTTTCTTAATATTTTCTGAGACATTACCTGTTTAAACTTATTCTAGGTTTTTATTTTTAGAAAGGAATGAGTCAGCAGAATTGTTACTGCATGTTTCAGTGTTACTAATGCTAATGGAATTTTTTTTTTTTTTTTTT
>NW_012103954.1:650870-652528 GCF_000951045.1 Mandrillus leucophaeus
CTGCCACCACGCCCGGCTAATTTTTTGTATTTTTAGTAGAGATGGGGTTTCACCATGTTAGCCAGGATGGTCTCGATCTCCTGACCTCGTGATCCCCCCTCCTTGGCCTCCCAAAGTGCTGGGATTACAGGTGCGAGCTACCGTGCCCGGCCAGTGCTAATGGCCTGTACATTCCTTGTCAAGTGCCTGCTGTACTTTTTTTTTGTAATTAAAAATGCTTGTATCAGCCTGGTGCTGTAGGTTACTCATGCCTGTAATCCCAGCACTTTTAGAGCCCGAGGCAGATGGAGCACTTGAGGCCAGGAGTTTGAGACCACCATGGCCAACATGGCAAAACCCCGTCTGTACTAAAACTACAAAAATTAGCCACTTGTGGTGACGGGCACCTGTAGTCCCAGCTACTCCAGAGGCCTAGGCAGGATAATTGCTTCAATCTGGGAGGCGGAGGTTGTAGTGAGCTGAGATCGTGCGGCTGTACTCCAGCCTGAGTGACAGAGTTAGACTCCATCTCAAAAAAAAAAAAAAAAAAAAATGCTTATATCATGCATAGGACGTGGAATTTATGAACAATAAAATCCTATGCAAGTTCTGATTGTTAATAGTGGTCTTCAAGGAGAATGTTGTTTGAAGGAAGACATTCCTTTTATTAAATTTTTGTTTTAAACGTTAGCTTTCAATTTTTTTATGTTTGGAAATGGGAGGAATATGATTTAATTGGCAAGAAAATTTTGACCGTTTATGTCAATTCCATCCTGTATACTTCAGCGTGGCGTAACAGGAAGGCCTCTGGAGTCCTTTGGGTCTGGATCTCTTTATTCTACCTGTTCCCCCGAGGCATTCTGTTGTCTGTTAGATGGAGCCACTAATTGTTCAGAGGTTCTGGTGAGGATTAAACAAAATATTGTATGTAGAGTTCCTGGAGCACAGTTAAATGCTCTTTGTATATTTGGTTTAATTTTTCTAAACAAAACAACTTTGGTAATAGCAACAGCATATTAGAATCTAAAATATGCCTTTGTTCTTTTAAAAGGTAACATTAAAGAGATATTTGCAGGGTGTCAACTCAAATATAATAGAAACTTGAATAATCGTACAATGATTATTTCTAGTTCATGGAGATAATATAAATATAGAAATTTGTTTTATAATTAGAACTTAAAAGAGATTTGAGTCTTTTTTTTTTTTAAGCTGAAAGATAAGATTTAAAACTGAATATGTGTTCCTATGTGACTGAGGACTGTGTTTTCTCTGATCCCTGTGTGTCCCAGTCTTTCTCTGTGATGTTTTTGCTACTTTAGATTCTGTTTTATGCAACATAAGCAAATGTTTATGAATATGTATTAGTGAGAAGCAGAGTTTGACTTAGTGAACAGATTTTAAAACTTGGTAACAGATTTACTTTGTTCAAATTTGATATATTCTCTTACTCATTTTCTTTGGCACATTGGAATAATCACTCATAAATGAAAACCTCAGAACTATTGAATGTCTTGGGATACCACTACTAAGAGACAGCTTGATTGTGCAAATTCTAACACAAGCCAGTTAAATTCTAATACAAGCCAGTTCACTTGTATTCAAACCTTATTTGGGAAGAGGGTTTCTCTATTCATTCCAGAACAGAATGGGGCACTACTGGCAGTTCCTCCCATGCTCCT
>NW_012103954.1:652654-661623 GCF_000951045.1 Mandrillus leucophaeus
CTCCTGTCCGTCACTGCCTCACTGCAGGCGTGGGTACCGGCTCCACCTGTGCTCCTGTCCATCACTGCTTCACTGCAGGCGTGGGTACCGCCTCCTCCCACGCTCCTGCCCATCAGTGCCTCACTGCAGGCGTGGGTGCCGCCTCCTCTCACGCTCCTGCCCATCAGTGCCTCACTGCAGGCGTGGGTGCCGCCGCCTCCCACGCTCCTGCCCATCACTGCCTCACTGCAGGCGTGGGTGCCGCCTCCTCTCACGCTTCTGCCCATCATTGCCTCACTGCAGGCATGGCTGCCACCTCCTCCCATCCTTCTGTCCGTCACTGCCTCACTGCAGGCGTGGGTGCCACCGCCTCCCACTCTCCTGCCCATCAGTGCCTCACTGCAGGCGTGGGTGCTGATCCCATGCTCCTGTCCATCCTGAGGCTGTCCAGGAGCCCACCAAGAGACACCTCATTAGAACAAAAACTGCTCCTACCACCCAAGAAATTCAAGAGATTTAGTACCTTTGTGTGGGGAGTCAGGGATGAAAGACCAAATATTAGAACAAAAGATTCTCCTAGCACTCCTACCTACAAGAGGTTTTAGGAGTTCTATGTTAAGTACTAGGGGCAGAGACCAAATATATGTATTTCTTGTTATTTCACACCTGGCCAACCCCAGCTCATATACAGCTAGTTTCTTTCTTTCTTTTTTGTTTGGTTTTTTTTTTTTTTTTTTTTTTGAGACGGAGTCCCAGGCTGGAGTGCAGTGGCGCAATCTCAGCTCACTGCAACCTCCACCTGCTGGGTTCAAGCAATTCTGCCTCAGCCTTCTGGGTTGCTGGGACTACAGGTGTGCACCACCACGCCTGGCTAATTTTTTTGTATTTTTAGTAGAGACTGAGTTTCTCCATCCCGGCCAGGTTGGTCGCGAACTCCTGACCTCGTTGTCCGTCCGCCTTGGCCTCCCAAAGTGCTGGGATTACAGGCGTGAGCCACAGCACCTGGCCTACGGCCTCTTTCTGAATCTTCCATGGACCCTTCCAGGCAGCAGCGGACTCCTTCCTGTTCCGGCACTGTTCTCGCTCCCTGGCTGGCGGCCACGCCTCCCACACCAGCCCCTCCTCCAGCGACAAGCCTCCAAGGACAGCAGCAGGTCTCATTCCCGCTGGATCTGGAGGAAGTGCTTGATAAATAGATTCTTCAACAGAACAGTCAACACATGTGCAGGAGATTAAATACGGCCCAGTGACTAATAAAAGCAGAACTCACCTTATTTTTGCTGTGATATATGACTGAGTAGAGAAGCTTTATTATTATTACATAAGTATAATTCTGTAGGTGATTCTGGTACTGGTATGTTTAGCTTTAAGGTGTTGCTCAGGCGTTAAGGATGACAGGATGAGTAGGAGTTTACTAGCATACTGTCAGACCAAATTTGAGAAGTACCAGTAAACTTAGAGAAATCTAATGTTAGAGAAGGAAGAATGTTTTCATTTTGGAACATTTTTTACAGGAGTCATTTTATGATATTTATCTTTAAAACTTGATGTTCCAAAAAATTTTTCTTTACAAATCAAATTTGGAGTAGATTACTTGGTATAAGATAATCCTGTTTCCAAGTATCGTTTTCATCTAATATTAAAATATGGTTTAATTAATGAAAATTGCACTTTCACATAATTTTGGTCATTTGTTATATAAAAATAGTACTCCTGTATTAGAAACATTTTCTTAATTTTAATCCTAAATTACAGAATTAGTTCATGCTTATAAGGATTTCAAAAGTATAGAAATACAGAGGGAAATTTAAGAGCTGAGTTTCCTCATTACTAGTTTCGTACATATTCTTGCAGACCTCTTTTCTATGCATTTATTAGCATGTGTAACTTACATTAGAACATGTTTCTATACACATGCATATGTGTACGATATTTTTAAAACTATATGGCCTCTTAATTTTTTTTTTTTTGAGACGGAGTCTCACTCTGTCCCAGGCTGGAGTGCAGTGGCACGATCTCGGCTCACTGCAACCTCCGCCTCCCGGGTTCTCCTACCACAGCCTCCTGAGTAGCTGGGATTGCAGGCGCACGCCACCATGCCTGGCTAATTTTTGTATTTTTAGTAGAGACGGGGTTTCACTGTGTTGATCTCTTGACCTTGTGATCCGCCCGCCTTAGCCTCCCAAAGTGCTGGGATTGCAGGCGTGAGCCACCGCACCTGGCCAAGGATGTTTTATTTTAGCCCCAATGGCAGAGAAAATATTTTCTTTCTCTTTTTTTTCAATCCAGAGAGAGGGTCTCACTCTGTCACTCAGGCTGGAGAGCAGTAGTTCAATTATGGCTCACTGCAGCCTGGAACTTCTGGACTGAAGTGATCCTCCCGTCTCAGCTTCTAAGTAGCTGGGACTGGGACTATAGGTGTGCACCACCATTTTTTTTAGAGACAGAATCGCACTATGTTGCCTAGGCTTGTCTTGAACATCTGGCCTCAAGCAGTCCTCCTGCATCAGCCTCCCACTATATTGGAATTACAAGTGTGAGCCACCGCGCCCAGTCCACGTTTTTTTTTTAAATAGGTTTTCTTTTTTTTTTTTTTTTTGAGACAGACTCTCCCTCTGTCATCCAGGCTGGAGTGCAGTGGCACGATCTCGACTTGCTACAACCTCCACCTCCCAGGTTCAAGCAATTCCCCTGCCTCAGCCTCCCAAGTAGCTGGGATTACAGGCAGGTACCGCCACACTCTGCTAATTTTTGTATTTTTAGTAGAGACGGGGTTTCCCCATGTTGGCCAGGCTGGTGTTGAACTCCTGGCTTTAAGTAATCCACCCGCCTCAGCCTCCTAAAATGTTGGGATTACAGGAATGAGCCACCATACCTGGCCCTAAATAGGTTTCTTTTCTCCTGTACAAACCCTTCTCCAGTATCCAGGCCCTCCCTGCAGAATTTTAAGGGGGATCCCCATCTGGGTGAAGGTGGGAGATGGTACGGAGGGGAGTCAAGTAAGGAAGAGTGTCTCTTGGCTGGTTTGGGCCAAAAGAAAAGCAAAAGGAAAGAGTGAATTTTATTTTAGTTTATATTTTGTTACTTTATTTTGTGGAGTCTCATTATGTTGTCCAGACTAGGGTGCAGCACTAATCACAAGCATGATTGTAGCACATTGCAGACAAGCTCCTGGGCTCAAGGGATCCTCCCACCTCAGCCTCCCGAGAACCTGGGACTTGCAGGTTTGCGCCACCATGGCTGACCTGGGCAGGGTAGAGGCTCAGCCTAGATTTCCAGGACATGATGATAATAGACTAACAGATTAGAAGCATGTTTTTTTAAACAAGGTAAAGGTCAGTTTTGTATAATCTATGATGTTTCAGATTCCAGTGAATTTCCTCTGGACAGTGGGGTGCAGGGAAGACACTGACGGCATTTTCCACACTCAAATTTTCTGCTCATCATGTTCTCAGAATGTAAAGAGCTGGGGTGCCATGCATTTCACTTTCCCTCCTTGGAGACCAGTTTCCAAAGCTTAGAGCAGAGTGTTTTAAAGAAGCATCATGTAAACACAGGACATATGATGGGAATATGAAATTGCCTGCTTGACATTTTATTTACAGTTGTTGGGAGTTAATAAGTCATATGTGTGTATTTTCTTCCTAGGTTCATTTTCCAGACACTGAAAGAGCAGAATGGCTAAATAAGGTAAGATTAGAGTATACCAAATACCGTCTATCAGTGGAATTGGAGGATGAGATACCATCTTTCCATATTTGGGAATTTGCATGTTGGTAACATTTGAGCTCGTTTGGACTTGAGTGGGTTGGCTTCTGCTCCCCAAAGACCTCAGTCATAACAAATGCATTTCTTTTCTTTCCAGAGAGTGAGAACTGTCTCTTTGACTTGAGAAAAGTATAGGCATGTGCATATTTATATCTCTGGCCATGTGTCTTCTTTTCTGAACAGCCAGGGCTCAAATCTATTTTATAATAATCATAAGTTTTAAGAAACATTACAAAGAAAGAAATAACTTACAAGAAACTGAATAATCAATAACAATCCTTTTTTTTTCTTTTTTTTTTTTGAGATGGAGTTTCACTCTTGTTGCCCAGGCTGGAGTGCAATGGCACGATCTCAGCTCACTGCAACCTCCACCTCCCGGGTTCAAGTGATTCTCCTGCTTTGGCCTCCCGAGTAGCTGGGATTACAGGCACCCGCCACCACACCCGGCTAATTTTGTATTTTTAGTAGAGATGGAGTTTCTCCATATTGGTCAGGCTGGTCTCAAACTCCCGACCTCAGATGATCGCCTGCCTCAGCCTCCCAAATTGCTGGGATTACAGGTGTGAGCCCCTGCACACATCCAGCAATCATTTTTTTAAAGGTTATGTTTTTAGAACAGTATACCTTGAATTAGATCTGTTTTATCTCTGTATTTCGTGCATCTTTAGGGCTACACAGTGAACTCAGATGTTGATAATGATCACTTTAAAGTGCTGGAAGTTCATTTGTCATTAAAAATATAGGTGCTTATTAATATTTATACAGTTGAAGAACTATAAATATTACTGTTGTTTTCAGCAACAAGTTGAAACCACAGGACTTTTAGAAATCTTTAAATGTGCTGACATACTTAAACAGAATATTTAACCAGAATAACTAGTTCCTGCAACGTATTAGGTAATCAGTAGTTGGTTTTTCTAATAACTTTTTAGAATTTAGATCATGTTGATTTTGCATAACAAGAAGATCCTCCCCCCTCTTTATTTTCAAAACCAGGTTTGGTCCATTGCGAGACTTTCTCACGAGCACTCGTGTGTGTCATGCTTTATAGCATTTTGTTTACACTGAGTTCTTTTTCCTTTCCAGACTGTAAAACACATGTGGCCTTTCATTTGCCAATTTATAGAGAAGTTGTTTCGAGAAACTATAGAACCAGCTGTGCGGGGAGCAAACACCCACCTCAGCACCTTTAGTTTCACGAAGGTCGACGTGGGCCAGCAGGTCAGTGGTGTTCTCTTAAGTATCCTCACATGTGCACACACTCAGACTGCTGTGAAAACATGAAAAACACATTTTCTTTTTTTTTGTTTCCTCTTGAGACGGAGTCTCGCTCTGTCGCCCAGGCTGGAGTGCAGTGGCACTATCTTGGCTCACTGCAGTCTCTGTCTCCCAGGTTCACGTTATTCTCCTGCCTCAGCCTCCCGAGTAACTGGGACTACAGGCACTATCTTGGCTCACTGCAGTCTCTGTCTCCCAGGTTCACACTATTCTCCTGCCTCAGCCTCCCGAGTAGCTGGGACTACAGGCGCCCGCCACCACGCCCGGCTAATTTTTTGTATTTTTAGTAGAGACTGAGTCTCTCCATCCCGGCCAGGACGGTCTCGATCTCCTGACCTCGTGATCCACCCGCCTCGGCCTCCCAAAGTGCTAGGACTACAGGCGTGAGCCACCGCGCCCAGCCAAAAAACACATTTTCTTTCCTTTTTTTTTTTTTTCAGACAGGGGCCTCACTATGTTGCCCTGCTTGGCCTCAGACTCCTAAGCTCAAGTGATCTTCCTGCCTCAGGCTCCCAACTAGCTGGGTGTATGTTTTTTAAACAACTTCGATGAGCCCAGTGGCTCATGCTTGTGATCCCAGCACTTTGGGAGACCTGAGCTAGAGACCAGCCTGGGCAATGAAGTGGGACCCCGTCTCTGCAAAAAAGTTTCAAAGTTAGCTGGGTGTGGTGGTGCACGTGTGTGGTCCGGACTACACGGGAGGCTGAGGCAGGAGGGTCACTTGAGCCCCAGGAGGTTGAGACTGTGGTGAGCCATGATCGCACTACTGCATTCCAGCCTGAGTGACAGAGTGAGACCCTATTTCAAAAACCAGACAGCTTCAAATTATGTTCTGAGGAAAATTGTTCACCAAGAAGGTCTACCGGGTGTACCTGCATTTCCCACTCAGGCTCTGCCTCCAGCCGCGGGGCCTTTTCCCATCTGTCAGGAGGCTGTCCTGCTGCCCTCTCACCTGCCGTGCCCCTTCCTGTCTGTCAGGAGGCTGTCCTGCTGTCCTCTCGCCCTTGGTGCCTTTTCCCGTCTGTCAGGAGGCCGTCCTGCTGCCCTCTTGCCCTCACTGCCCCTTCCCATCTCTGTCACTCAGGCTCTGCCTCCAGCCATGGTGCCTTTGCCCATCTCTGTCTGGAGGCCATCCTGCTGCCCTCTCACCTGCCGTGCCCCTTCCCGTCTCTGTCACTCAGGCTCTGCCTCCTGCCACGGTGCCTTTTGCCATCTCTGCCGGGAGGCCATCCTGCTTCCCTCTAACTCTCACTGCCCCTTCCCATCTGCCGGGAGGCTGTCCTGCTGCCTTCTTGTCCGAGGTGCTCTCTTGGCCATGTCAGCCTCCGTCGCATGGCTTCTCTTTAACACTGACTTTTTTCCCCTCACGTGTCTTTCTGCTCCACATTCTTCTGTCAGCACGCCCTTTTCGCGCTAGTTTTAAGTAGTCTTTCCTGTGAGAGAGTTTGATATGTGAATTCATGCTAAATGTGCAGTAATTGACATGTTTAAGGTGTTTACCCCTCTCGGGATGTTAAAAAACAAAACTACTAATGACTCTAATGCTGGTAAGGTAGGTACACCATTCATTACGTAGGTGGAAGGAAAGATGGATTTTGTTAACGGAGTCACATTATGTAAAAAGGAAAGCTGTACTTCCTAATACCACTT
Source organism: Mandrillus leucophaeus (assembly GCF_000951045.1). Taxonomy (NCBI): domain Eukaryota; kingdom Metazoa; phylum Chordata; class Mammalia; order Primates; family Cercopithecidae; genus Mandrillus; species Mandrillus leucophaeus. Next base: position 659,330 of record NW_012103954.1, read on the forward strand.
CTTGTAAAAGCCTCAAGAGTACATTTAGTTGATCATGGAAAGTTTTTGTTTTTATTTTGTATTTTTAAATTAGTGTTTAAGTAGCAACAGTCCAAGGTAACATTTATGTGCCTGAAGACTCAGAACGTGAGAGTTCTTATAAACACACACACAGTCCGTACACGTTGGTGCACGCACAGCAGAGTAAGCACGCAGACGTCCCCGCACAGTGTGGTTCAGGGTTGCGATAGATGTGGCTGCAGGAGGGTCTGGCATGGCCACTGTGTATTTGCCACCTGTTAGTGGGCACCCGTGTCCACCCCATGCTCTCCAGGGTGCTGGCCACCTTTCTCCGTCAGAGCTGACTTTCTGTGTGCAGAGATTGCTCTGTCTCAGAAGCAGTTACTCCAGATGCAGTGCCTCCTGTGCAGCCTTACATGTGACACCTGCCTGTATGTGCTGCTGCTTTTCTTGTGACATGCCTGAGGCGTGGCCATCCTGTGCAAGAGCCCATGTCGCTACACAGGACGCCTGCGGGACGAGCCCGTGTCTCCACGCAGGACGCCTGCGGGACGAGCCCGTGTCTCCACGCAGGACGCCTGCGGGACGAGCCCGTGTCTCCACGCAGGACGCCTGTAGTACATTTTCAGTGTTGACTTTACCTTCAACACCTAAAATGGTAACCACAGATGGGGAAAAACACAATTACAAGTTAAAGTGCCATGTGAGTGCAGGTTAAAATCTCAGTGACAGGTTAAATGCTGTAAAGCAGGGGCTGCATGCTCTGTCTGTACGTGGCCAGGTCGTACATGTTTTAGCTCTGACTCCACCTTAAGTCTCTGTGGCACACTGTTCTGCTGTCTCTCCCTCCCTTCTTTCACAGCCCTTTAGCCAAGTGAAAACCATCCTAGCTCCAGGGCTGTAGAGTCAGGCCAAGGGCCACATTTAGCCTGTTATGCCCTAAGTTACAGCGTGTTCATGTTTGTGGATATTTAAAATTCCAATCTCACCTGGGTTTATTTTAGGAATAATTTTATTATGTTTGAGTTCCATCGCACACACTTTAAGTCTGATACCAGCTGAATAAGAAGGTCCTTGGAGAATAGCAAGAGTATTAAGAGGAGTGCTGATTCAATAAAGATAACTTTGGCATTTTCACCTACTGTACCAATGTCTTACAAGTGGCAAACCCAGGCTTTCTGATGAAGGGACAGATAGAATGGCATGCGGAGTCCTGTGCAGGGCCCTTGGCCAGACTGTGTGCTGACCAAGACCTCGGGCAGCTGGGCAGTGTTGCCTTCTGGTGTTTGTCCTTCCTTAGGTAATGCCCACTCATCTGGAGTGGGGTTGGTCCCTTCATCTCAGTGTCATTTGGGGAGTATGTTATCTGAGGTACATCATGCCTGCCCCATTTTCACTTATTAGCATAATGTGGTGATTATATTTTTAGTGCAGTCTGTACATGGCTTAGCTAGTGCCATAAAGAAAAAGCCTGGGAACTTGGGAGCATAGGAGGTGTCTAGACTCTCAGGTAAAGGCTTAGAGTTTGGTTCGACAGCTAGGTGAGAGGTGTGATTTTAATACACTCAAACTTGTCAGAGTAAGCAGTAGTTCTCTAAAAGTAAGGTGCTGCTTTCATTTTTGAGACAGGGTCTCACTTTGTCACCCAGGCTGGAGTACAGTGGCGTGATCACCACACACTACAACCTCAATCTCCCGGGCTCAAGGAATTCCCCCTACCACAATCTCCTGAGTAGCTGGGACTACAGGTGCGTGTCCCCACGCCTGGGTCTCCACTAAGGCTGGTCTCAAACACTTAGGCTCAAGTGATTGTTTCACCTCAGCCTGCTGAAGTGCTGGGATTACAGCTTTGAGCCATCGTGCCCAGCGTTTTGTTTGTTTTGTTTTTTTTAAGAGATGGGAGTTCACTCTGTTGCCTAGTCTGGAGTGCAGTGGCACAATCATAGCTCACTGTAGCCTCAAACTCCTGCTCTCAAGCAGTCACCCCATCTCAGCCTCCTAAGTAGCTAGAACCACAGGCGTGCGTTCCCATCTTAGCTATTTTTTTTTACTTTTTGTAGAGATAGGGTTTCACCATATTGCCCAGGCTTGTTTCAGTCTCCTGGCTTCAAGCAATCCTCTGCCTTGGTATCCCAAAGTGTTGGAATTACAGACCTGAGCTGTCATGCCTGGGCATGAAAGTCTTAAGAAATGAAAAATTGGGCCGGGCGCGGTGGCTCAAGCCTGTAATCCCAGCACTTTGGGAGGCCGAGACGGGCGGATCACGAGGTCAGGAGATCGAGACTAGCCTGGCT
>NW_012103954.1:663161-665111 GCF_000951045.1 Mandrillus leucophaeus
CTTCTCTTCAACACAGTATTGGGAGTTCTAGTTGGAGCAGGTAGGCAAGAGAAAGAAATAAAGGGCACCCAGGCTGGAAAGGAAGAAAGACATTTTGTGTGTGTGTGTGTGTGTGTGTGTGTGTGTGTGTGTGTGTGTATGTATTTGGTTTGTTGGTTTTGTTTTTGTTTTTGTTTTGAGACAGGTTCTTGCCTTATCACTCAGGCTGGAGTGCAGTGGCGCAGTCTTGGCTCACTGCAGCTTCGACCTCCCAGAATCAAGCAGTCCCCCCACCTCAGCCTCCCGTGTAGCTGGGACTGCAGGTTCATGCCACCATGTGTGGCTAATTTTTGTATTTTTTTTGTAGAGATGAGGTTTCACCATCTTTCCCAGGCTAGTCTCTAACTCCTGAGCTCAAGCGATCCACTCACCTTGGCCTCCCAAAGCTCTGGGATCACAGGCATGAGTGACTGCACCCACTGGAAGGAATTAATCTTTCTCTTTACAGTTGAGATGATCTCATATGTAGAAAACCCTAAAGATCCCACCAAAAAAAAAAAAAAAGAACGCTTGGAACTAAGAAATAAATTCAGCACAGTAGCAGGATACAAAGTGAACACACTAAAATCAATTGCATTTTTATACACTAGCAATGAACAATCCCAAAAGAAAGTGAAGGAAGCAATTTCATTTATAATAGAATCAAAAAGAATAAAATACTTAGGAATAAACTAAGGAGGAGAAAGACTTGTATACTGAAAACTAAAATATTGCTGAAAGAAATCAAAGAAGGTACAAATAAATAGAAAAACATTCTATCTTAATTAATGGATTAGAAAACTTAATCTGTTAAGATGTTACTACTACCTAAAGCAATCCCAGACTTAATGCCATCCCTATAGTCATGAATCCAGTAAGCAGTCATCATCCAGGATATATAGAGAACTCCTGAAATTCAACAACAGAACAACCAAAGAGCCCTATTCAAAAATGTGAAAAGAACTTGAATAGACATTTCTCCAGGGAAGATACACAAATGGCTAGTAAGCATGTGAAAAGATACTGACCATCACTAACCATCAGGAAAGTGCAAATCTAGACCGTAATGAAATACCACCTAACACCTATTAGAAAGGCTACTATCAAAAGAAACCCAGAGAATAACAGGTGTTGGTGAGATGTGGAGAAATTGGAACCTTTGTGTGCTGTTGGTAGAAATGTGAAATGGTATAGCTGCTGTGGAAACAGTTCCTCAAAACCTTAAACGTAAAATTACCATGTGATCCAGAAATCCCACTTCTGCGTGCATACCTGAAAGAATTGAAAGCCAGGACTTGAGCAGATATTTGCACACCCACATTCTTAGCAGCATTTTTTACAATAGCTACAAGGTGGAAGCAGCCCAAGTCTGTGTGGGCTGATGAATGGATAAGCAGAATGTGGCCTATATGCCTGTATGCCTTAAAAACGTGGGACTCCTGCTCCGGCTGCCACATGCTGGACCTTGAGGACTTTATGCTGAAGGAAACAAGCCAGATGCAAAGGGACAGCGTCTGCGTAATTCCACTTGTGTGAGGTGCCCGGGGGAGTCAGACTCATAGACACAGAAGCAGAATGGTGGTTGCCAGGGCCTGGGGGAAGAAGGAATGGGGAGTCAGTGTTTAATGGGGGAAGGGTGTTCATTCTGCAAGTTGAAAAATGTTCTGGAGATGGCTGGTGGTGGTGGTTGCATGTTATGGACGTGTTTAGTACCACCGAGTTGTACACTTAAAAATGATTATAAGGGTAGGTTTTTTGGGTATTAATTTATTATTTATTTTGAGACGGAGTCTCTGTCACCCAGGTTGGAGTGCAATGGTGCGATCTTAGCTCACTGCAACCTCCGCCTCCTGGATTCAAGCAATTCTCCTGCCTCAGCCTCCTGAGTAGCTGGGATTATAGGCACATGCCACCGTGCCTGACTAATTTTTA
>NW_012103954.1:665536-666915 GCF_000951045.1 Mandrillus leucophaeus
AAAAAAAAAAAAAAAAAAGAAATGAAAAATTATGAGACATAAAGAATAAATGAAAGGAAGTTATGTTTCAAACATGGTAGTACTAGGATGGAGTACTGGAAAAGGGTCAAGTTAGATGCGAAGAGACGAGAGTAGGGGCTTGAAAAGAGCACATATGTATCGTTACATGTGCTGACAACAGCAATCATGCCCAGTGCTTATTAACTGCCGTGGGCAAGGCATGCACTACTGTCTTGACATTTATTTTGTCGCCTAATTTCACAGTAATCTCATGAAACAGAGGCCATTGTTTTTCTGCAGATCACAGGTGAGGAAACTGAGGAACAGGGGTTAAATAGCCGAAAATCAAGCCGCACTCTGTTATGAAGGCAGAATTTTAATTCCTGTTGTAGTCTGAAATTTAAAGCTTGTTCTCTTTATCTCTATGCTGTGTTACAAGGTTTTGTTTTGTTTTTTTTTTAATCTCTGTATTTTAAAATAAGCTACTTCTTATTTCAGCCCCTCAGGATCAATGGTGTTAAGGTATATACTGAAAATGTAGACAAAAGGCAAATTATTTTGGACCTTCAGATTAGGTAAGTTTTTATTTGTTGTATTTGTGTCATGGTTAATGGTGTGTAATGTCACTTAGCTGCACCTGTAAGGTGGAGGATACAGAGAGCACACGTCTTACCTGCTGTCGGTTGGAGTTCTTGTTAGACATCCAAATATTATTTACCTTCTGGGTCTCAGTTTCTAATAGCCTCGATAATTTTCATTCGTAAAATGTGTTAAATAAAAAGAAGTTAAAGACACTACAAGGAAACTATGGACCAATATTCTTTATGAACGTTGATTAAAAAAAACACTTAACAAAATACTAGCAAACTGAATTCAGCAGCATATTAAAAAGATTTTACACCATGACCTAGTGGGATTTTTTCCCAGAATGCAAAGATGATTCAGCATACAACAATTAGTTGATGTGATACACCACATTAAAAGGAAAAAACCAAATCATGTGATTATCTCAGTTGATGGAGAAAAAGCATTTAACAAAATTCAATACCCTTCATGATAAAAACACTGAATGAACTAGGAATAGAAGTAAACTAACTCAACATAATAAGAACCATATAAGAAAACCCCACAGTTAACATTAGACTCACGCCTGTAATCCCAGCAATTTGGGAGGCTGAGGCGGGCGAATCACAAGGTCAGGAGATCGAGACTATCCTGGCTAACACGATGAACCCCCGTCTCTACTAAAAATACAAAAAATAAGCCAGGCGTGGTGGTGGGCGCTTGTAGTCCCAGCTACTCTGGAGGCTGAGGCAGGAGAATGGCATGAACCTGGGAGGCGGAGCTTGCAGTGAGCCGAGATCGCGCCACTGCACTCC
>NW_012103954.1:669080-682126 GCF_000951045.1 Mandrillus leucophaeus
CTCCGCCTCCTGGATTCAAGCAATTCTCCTGCCTCAGCCTCCTGAGTAGCTGGGATTATAGGCACATGCCACCGTGCCTGACTAATTTTTATATTTTTAGCAGAGACAAGGTTTCCACCTTGTTGGCCAGGCTGGTCTAAAACTCCTGACCTCAAGTGATCCACCTGCCTCAGCCTCCGAAAGTGCTAGGATTACAGACATGAGCCACCATGCCCAGCCAAATTTTTGTGTATTTTAATACAGTGTTTTACATTGGAAAAAAAAAGAAATTGAAGAGCTGCCAGCTACCATGCATAGCATAATAAAAATGGGCTTCCTTCCGCCCACACCCCCCATAGGGTCTCGCTGTGTCCCCCGGGCTGTGGCTCAAAAGTGGGCTTTTGTCTTTCATCATCGTTCCTCCTTGAGCTTGCTCAGGGCTTCCTGCTCCACGTGGGGCCTCTCAACACACTGTGTGTGGTGCCCAGTGAGTACTGTGCACTCAGAACAACACGTGGTGTCTAGCAGCTCAGAGTTGTGTGCTTTTTTTGATCCTTTACTAAAGATCATTTTATTAAAGTGATCATTGAGTTTCCAAAGTATTTAAATATAATGAATGTTGGTACCAAGTTACCTTTATTTCAGAAAGTTGGTACCAAGTTACCTTTATTTCAGAAAGAAGCATAGACTTTCTTTAATCTAATATGGAAAAATCTGCCGCTTGAAAATATTTGGTGCTAGGGCAAACACCATTGTCATCAGTGGAGTAAAAGAGGACACCCACGTATGTCTCGGATCAGGCTGTGCCCCAGGAGGACGGTTCACCTCCAGGAGGGTGGCCCACTGGGCTGGTACCAGGCTTCATGAGGGTTGGAGCCTTGTGCGCTTGTCCTGTGTCGCCAGCACCGAGCAAGTTTGAGTCCGTCAGTCAGTGGATGCCATTCTGAAGGTGCAGTCTGATTTCATGGTTAGCTCCCATAACATGTGCCGAGTGTCCTGCTCAGATTTATGTCTCTGAACAAATACGCATTCTGCTTTGTTGTGAGTTCCAGACAAGCACTTTAACTAAATTGGCAGGCAGTAGAGATGAGGAAGGAATAATTGAAAAGTATTAGAAAATAAAATGATCAAGGCCGGGTGCAGTGGCTCATGCCTGTTAATTCCAGCAGTTTGGGAGGCGGAGGCGGGTGGACCCCTTGAGGTTGGGAGTTCGAGACCAGCCTGGCCAACATGGTGGAACCCCATCTCTACTAAAAGTACAAAAATGAGCTGGGCGTGGTGGCGCACACCTGTAATCCCAGGTACTTGGGAGGCTGAGGCAGGAGAATGGCCTGAACCAGATAGCGGCTGTTGCAGTGAGTCACCATCGCGCCACTGCCCTCCAGCCTGGCCAGCAGAGCAAGACTCCATCTCAAAAAAAAAAAAAAGAAAAGAAAATGATCAAGTCATAGAATGAAGAAAAGGAAAGTTTTTTTATAGTTTTGTAACAGCTTATTGGTGATTTTACCAACTAGGTAGAGAGTAATTCTCAATGAGAAGAAGCTGTAGGCCTTGGCGTTAACACCAGGACAATAAATACTGGAAGAAACTTATTCCAGATTCCTTTCGTTACTATTTTGCTTATCTGCTTAGACATTCCCTTTCTAGCATTTATCAAACTTCCCCACAGACGTTGTCAGGTCAGAGTGTGACAACCTGCCTCCAGGAGCCGAGGGTCGGGGCAGGTCCTACACTAATGCACGCAAAAAGTGTTTGACATTTCATGTTTATATTAAAAATAGATGCATATCTTGCCTTATAGCATTATGTTTGTTTCATATTAATATCTGAAATGACTTACTTATTGAGCAAAATTGAGGCCCCAAACAGATGCACTGTTTCTAGTCTTTGGTGTCATAGAGGCCTAGGGCACTGAGAGATTTTTCATGATTGGGAAGCAAGATGTGAAATTTATTTGTGTGAAATAAAATTAAACTTTTTAATGTTTTAAACATCAGATTTATAAGGTAAAGAAAACTACATTGCATCAAAAGTCTGCTTCAGAAGTTGCAGTTTGTTATTTACATCTTCTTTTGAACATCGACATTTCTATTTAGTTAAGATTTTTATATGTAAGACCAACAACAACCACAACCATTGATTGATTGATTGATTGATTGGGAGTATTCCTCCCAAGGTCAGAGCAGTATTGGACCTGATAACAGCCTGAAGACCTGGAGCGGCAAAATACTATAATCTGATGGGCCGTATTTTACTATTTTTACCTACAATCTATTTGCTTGCTTTACTATCATTTTATTCAGATTATACATCTTGCAGGTCTATAGTGATGAAGAGAGTAGTTCATTTCACTCGCATTATGTAATGCAGAATTTTTTCTTTGTTAGTTTTGTAGGAAATTGTGAGATTGATTTGGAGATCAAACGATATTTTTGTAGAGCTGGTGTGAAAAGTATCCAGGTAAGTTTTTTGTTTTTTGTTTTAATTTTACAGTTTTCTAAAGTTCTCTAAGCTGTATTCAGAAAGAAAATTAGGAAGTTTTTCTAGCTTGGAATTTTTTTGACGTTCAGTTTTTAACTGTAGGTCATAGTTGAGGGAAATAAGAAGTCAAGTGCTCAAAAGTTACTAAGATGCGCAAGCAAACTCCTTAAGTGGCCCAGGAGAATTGTTTTCTGTTACATATTTTGGTTTCCTGTTTGAGTTTAGATTCATGGTACCATGCGGGTGATTCTGGAACCGTTGATTGGAGATATGCCCTTAGTTGGAGCTTTGTCTATCTTCTTCCTTAGGAAACCAGTAAGTCAATATTTATTTCATTTTTATTTTCCCATTCGGTGACAAAAATACATACCCGTGGAAGAATGTATAAAGTGGAGAAACAAAATTTTATCAACTCGCTGTTGTCCCTTTCTGTTGCATGAATCTTGTGGGAGTTTTTTGTATTTCTTTGTGCCTTAACTGAGAGCTTATCTCCTGATAAACAGCTCTCTTTCCTGATTATAAAAATGTTACAAAAATTTGAAAACATGGACTTCTTCAGAAGTGTAGGTCTTAGCTCACATTTTATTCACCACCTCACTGAATATGATTTATAGATATTTGCTCATTTAATCCTCATAACTCTCTAGCTAAATATTAACGTTGTTTTCTTTTACTGTTTAGAAACTGAGATTGTGAAAGTCTTATTTTTCCAAGTCACACAACTAATAAGAGCCTGGATACAGATCCAGTTTAGTCTGATACAGTGCTCATGTTCCTGAACGCTTTGTTGAGAAGACTAACCTGTAAACCTCCCTTTTCTCCCCTCCAGAGATAAGGGCTACCGTCACTTGCATGCACCTCCTTCCTCATTTGGGGTGTGTTTAGTGAACTGTACATACAGTTTCATATACAGGTTGAATATTATTGGAGACGTTTAGGACCAGATGTGTTTCAGGTTTTGTAGTATTTGCGTTAGATTCCAGTGAGTATTTGCTTTGAGCATGATGCTAGTACTCAGAAAGTTTCTGATATTGAAGCATTTTGGATTTTTAGATTAGTGATGCTGAACGTATACTGTGTTGTTGTTTTTTTTTTTTTTAAAGTTAATACTATTTTAATGCTATTTATTATTTGTTAATAAATACTATTTGTTATTTCCCACAAAACCAAGACAACAGAACTGTTACTCCTGCCAAACAGACTCCTTCCTCCTTCCCTGGGCTCCTGTAGCCTCTGGCCAGCGTCTCCCTTTGCTGCCCTCCGTGTTCATTGTGGTCTGGGTCATCTTCTCCAGGTGCACACTGCCCATATGGTTGTCTGTATCAACCCACACCTCACTACTACCTCGCTGTGCCTTTTCCTTTGCCGCAGAAGGCTTTCTTCGCCCCTTTTGTTTCACTTACTTTCAGCAATTTCTGCACAGTTATTGTTAGCTCTTTGAAAGCAAGGATCATAACTGTCTCCTTAGAGTTTGGTAAATGAATGATGCAAGATGTGCCATTGATGAGTCCTGCATGTAGGTACCTTCAACATCATATGTAATTTAAAGTAGGAATGTTAATTCATATAATTTGATTCAAATAACTTACTAAAAATTGTTATTTGGCTTTTAAAATATGGGTTTATCTACACCTGTCAAAAACTAGTTTACTACAGGTTGTACTTTTTCTGTATAAAAACAAAAGAATTAAGTGTCATCACTTTCTGTTATGAATAAAATAATCATTCTGATTTTCTTATTACTGAAATAAATGGGCTTATTTTGAATCGATTTTAAGTACACGAAACATGGGAACAACCAAAAACTCCTAGGTCATTTCCGTCAAATTTTACTGTTAAAATTAAATTTTACTATTCAGGAAGTTAAGAGATTCATAAGATTTAAAATTCATGTTTGTTTGTTTTTTTTCACATACCAGTTATTAAAGGTCCAGTATGTTTAAGAAACCAGCTTCATTAGTGACCAAAAAAACCTCAGTAATCTTAACAAACTGCTAAGTATTTTTAACTTACCCATCTTTAGCCAGGGACGTTTTTAATAATTTAGAGAAAGACCTTTTTAAAAAGTGGCAGAATGTAACAAAATCCAAATCTTTAAATCTTCTTCAAAATTTAATAGTGCTCTTACTTAGTTTGGATCTTCCCTAGATGACTTTACTTTTAAAATAACATATTAACTTCCAAATGAAATTTAGTGCTCAGAAAAGAAGGATGGGGCTGAAAAGTGCAGAATCACTCATTTCCTTATATGGTGAGTAAAGTCATCAAACGTGTGCTTCAGTGAAAAGGAAATTTTTCAGTTTCTTTTACTGGAAAATATGAGAACAGGGTTTTCTGCTGGCTGCCAAGAAATTCCTCCTTATCCTGGTGAAAGATATTTCCAGAAGGGTTTTTATTTTGTGGTTTTTTAAATTTCTTTTTACTGTTTGGATGATTTAGAAACCCTTACGAAACCTTTATACATTTTTCTACTTGTTGGCTTGCTTAGTTTTTATAATGTAGAACTTGTTGAAGGAAAAAAACCCTAAACATTGCTGAAGTGACGAAGTTGGAGTGTAGGTGAAGAAGGCAGCACAGTGCCATGGTTGAGTGACAGATGTGTGTTGGACAACCTGGTTTTCCACTCTTAGTTCTTCCTCTTACTGTAGCCTTCAAACAGCTTATTTCTCTAAGCCTCAGTTTTCGTGTCTGTAACATGGGGATGACAGTAATACCTACTTCACACAATTAAATCTGAAAATTAAATGTCAATGAATGTAAGCTGCTTAGTACAATACCTAACACATAGTAACCTTCAGATTTTAAGAAATTAAATATTTCTCCTACATGTAGGTTTAGTCCTGACACTGGAGGCGATTTGTTTTTGTTGTTGTTTGAGACGGAGTTTCACTCTTGTCGCCGAGCCTGGAGTACAATGATGCAAGCTCGGCTCACTGCACCCTCCGCCTCCCAGGTTCAAGTGATTCTCCTGCCTCAGCCTCCTGAGTAGCTGAGATTACAAATGCCCACCACCACACCCGGCTAATTTTTTTGTATTTTTGGTAGAGACAGGGTTTCGCCATGTCGGCCAGGGTGGTCTTGAACTCATGACCTCAGGTGATCCACCCACCTTGGCCTTCCAGAGTGCGGGATTACAGGCGTGAGCCACCGCACCCGGCCACTAGAGGTGAATTATCGGTAAGGAGAAAAGCTTGGATAAGTGTTCTGATAAGAACTGGAACAACTGGGGTTTGCCATTGGCTGTGCACGGGGAGGCACTCTCACTGGGTAGTTGTTGGGCAGCATACAGTTTAGGGGTGTTTCAGAGCCCTCAGTCTTGTTTAGATTTATCGAGTAGAGGGGATCCAGGAGGTCTTTCCCAAAACTTCCCTTAGAAATGGTCCTAGGCTTACCCCAAACATGTTCATCCACCCACATTCGGGGACTTCAAGCCCAATGCGGAGGTGCTGCCTGCTGGCGTCTTTTGAACCATAGATTCTGTTTCTTCCTCTGTAAAATGGAAACAATGTCTTCTGTTATGAGAAGAAATTGAATCCTATTAGCCAAGGACTCCAGAAATTGATGTGCTTTAAGCAAATGGGGATTAAAAAGGAGAGGTATTTATTTAAAAAATAAAAATAGCATATATTGGTGTCTCATGACATGTGCATAGGGGACTGCAGTTGAGTCTCAGGAACAGAATGGAACCAGGAGTTTGAAAGCCTTCGTGACTGTCTCCACCTCTGCTCGCTCTCCTCTTCCTCTGAGACTAGCTTCGTCTGGTAATGCAGTCCACGTGTGGAATAGCATGCCTGCCAGCACTTAGAGAAAGCATTGAGTCTTCCTGCATCCTCGGCCTCTCCCTCCTCTTCCCTCCCCGTTCCAGCTGGGTCAAATACCCACCCCTGGACCAGCTGTGGGTGGGAGGGTTGCAGTGTTTGAACAGGGCTCCCTGAAGCCCATTCTTACAGCCTTGCAGATGAGGCTGCAGTGAGTTCCAGAGTCAGGGCCACAGGCACATCCACAGACTCAGAGCACACATTCGTAACTGGGAGTTTTTGCAGTATTTATCCTGCTGTTTTCTCCGACTTTCTGAGATCTGACTTTCTGGGTTTGATGTTTGTATTATTTTGGACAGTCTTGCCCACCCCCAGTAGAGGGGGTAAAGAGGAGCTTCCTGTTGTCCTGGTCCATCCTGAGTCTTGGGGCCAGAGCTCTCCCAGAGACCCTGCCCCTTCCTCCCTGTGCCTTGTGTCTTTGGCGGGTCTTTTGCAGGACAGAGCCTGCACCTGCCCCAGCAATACAGGGTCTCTACTGGCCTGGGACATTGTCCTACCACGTCCTTAAGGGACCTCTCCCCAGCTGCAGTGGGTCCTCGAGGTACTTCTCTCCCCCATGGCTTCTGTCCCTTAAGATGGAAGGTGGGGTGGGGCTTGCTTTGTGCCCTTCTACAGTGGCAGCTGCCTCCTCCCGGGCTCCTCCCGATGGGCAGTGTCCTCCCTGAGGCTGTCTTCGCACACCGGGCATGCAGGTACCACCACGTGATGTGCACACCTCTGTGGTTCTCTGGCTCACCCACACTTGGCCTGTGGCCTTTCATTAGGATCTGGCTGGAGTCATCTCACTTGTTTGGGGGGAACTCGTCCTCCTTCAAGTTCAGCTCACTCCTGCCTCTCCTCCCTTGGAGCTGCCTGGAGGGAGGGATTTCAGGGTGGCTGGTGGCTCAGGATGTCAGCTCTCCCGTGTGGTCAAGAACGAAGCTCTCAGAAGTCCTGGGACTTACAAACATAAGAAAAACATTTTTGAACTTTACTGACAGCCCAGATCCGCTAAATAAAAAACTGGAGAAAGGTGGGAGCCCTGAGTTTGTATTTCCAACAGACTTTCCAGGTGATTCTTGTTCTGAACTGTGGAGCTGGATGCAGCCAGGATGCCAGGCCTACAGCACGTGGTCAGGTGCGCAGCGGCTGCCCTGGAACTGTAAACATTACCACACCCATCACAACGGACTACAGAACGTGGAGAGAAGAGGGGCACCTGTGCTGTTCATGAAATACGTGGATACATCTGTGTCGTTCCAGTTGAAACCTGACATTGCTTTCTGATCATGGACCACGGTACACGTTCTGTTTCTCATAGAAGAGTCACAACAGCTCAGAGGTGACTTCCTGTCCTTTGGAAATGCGTGTTCCACTGGCTTTTCAGTTTCCTGAAATAGCTCAATCCTCCAGAGGCGGAGGCTCTCAGCATCCTGAGGCACGTGTCAGTGGGGAAGGAGGGGCACGCTAATTTTAGTTGCTTTTCCAAAGGCGCCTTCTAAAGCCAGGCCTTTATCGGGCCCTGCTGGTGGCTTCTCCGTGATGCCCTCGTGTGGACCTCAGACTGGGCTTGGGAGCCTCCCTGTCTCACACACCCATTTTGTCCTTCCCACACGCTTGTTCTCTCTCACACTTGTTCTCACACTCACACTTGTTCTTTGACACTTGTCCGCACTCATTCTCACACACATGTTCTCACACGTTTTCATTCTCACACATTTGTTGTCTCGGACACACATTTTCACACTTGTTCTCACACATGCTTGAGCTTCCATACTCGTTCTCACACTTCTTGTTATCATGCACATTTTCACACCCATTCTCACACTTGTTCTCACACTCACTTATTCTTTCATATGTTTTCCTTTGTTCTCACCCACTTATTTCACATGTTCATTCTTTGTCATTCATTCTCACACAGGTGTGTGACAAAGAATGTTCTTTCATTCTCGCTTTGTTCTCACACTCCCACTTTCATGCTAGTTCTCACAGTCATTCTCACATTTTCTCATGCTTGCTGTTTCACTGACACTTGTTCTCATTTCACTCCTCCTCACACTTTATTCTCACACACTCACGCTTGTTCTTTCACACTCGTTCTCACACAGATTCTCATACTTTCAGCACTCAGATTTCACACCCACACTTGTTCTCAGTCGTTCTTTCACACTCCTCACACCTCACACTTTGTTCTCACACTTACACTTGTTCACTTACACTTGTTCTCACTTGTTTTTTCACACTCACCTCTCACACTTCGTTCTCACACTCGTTAGTTCACTCTCACACCTCGTTCTCAGTCACACTTGTTCTCTCACTTGTTCTTTCACATTCACACCTCTCACATCGTTCTCACACTCGTTAGTTCACTCACACCTCGTTCTCAGTCACACTTGTTCACTCTCACACTTGTTCTTTCCCATGCACACTTCTCACAGCTTGTTCTGTCACACTCACGCTTGTTCTTTCACACTCACACCTCTCACACTTCGTTCGCACACTCAGTTCACTCGTTCTGTCACACTTGTTCACTCTCACACTTGTTCTTTCACACTCACACCTCGCATTTGTTCTCACTTGTTCTTTCACGCTCCTCACACCTCTCACACTTTGTTCTCACACGTTAGTTCACTCACACTTCTCACTTGTTCTTTCACACACCTTTCACACTTCGTTCTCAGTCACACTTGTTCTCTCTCACACTTGTTCTCACTTGTTCTTTCACGCTCATACCTCTCACTTTGTTCTCACACTGGTTAGTTCACTCTCACACTTCATTCTTAGTCACACTTGTTCACTCTCACACTTGTTCTTTCACACACCTCACACTTTGTTCTCACACTCAGTTCACTCACACTTGTTCTCACTTGTTCTTTCACACTCACACCTCTCACACCTCATTCTCAGTCACACTTGTTCTCTCTCACACTTGGTCTCACTTGTTCTTTCACGCTCACACCTCTCACTTTGTTCTCACACTCGTTAGTTCACTCTCACTCTTCATCCTCAGTCACACTTGTTCACTCTCACACGTGTTCTTTCACGCTCCTCACACCTCTCACACTTTGTTCTCACACTCGTCACACTTGTACTTGTTCTCACATGTTTTGTCTCACACTCGTTCTCACACTTGCTTTTATGTTCTCACACACTCATTCTCACTTATTCTCACACTTATTTTTCCTCACGGTCATTCTCACATTAGTTCTCTGTCCCTGTTTCTCACACAGATTCACACTTAGCCTCTCACACTCTTCCTCTCACACACATTCTCATACACACGTGTGCTCCTTCTGTCTTCCCACTCTCTCCCTCCGTCATTCCAGCCTCTGGCTCTTGCTCCTTCACCCTTCCCCATGCCCAGGGACAGGCCTTTCAGTGCCTTCAACATGGGGACCCCTTTGCTTGGCACCTTCTTTCTTGCATTCAAATCTCTCTTCCTTTCAAAAGCCAGCAGAGTCCTTTCCTTCCACAATTCCTGCTCCTCCCTCCCTGACGATTAGTTTCTCTGAACTTCAGCAGCACTTAAATGTATCTGTCTTTTCAGCAAGGCCTACGCTGGCATGCCCCCCGTTGCCTGACAAGCTTATACTAAAACTGCCTTGTTTTGCGTTTTTAATACTCTGTCGTTGATAGTTAATATTCTTTTTGAGGTTCTGTTTTAGACAAAATAATGAAGTTGTTTTTCTGAAATGATTCTAAGACAAGTGGTCAGAAATAGTCTCTGTTTGTTTGGTTTATGTTTGGTCAGTTGTGCTTTGATTATAGATGGTTTCTCATTTGAGATTAAAGTGGGACAGAACTTCAAAAGTAAAAGGGTAAATGTTCACTCTGATGCTTACGTGGCACATGTGCTAGTCTTTGAGAGTGGCGAGAAAGATCTTAATTGCTCAAAGGGATTTCCAGGGAAGGAAGCTCTCAGGTAATGACTGCGGTCGCAGGCGATGGGCTTGGAGCCAGGCTCATGGCTTCTGTGCGTTGTCTGACTTAGTCCCCACAGGATGGGATTGTTCCCGTATTACTGGTGAGGAAAATAAAAGCCAGAGTATATTTAAAATGGAAACTTTTGTAGGGATGCCTCTGGTATGGAAATTTATTCTCTAAAATCTCCCAAATTGTAGTTTAAAGTTTAGAAACTTTGTTCTTGAATGGTGTCTTTTGTAGGTGGTCATTCTCAGTGACAGATTTGGAAATGGATATTTAGGGTGTCACAATAATGGGGTCTGGGGCCCCTATTGCCATTTAGTGGCAGAAACCAAGATGGATGCTGAGCATTTAAATGTCTTGTGCCTGTCAGTCTTGTGCAGCAGAGGATTGCCCCTCCCCCACCCCAGGGCCAAGAACCCCCTGTTCATAAGCTCTGCACAGCCTCTGTAAGCAAATACCCAAGTCAAGGTCGCTAGGTTTAGAAGCGAATATGAGCTGGGGCTGTCTGCCCGTCATTCCACGGAGAGAGACTTCGAAGCAAGTGAGAAGTCAGTGAGCAAGATGAGACACATCAGAGACAGGAGCAGGTTGGTCGGTTTAGAGCAGAAGGGGCCGCAGCGCCATCTGCACAGCCGTCCTTAAAAATCAATGTTTCTCCCATGTGGGTCCAGTGAAAAGATGAGGATTTCATTCTGTCCTTGGCTTATCTAGTTGTGAAAGGCAAAAAGTTACAGATAAGATTTCTTCCTCTAGGTCTTAGTTTTCTTCGCTGTGAAACTAAAATAAATGATTTTCTCAGTTCTAGGACTAACTCTAAATTTGAAGACCCACTTTTTAACCTAGTTTTATATGTAATTTTCAAAATGTATGTCTATTTGGCTTCTTTTTTTCTTGAGATGGAGTCTTGCTGTGCTGCCCAGGCTGGAGTGCAGTGACTGTTCCCAGAAAGAATCGTAGAGTGGAGCGCACCACTGCAGCCTCACTGTCCTGGGCGCAGGCAGTCCTTGTGCCACCACACCTGGCTCTCTTGCTTTGTTTTTGAGCTTACTCCCATAGCCCTTTGTGCTCTTTGCTATAAATAGAAACTTCTTCCTATATTTGATGCCTTTGATCTTTTGTTTTGATAGTCAAGAAGCCACCTTTCAGGTTTCTAGATAGCCTTAAGGAAGTTTTATCTAGATAGTTTGCCTACAAGAAGAGCATTAATACTACCCATTTATGGAGGTTTTACTTGCCAACTTTGGGCAGTTTTTATCATTTACAATCTAGCAAAACGTTTATGTCAGTCCCCTCCCAGGCCTTTAAAGTCTTCATGTTAACAGGAGGCCAGCGGTTTTGTCAGCTGTAAAGTTACATCTTCTGTTCCTTCAAACAGAAACATACTTTCTAATCTAAACAGGTAGATACTTTTCTTAGAAGCATGCTAAAAAAAAAAAAAAAAAAAAGTGGAGGCCAGCCAGTCACATGGTGTGGTGTCATTTTTCATAGCACCTTTATACACGATGTAAAAAAGTAGGTTTCTTGCATCAGCTGCGAACATGTTTCGGATCTGCGGTTCTGAATCTTGGTGAGGAAGAGCATTGCATCCTGCAAAAGCCTGATGAGTCAGTTAGCTGGAGAGACAGTGCCATCATTCTGGGTTGCAGTTCTGGTGGAGTGAGTAGGATGTTAACACTGCTGATGGAAATGGTTTTCAGATTGCCACGTGGAATAATAGTGTGGAACGTGACATTTCAGGAGTAGGAGGAGATTCTTTCATTATTTTCCTCCATCCACTTTGTACATTTTTTTAATAGCCTGCAACTAGTTACATTTATCTTTTTTTTTTTTTTTACATTTTTATCCATAATACAATTAACTTGACTAAAGCCAGTGCCTGTTTCATGTAAATATATTAACAGGTCCAAAATCACCAACTAAAATTAGCTTTATACTGACTTTTTCTAAAGTCAGTCCTTGTCTCACCCAAATATTTTAACAAGTCCAAAAATACCACATGGCTACTTGGAACATATTAAAATGTCATTATAACATAAATTTCAAGTATTCTACGTTACAGACTTCTCCTTGAAAGATAATGACATTGAGAAATGCTCTTAAGAGAGTTACTAATTCTGTTTCCCAAAACTTCCTGGATAAAACAATTGTACCTTAATGCTATTAAGACTACGCTAGGTGGTTTTTTCTTTAAGTAACAGGACTGACGTATAAAATATGACCACGACATTTAAGATGAAAGTGTTCAGGGCACACCTCGCTTTATTGTCCTTTGCTTTATTGCACTTGGTAGACACTGTGTTTTTGCTAGCTGAAGGTTTACGGCAGCCCTGTGATGAAGAAGCCTGTCCGTGCCATGTGTTCACTTCATGCCTCTGTGTCATGTTTTGGCAGTTCTCGCAGTATTTCACACTTTTGCATTATTATTATGTCTGTGACTGTAATCTGTGGTCAGTGATCCTTGTCGTTTCTAATGTAGTTATTTTGGGGGCATCACAAACCACGTCCGTGTAAGAGGGCGGATTAGTCCATTCTCACACTGCTGTAAAGATACTACCTGAGATCGGGCGATTTATAAAGAAAGGAGGGTCAATTGACTTGAGGTTCTGCATGGCTAGGGAGGCCTCAGGAAACTTAGGGGAAGTGAGGCACGTCTGACATGGTGGCAGGAGAGAGAGAGTGTGCAGTAGAAACAGCCACTTGTAGAACTATCAGAACTCGTGAGTACTCCCTCACTATCATGAGAATTGTATGGGAGAAACTGTGCCCATGCCAATCACCTCCTACCAAGTACCTCCCTCGGCACGTGGAGATTACAGTTCGACATGAGATTTGGGTAGGGACACAGAGCCAAACCATATCAAA
>NW_012103954.1:682661-688252 GCF_000951045.1 Mandrillus leucophaeus
AAAATGATGAAGCTTAGTGAAGAGGCCATGTTGAAAGCCAGCACAGGCTGAAAGCTAAGCCTCTTGTGCCAAACAGCCGAACTGTAAATGCAAAGGAAAAGTTCTTGAAGGAAGATAAAAGTGCTGCTCCAGTGAACACACCAATGATAGAGAATTAGCCTTCTTGCTGATAGGGAGAAAGTTTTAGTGCCTGGAGAGATGATCAGCCCAGACATTGTATTTCCTTAAGCCAGAGCCTAATCCACAGCGAAGTCCTAACTATCTTCACTTCGATGAAGACTGACAGAGGTGAGGAAGTCGCAGAAGAAAAGTTTGAAGAGGTTGGTGAGGTTCAAGGAATGAAGCCGTCTCCGTAACATAAAAGTGCAAGGTAAAGTAGCAAGTTATCTAGAAGATCTAGCTAAGATCATTGATGAAGGTGGCTCCACTAAACAACAGATTTTCAATGTGTATTAAACATCTTCTGCTGGAAGAAGATGCCATCTGGAACTTTCCCAGCTAGAGAGGAGAGGTCAGTGCCTGACTTCAAGGCTTCAAAGGACAAGCTAACTGTTGTCACAGCTAATGCAGGTGGTGACTTGAAGTTGAAGTAAGCACTCATTTTCCATTCTGAAAAGCCTGGGGCCCTTAAGAATCATGCTGAATCTGTGCTGCCTGCGCTCTACACCTGGAAAAACAAAGCCTGGATGGCTCCTGAACTGTATGGGGGACCTTCTTACACGCTGGTTTCCCAAGTGTTTTAAGCCCAGTGTTGAGACCTGCTGCTCAGAAAAAAAAGAGTCCCTCAAAATATAACTGCTCATCAGTAGTGCACCTGATCACCCAGGAGCTCTGATGCGGCTGTACAAGGAGTTGAAGGCTGTTTTCTTGCCTGCTGACACCTCCTCCATTCTCCAGCCCAGGGATCAAGGAGAAATTTCAACTTTCAAGTCTTATTATTTAAGAAATACATTTTGTAAGACAATAGCTGCCACAGACAGTGATTCCTCTGATGGATCTGGGCAAAGTAAGTCGAAAACCTCCTGGAAAGGATTCACCATCCTAGATGCCATTGAAAACACCAGTGATTCATGAGAAGAGACAAAATATGAACATTAACAGGAGTTTGGAAGAAGTTGATTCCAGCTCTCATGGATGACTTTGAGGGGTTCAGGACTTCAGTGGAGGAAGGAGGTGCAGGTGGAATGGAAATAGTGAGAGAACTGTAGTTAGAAGTGGAGCCTGAAGAGGGGACTGAATTGCTGCAGTCTCAGGATCAAAGTTTAAGGATGAGAAATTGCTTCTTATGACTAACAAAGAAAGTGGTTTCCTGAGATGGAATCTACTCCTGTGAAGATGCTGCAAACATTGTTGAAATGACAATAAGCGATTTAGAATATCACATAAATTTAGCTGATAAAGGAGTAGCAGGGTTTGAGAGGATGACTCCGATTTTGAAAAATGTTCTACTGTGGGTAAAATGCTGTCAAACAGCATGGCATGCTACAGAGAAATCTTTTTTGAAAGGAAGAGTCAGTGCAGCAAACTTCACTGTTGTCTTATTTTAAGACGTTGTCACAATCACCCTAACCTTCAGCAACCACCACCCTAGTCAGTCAGCAACCATCAACACTGAGGCAAAACCCTCTACCAGCCAGATTGTGACACGCTGAAGGCTTAGGTGATCGTAAGCATTTTTTAGCAATAAAGTGTTTTAAAATAAAGGTATGTACATTTTTTAAAAGCTATAATGCTGTTGCACACTTAATAGACTATAGTTTAAACATAACTTTTGTATGCCTTGGGAAACCAAAAAATGTGTGTGACTCACATGTTGCAATATTCCCTTTACTGCACTGCTCTAGAACCCAGCCCGCGATATCTCCGAGGCATGGCTGTGTAGGAAAAATTCTTTATTTCTTTATTAAATAGCATCTTTGAATTGTTTTCTCTTTACTGTTCTTTTAACCACAGTGGCCTCATCTGATTTTACTTAGATGCTTACCTGCCACTTTCCTTGACACAGCCGCCCTTTCTTGAAGTTCACGTGGCTCCTGTGTCTCTTGGCTCTGCGGATGGAACAGTCACCATTGGGGATCCTCTGATGGTGCGCTGTGCAAGGTGCTTGCATTTGAACCTGAGTCGAGTGCAAGATTCTGTGCTGCATCTTTGATATGTTCTTATTTCCTGAAGTAGATTTGTGAACAGGAGTAACAACCTTCAGAACTAAATGATAGAATCCTGTTACGATGCCCTCTTAAATCTTAGTTTCCTCATAACAGGTATTTTTGTATGACCAGAATATTTTGTTGTGGCAGGGAGAACCTGTTCCTTTTTAAGTTCTGTGAGAGAAACGAGAAAGGAAAATGAGTTCTTCAGTCAATGTTTATAAATACATTCATATGATTTAGATGTAGAGGTTTAGCCAGGTGGTTCAATGGGTGGACTAGGGAAAAACATTTATTTTAAGGGGGAAGTAAAGCATAGGTTGATACTGATGTTTGCAGTCCAGTTTGAAGATTAGTTGCCTATTTTTTCCTTCCTAATTTTTATATTTATATCTCATTTCTGTTACACTGAGAAATCGTAGCCTTTCAGGATCTTAAAAATTTTTGTTTTTTTTTTTTTTTTAGTTCTATCTGTAAGAATCTTGACTCTTCCACTTTATATTTGCTTGCAAGCAAAAAGGGATTCAAGCAGTTTTGTTACTCAGCTATATGCGTGACTGAGATCATGCAATTTTACTTAGAATTTCTTCTACAAATATGGAGCACAAGTAATTTTATTATGTGCTGTTAAAGGAACATAATAGGAAAAGCAGTATTTCTAATCAATAGTTTTTACCAACCAACATCTACTTAATGGAATGTTAGTTAACTGTATGGGAATTATTCTAAGATAAACACAGATGTCGAATGAATGGGTAGAGCACGGTCTGCTGATTGGAAAATACAAAGTAAAACAATGATAAAGTCCGTTATTTAACTGCCAGATAGGCTGGGTTTTAGTGTTGTTTTTGGTGAGGTATGTGAAAAGGACATTTTCATACACTTTGGGTGGGAATGTAAATGGGTACAGTATTTTTGGAGGGCAGGTAGGTACTATCTATTGACATTAAAAGTGAATATAAGCCTTTGACCCCAAAATCTGACTTTTGGAATGCTAGTCTACATATGTATACAAGAACATGTATGTAAAAAGGCATTCCCCGAATCATTATTTGTAATTACAATAAAGAGAAACTGTCAAAATTCTAAGTGCCCATCCACAGGAGCGTGGGTAAATAAATTATTTTATGATTTTACGAGCAAAACCTGTGACATTATCAAAAAACAAAAAGAGGCAGGTCTCCACGTACTACCAAAGAAAGGTGTCCTTGATATATTGCGAAGGATGAAGTGTGAGTCTGTGTTGTGCACTAACACATTTTGTCTATAAAGAAACAAGTCTGTGTGCACCTGATTTGATAGTTGGAAGTTGTTTGGAACTTAATATTTTGCCCTTGTTTTAAAACAGCTTTTAGAAATTAACTGGACAGGACTGACGAATCTTCTGGATATCCCTGGATTGAAGTAAGTCTCATGCCTGGTCCCCGAGGCTTAGCGTTCGAGGGCGTGTTGTGCATTTTCGATGTCTTGACAATAGTGTGAGAATGGTTAAGACCTGCGTCTGCCAGGTGAATGGGTGCCTTCTCCACAGGCCGTCGTGGAAACAAGCAGAGGCACAGGGGCTTCCTTCTGCCCACAGGGAGCTGCTGGGAGGTGATGGGCCAGGGCAGGAGGGCTCTGGAGTGCCAGCTGAGCACTCAGTCTTCATTTGCTTTTGTTCACCACAAGGTGTCTTGCTGGCCTTGGCATTTTAGAAAAGTAGAGGCCTTTTAATATTTTGTAAACCAGTTTGCCAATTTGGTTTTTTTGTTTTTTTTTTTATCTTCTCAGAAACAATAAAGGAAACTTTAAAAGGAAATGCTTTCCAGGGTCTCTCCAGCCTATGGCTACCCCACCCTTTCCGCATTTTTTTTTTTTAAACCTTTATTCCATTCCTTTTTGAAAGTGGTTGGGGACAGTGTGGACTTCGCCAGTACTCTTCAGTGTGAGAGGTGAGGAACTTGAAGTTCCATATCATTTCACTGGGAGTCCTTTCATTATTACACAGCGATCTGGTGTCTAAAACAGGAGAAAAATGTTGCGTAACAAGCATCTGAGGCCCTGGAGAGCATCCCTGCTCAGAGACAAGGAGTCATTCTAGTTACCATGGTCCCGTTACCTGAAACAGTGCATGGGGCTGTGGATGGCAGACCTGTTGGTCACCCCCAAATAGGAAGTTTTGAAATTACAGCCTCTAAATGCTTTTATTGACTTTACCGTTTTTTTTGAAAGTTAAAACACATCACCTTTGGGTTAAAGTTATATGTTTCTAGTGGATATTTTCTAGTGTGATTTGTTTTTCCTAAAATAGTTTAGAAAATTATGAAACTTGGTTTCAGACTATTTTTTTATTCCCGTATATTTGTTTATGCCTCTGAAATGGCCTTTCTAAAGAGTTTTGTTTCATTATTAGGGAAAAATTAGGACTTTAATTATCTGAAGCACAGTCATAATTAAAGTCCTTTTTAGGTGCTGTAGTTTACTGGATACAGAAAAATGCTGTGATCTTTAAAAGATCTGCGGAAAGAAAGCACGACTTTAAAAGATTGGTTAAAGAGTTCATTAACATTCTGGTTGCAAGCAACAAACCTGACTCAAGTGGTCTTAAGTAGGTAAATAAGTAAGTTTCTTTTCTTTCCTTTTTTTTTTTTTTTTTTTCTGAGATGGAATCTCTGTTGCCTAGGCTGGAGTGCAGTGTTGCTATCTCAGCTCACTGCACCCTCCGTCTCCTGGGTTCAAGCAATTCTCCCTGCCTCAGCCTCCCAAGTAGCTGGGATTACAGGCGCATGCTGCCACACCCGGCTAATTTTTGTATTTTTTTAGTAGAAATGGGGTTTTGCCATGTTGGTGAGGCTGGTCTTGAACTCCTGACCTCAGGTGATCCGCCCGCCTTGGCCTCTCAAAGTGCTGGGATTACAGGCATGAGCCACCGCGCCTGGCCAGTAAATAATATTTTCAAAAAGCAGTTTATTCACTCTTCCAACAATGGGCGCCCACTGCCTGCTCTGAGCCAGTCGCAGCTGCTCGTGCATGGGACACGCCTGTGCTTGTTTCCTGCTCAGCAGCTGGAATGCTGACGTGTCCTCTGAGGGGTTTCAGATGGAGCCATGTTGGCACCGTAAGGGCTCTCTCTCCAGTTCCTGACCCATGTAGAGTGGGCGTGTCCCTCGTGGGCTGGTTTTCAGGCAGGCTCTTGCTGTGCCTGCAGCTATAAGCCTTTAGTCTGCGGATTGAGTCACCTTTCCCCCTAGGTCCTGGCCTGACTTGTGTGTGCAAAGACCACCCTTGGACAGATTCCTGCGACTCCGACGATCAGGTTTCAATCTCCAGGACATTCCTACAGAAGGCAAAGAAATGGATAACTTGTGTGAAAAAACTCCAGTGAATGGGGGTATCCCCCAAAGCAAAAACTTTCACTAGAAGTAGGGGGAGTAGATACTATTTAGCCAAATGGAACAAACATTC
>NW_012103954.1:688922-695118 GCF_000951045.1 Mandrillus leucophaeus
TAGCAATTTTATTTTTATTTTTCATTTTTTTAGAGAGAGATCTCATTATGCTTCTCAGACTGGCCTCAACCCCCTGGGCTCAAGGGCTCTTCCTGCCTCAACCTCCCAAGTAGCAGAACTATAGACTTGAACCACTGCTCCCGCTTCTCTCGTCGTCTTTGTAGATTTTATATATGTAATACAATGAACCACTGCACCCAGCTCCTCTTGTCTTTTATGTAAATTTTATATATGTAATGCAAAAATATACTCCTATATATAGAATTATGTCATTAAAAATATATCCTTATATAACAGATAAATACACATACACCATTCAAAAAATAGGCTGCTGTATAAAAGGGAGATGTAAAAATATCTCTTCTGAGTTTATATATATATAGATATACATAATTTATACACAATTATGTAGATTTTATATAATACAATTATGTTTACATAAATGTTATGTACTGAAATTTAATAGGTATGTATGTAAAATTGGGGCGACTAGTTCTCACTGAGTCTATCAAATAAATCACAGCTATAGCAACTCTTAGGTTATAAAAGTGAATATTAAATAACTATGAGACCAAATGCAGTGACTCACACCTGTAATCCCAGCACTTTGGGAGGCTGAGGCAGGTGGATCGCCTGAGGTCGGGAGTTTGAAACCAGCCTAGCCAACATGGTGAAGTCCCATCTCTAATAAAAATACAAAAATTAGCTGAGCGTGGGCACACGCCTGTAATCCCAGCTACTCGGGAGGTGGAGGTTGCAATGAGCCAATATCACGCCATTGCACTCCAGCCTGGGCAACAGAGTGAGACTCTGTCTCAAAAAAGAAAGAAATTTTAAAAATAAATATGAACTTAACATAATGAAATCTTGTACCAATCTTTATAAAATGAGCATCCACATGCTATATTAATTGATTATAAAAAGAAACCCCAGACGTTGTAGTGTAAGAATAATGCCTGAATTCCTTCACTGCACCATGACTTTGGGCTATCCCTGTTAAATATCTGCTGTGTTTTGATAAGCGGCTCTGAGCTGAGTGTTGAAGGCGTGAGAAGGGCGAAGATTATGGTGGAAACAAAATACAGGCGATGAGCAGTCGTGGTTCCGAAGGACACACAGGGAAATAGTGACTCCCAAGAAAGTAACCAGTACAGGAGACGCTTCTGTGGAGACCTAGGGGAGCAGCATCCACACCCCGACAGTTCGGGGCCGTGCGGGGCATGGTGGGGTGAGGAGGCACAGCGAGGGGCCCCCCCCAGGGAGCTCTGTCAGCTGCTGTGGGCTCCGAGGCCGGGAGTCTGTGTGGGAGAAAGGTGGGTAGGTCCTGCCCCTGCGTGGTGAACACACAGCCTGTGTCTGCTGGCTGAAGCCCTCCGAATCTCTGTGGGAGTATTAACTGTCTGAATAACTGACCTGTTCGTAAGTAGAGTAGTGTTACATACGGTTTTTCTTTTGGGGGGCTTTTCAAGTTTTTTTCCATATTAAACTGGAAAGTGCTTGAGGTGCTGGGTCGTCACATGTGGATACTGTCCTGCAGTGGGTGCTTGGACTTTATTTGTTGAACGTTCATGATTATCACTGTCTCAGTGGTTATTTTTGTTTGTAATTATTTATGTTAATAATTTTAGCATCTGAAACTTTACTGGTGAGAAGCAAAGTACTTTTGCAACTTCACAGTTCAGGTAAAGGTGTTATACAGCAATGAAACTTACGTTTATAAATGTTTTTAAAAGTGCTGCCACGTACGCATTATTTAATTCTCACGGTTACCCTAGAGAATAGGATACATATATGTTTGTTTGTTTGTTTAAGTAGAGATGAGGGGGTCTCGCTCGGTGTTGCCCAGGCTAGTCTCCAGCTCCTGGGCTCAAGCGATCCTCCCACCTTGGCCTCCCCAAAGTGTTGGGATTACAGGCGTGAGGCACCATGCCCAGTCAAAAAAGATATATTAAAAGTATATCTTTGACCAGGCATGATGGCTCACGCCTGTAATCCCAGCACTTTGGGAGGCCAACGCAGGTGGTTCACCTGAGGTCAAGAGTTCGAGACCAACCTGGCCAACATGGTGAACCCTGTCTCTACTAAAAATACAAAATTAGCCAGTCATGGTGGCACGTGCCTGTAATCCCAGCTACTTGGGAGGCTGAGGCAGAAGAATTGCTTAAACCCAGGAGCTGGAGGTTGCAGTGAGCTGAGATCATGCCATTGTACTCCAGCCTGGGCAACAAGAGCAAAACTCTGTTTCAAAAAAAAAGCAAGTATATTTTTTCCTTTAGCCTAAGCAATTGTATTCACTTTACTTAGTTTGCTGTGCAGTGATGTATTTCAAAATTATTAATGTGTTCAATACTCAAAGTGTTGGATAATGGATAAGAGAGAACAAAGTAAGTTCTCCTTCAATGGGGGCGAGTATACAACAGTGGAGAAATGGGATGTGTGTATAAACAAGAATGGGCCAATGAATGTTATTCTCTGTACTTATATGTATGTTTGAAATATTTTATGTTAAAAAAGTCCGTGAAGTGTATTTTAGTAAATAAGTATACAATCTGCGATGAAGTAGGAATACATTAAATGTTGTTTAGGAAATTATGAAGTGTATTAGGTTGGTGCAAAAGTATTTGTGGTTTTTGCCATTTTATTTGCAAAAACCACAATTACTTGTGCAATAACTAGAATTTTACCTCGTGTTCTACAAATAAATTCTGTATCATAGTCTCCATAGTAGTATCACAGCTGAAGTATTGAAATGAGGGTTGTAAATACTGCACGGGAGAAATGAGGTAACTCCTACTCTGTAAATAAGGGGGACGTTACATCATGTTCGTGGTAAGTCTGTTGTCGGTGTTGAGAGAAGTGTTCGCATGTCTGATGGTCCTTTTGCTCTTTTTGTCTCCCAACGAACAGTGGTTTATCAGATACTATCATTTCGGATATGATATCAAATTATCTGGTGCTTCCCAATCGAATCACCGTTCCACTTGTCAGTGAAGTTCAGATAGCTCAGTTGCGGTTTCCTGTACCAAAGGTAAGCGTGTCCTGGCATCCACTCACATTGAAAGACAGATCTTGGCTGCCTGTGGGTGTGGCACTGGGTGCCGTGGCTCTTTGTCTCTCCAGCGGCCAGCTTGCCACATGGGTCTTGATGCCTTGACTGTTGCTCGTCTGCCACTCTCCTTAAGAGACTTGACTGATGGGCGCCGACCCTAAAGCTCGTTACAGAGACAGCAGGATGGTTCTGCCCCCAGAGCTGTGTTCCTCAGAGGGGCCGGTAGGGATTTAAATCTGCGGAGGTGCATGGCACAGACACCTTAGTTACCTCAGACGCACATACTGCGTTTGTTTTTATTAAAATGGACAGGCACCAGTGTTCCTGGCAGTCATGATGAGAGCTTCGTATAATAATTCGTGTATTTTCTCTCAGCTGTTAGAATTCCGTTGCCTCTGAAGCCATTTAATGAGTAACCTGGTAGAAGCAGCACTGATGTAACAGCTGACCTGGATAAAATGGGAAGAACAGAACTAGATTTTTGTCGCAGCTCCTGAGTTTAGCTGTAGCTTTGCTTTTGTGGGCACATTACTTGGCGTAGCTGGGCCACAGTTTCATCGTCTGTAAAATGGGACAGCACCCGCACACAGAGCTGGTTGCAGATACTGATGTCACCTTCATTTGAGCAAACGAAATAAATAACTGCAAGGTAGTCAAGAACATGAGATTCCTTCTGCTGACTGTGGAAGGGGTGGGTGGAGTGAAGGATCTCTCATGGGCTAAGGAGAGCTTTTCAGTCACTCAGGTGTTGGATCCCGTGTCTATTTAGTCTACCTGGACCTTGGACTCCAGAAGCCAAGTGAGCATTACCATCGTGGTGGTGTCTATAGTAAGCAGTGCACACCACGTTATTTATTTTTACTGAAACAGGACGTGGTAAGTTGGTCCTGTTTCAGTGGGTATATTTTTTTGTTGTTGTTCGCTGAAGTAGAAGCAGATCGCTTTCTCCTGATGCCTTTTTACTTTTTCTGGTTTAATTAGATCTAAATAATGGTACACAAGTTAACAGACACGCAGAGGCATCTTTATATTTTTTAAAAGTAACAATATGCCAGTTAATTTGGTGCTCAAATTGGTTATATCATTGGCATTCAACAGCTTTAATGTGATGCTGTATATTAGAAAAGAATGTCTTTTTTCCTTAACTTCTGACTCTCACCTCTGGAAATGCAGGAATCCCTTCACATGTAGAAATCCTCGTGCTCCTCTGCACCTAAGTCTCTCATGCTCTGAGTACAGGTGAGCACCTGAGCGTGCCTGGATCTGGCTGCCCTTAGCTACATGGGCCTAACAGCCAGTGCCCTCAATAGATGTGGCCAGATTATCCCAGCTTTAGACGTATGAAAATATAAACAAGAGCTGCTTCGAGTTTTTGAAGTGTGTTTCTCTGTGGAGGGACATGTATTCCTGTGCTGATTGAATGAGGAATATCACTCTGTAATTTACTTATTTATTTATTTATTTTTTTGAGAGAGTCTTGCTCTGTTACCCAGACTGGAGTTCAGTGGCGCAGTCTCGGCTCACTGCAAGCTCTGCCTCCCGGGTTCGCACCATTCTCCCACCTCAGCCTCCCGAGTAGCTGGGACTACAGGCACCCACCACCATGCCCGGCTAATTTTTGTTTTTTAGTAGAGACGGGGTTTCACTGTGCTTGCCAGGATGGTCTTGATCTCCTGACCTCATGATCCACCCACCTTGGCCTCCCAAAGTGCTGGTCTTACAGGCGTGAGTCCCCGCGCCCCGCGCCCGGCCATCACTCTGTAATTTTATAAAAGGATCTGTGGGGGCAGAATGCTTCCTACCAAAAGGTGACTTGAACATCTTTGTTTGCCTTGGAAGAAATGAGAGGGAATTTTTTATTCTTTTATCAATAAAACAGTATTTTAGGGAAAGGACTATGTTTGTTTGTTTATTTTGAGACAGGGTCTTGCTCTGTCACTCAGGCTGGAGTGCAGTGGCGCCATCTCAGCTCACTGCAGGCTCTGCCTCCTGGGTTCAAGTGATTCTTACAGCCCAGCCTCCTGAGTAACTGGGACTACAGACATGTGCCACGATGCCTGGCTAAATTTTTTGTATTTTTAGTAGAGATGGGGTTTTGCCATGTTGGCCAGGCTGGTCTTGAACTCTTGGCCTCAAGTGATCTGCCCACCTCAGTCTTCCAAAGTGTTGGGATTACAGGCATGAGCCACCGCGTCTGGCCAAGAGTATGTTTGAAGTCTATGAATAATACATATTTCAAAGTTGCAGTTTTCTTCTCTCTAAAATAAGTTTAATGACACCATTTCATAGGATTATTCTAAAAATGGAACAGCATAGTTACTGCATGTCTAATGCTTAGTGACAGGTCTGATACAACCTCTCGTGTTATTACTCACTGTAGCACCAGGATCTAGTACAGCTTGGTGGCCTGTGTCACCAGCCTCCTTGAGATAAGCACAGTGCTGTGCTGGGTCCTCTGCACTCAGCATCCCTCTGCCAGGAGCGCCACGTGGGGCTGCCTGTCCTCGTGTCTCTGTGGAGGGGTCATCACTCCAGAAGCCCCTCTGTTCTCCTCTGAGCCAGCCCCACCCGGGCACTGCTGCCTTGCCCTGCTCTTGTTTTTCTCAGCACCTGCTTCTCCTGTACATGCTTACCGCGTTTCCCTGCTGCTGGGACGTAATTGGCACCAGAGGAGGGTCTTTGTTCCCTCTGCATGCCCAGTTCTTGAGACAGAGCCAGACATGTAGCTATCTTCCACGCCAGTTAAACGAGCCAGCCAAGGGTCTAAACTTCAGTTTGTTCTTCTTTTCAGGGTGTTCTAAGGATACATTTTATTGAAGCTCAGGACCTTCAGGGGAAAGACACTTACCTTAAGGGACTTGTCAAAGGAAAGTCAGACCCCTATGGAATCATTAGAGTTGGCAACCAAATCTTCCAAAGCAAAGTCATCAAGGAGAACCTCAGTCCAAAGTGGAATGAAGTCTATGAGGTAGGGTGTCATGTCCGCTGTGTCGCTGGGGCGGTGGGCTGAGCCCTGAGCGGGGTGGCCAAGCTCTCATTCCAGCATGGTCATGTGGGACTGTGGCTAATTTAGGCCATCATTTCAATGTTCCTTGTTTAATTTCTCAAATTTAAAAAGTGTCGTACCTTCTCTCCCTACTACACAAC
>NW_012103954.1:695943-703219 GCF_000951045.1 Mandrillus leucophaeus
GTGTCTCTTTCTTCACTCAGCCAAGTTTTCCCCAGATAAAAGCTCTTTAAAGTGAAATTGCTGGATCAAGAGTTATGCATTTTTAAAGGACTGAAATATCTGTAGAATTACTCTTCAGGATAGTCGCGTGATTTACACTCCACCAGTTTTTAAAGGACTGATATATCTGTAGAGTTGCCCTTCAGGACAGTCGTACGGTTTATACTCCACTGGTTTCCTCTCCCTGACTCCTTTGTCAGTCTGGTCTCTTGCCAATTTCTTACCCTGAGTGGTGCTAAGCAGACAACTTGTGGTTATTCCAAGATAGCATCTGAGTGGAGCCACTTCAGGACTAGAGTGATGTGTCCTGGATCTTTGGTTTGTCTCTTGCCTTGCACCAAGCTTGTGGTGACATACCATGACCTTGTTTTGGAGTGATTGAACTTGACCTATTGAGACACAATCCGGGATCCCTAGAAATAAGCGCAGTAGACACGGTCCGGGATCCCTAGAAACAAGCGCAGTAGACACGGTCCGGGATCCCTAGAAACAAGCGCGGTAGACACGATCCGGGATCCCTAGAAACAAGCGCGGTAGACTGTTACTGTGTGGCAGGTGTTTCAGTGACCTCCCGCATCAAGAGGTGTGTGTGACTTGACAATAAGAAAATAAGTGTTCTAAAAAGAATTTACTGGCTGGGTGCAGTGGCTCACACTGGTAATCCCAACACTTTGGGAGGCCGAGGTGGGTGGATC
This sequence comes from Mandrillus leucophaeus, assembly GCF_000951045.1. Taxonomy (NCBI): domain Eukaryota; kingdom Metazoa; phylum Chordata; class Mammalia; order Primates; family Cercopithecidae; genus Mandrillus; species Mandrillus leucophaeus. Next base: position 696,678 of record NW_012103954.1, read on the forward strand.
ATTTAAGGTCAAGAGTTCGAGACCAGCCTGGCCAACATGGTGAAACCCTGTCTCTACTAAAAGTACAAAAATAAGCTGGATGTGGTGGCACGTGCTATAATCCCAGCTGCTTGGGAGGCTGAGGCAGGAGAATCGCTTGAACCCGGGAGGCGGAGGTTGCAGTGAGCCGAGATTGTGCCACTGCACTCCAGCCTGGGCGACGAGCGACACTCCATCTCCAAAAATAAATAAATAAATAAATAAGGATTTACCACGAGAGAAAAGTACGTGGCCATATTTACCACAGTCATCAGTCATCATACTCCGTGTATGACTCTATTAGTAAAAATGTGCTTAACTACTCACCATTGATGTTTTAGGCTTTAGTGTATGAACATCCTGGACAAGAATTAGAGATTGAGCTCTTTGATGAAGACCCAGACAAGGATGACTTTTTAGGAAGGTAATTAAAACCCTTCGTGGTTATTGGAGGAGGGCATGGGGTCGGTTTTTTTTTTTTTAAATAATCAAAAATATGTTTTAAAATACATTTATATGCTTGTTATATATTCATTAAATGGTTCTTAGATACTACAATTGTTTCACCTTGGATTTCTTAAAACATTTTGATTCCTAAAAGTTTCACATTTAAGAGAAGTGAATCTGCTAGATCTGTGCTGTCCATTACAGCAGCCACTAGCCTTAAGTTAATTAAAGTTAAATAAATTAAGAACTCTTTCTGAGGGGCACTTTCTTTCTTTACAAGGCTTAAGAGCTACATGCAGAACCTCCCCCGTGCTGAGTTCTAGTGGAGAGTTCTATTTCAGATTGCAGAAATGGGTTTTTTAAGTTTTTTGAGTTGCTGGATTAATTTTTTCAGGATATAGTAATTCACATTGGGAAAATAAATATTGATTTGTTCACTTCAATTGAACAACTAGTATAGCTTTAAAAATAAACTTTTAAAATGGTTGTTTGACCACCATTTGTTAATAATATCAATTATTTCTAATTTAACCTAATTAAGTTACTATTTGACTGAATTAATTGTGGCAAAAAAGATGTAGGATAGAATACATTGGAGAGGTTCATACCTCATGAAGAATGGCCTTGCATGTTATGGCCTGACTTCAGAGTTCATAAGACTTCCTAGGACAACTAGGAACAGTTGAGAGATTTTAAGCCGGACAGGGATAGATCAGGTGCCATCTAGTTGTATCTGGCATCTGCGGGTGGTGCCAATCTTGGAAGTACAGGAGGTTTAGGGGAACTGGAATGGGCCTCCTCTCGGACGCACCGAGTGAGGGCGTCCATCGGGCTCGATGGAAGGGCGTCCATTGGGCTCGGTGCAACGTGGGTCTAGAGCCTGAAGCAAGGGTAGGGGAAGGTGAGGTTAGCGTTCACTGTGCAAGTGAGGAATCCACAGTAACACACAACCCTACCGAGAGGATGTATAAAATAAGAGGGTTGAGATGCTTTAACATTTTTTGATGCATATAACATTGTAGGGAAGATGAGTTGTTTGTGTTTTTGTTTTACAACTCTAACCTCAGCTGGGTCAAACTCAGTATTCTGAGCTCACAGAAACTCCACCTCACTCTTACTCTCCTGACACTGGGGGTGAGCTGGAGGAAGCTTGTGGAAGAATAGTCTGTTCCTTGATAAATTATTAGCGTTTTGTTGCATTTCTGGAGTGCTTGTTCATAGACAAATGCTTAAGGTTGTTTCCGTAAGAAATGTGTTTCTATGTTCTAAAGTTGTCGTATTGTTATTTTTATAGTCTTATGATTGATCTCATTGAAGTTGAAAAGGAGCGCCTTTTAGATGAAGTAAGTTTCCCTGGAGTGTTGGTTTATTGACAGTTGTTGACTGAGTCCCTGCCCTGTGCCAGAGCAGCCACGAACCACCCCTTCTCATCACACAGTGCGGGAATCCTAATTAGTATGACATGAACGGCATTTACGTCACAAATACTAAGAATTTAGGCCTTTTAGAAATACCAAATGAAAGAAAGAAATTTAAGAGTCCATTCAGGTGCGTGTTGAGTACCTACCATATGCTGGGAATCCTTACGGATATGAAGCATAAACTGACGTTAACGTTATTGCAGACAAACAAGCGATTCCCTGCAGGAGTAAGGGCAGGGATGTGTGAGATGCCCCCTAGTGATGGAGATTTTCAGGTGGTTGGAGAAGGCACAGTGCGGCCAGTGAGGCGTCTCTCGTGAGAGATGCCTGTAGAGACAGTGGGAATTCATGGCAAGCAGACTCGATTTCCACCGTTTTATTGCTATCAGAATAAAAAGAATCAAAAAGGAAACATTTGTGGTGGCTTCTAAAAGGTGGGTAAGATTTAGATAAATGAAGAAAAATTAAACAAAAACGTTAAATTCTGCTGCTTTCATAATCACACGTTTCCTTCCCTTGAGTGTTCAGCATTCATTGGCCGTGACATCTTGTTTTCCTGAGTGTGCCAGGCACTGGATGGATAGTCCTGCTCATGGCGTCTATCACTTAGCGTTTGAGGAGCATCTTTGATTAATTATTTTGTGACTTTTAAGCTGATACAAGTGTATACTATTTTATTAGTATAGAGTGATGAATTAGAACAAGCGGATTAAATCGTTTGATACTGAAATTCAGTATTTGGAATCAATGTTGTATTATCTCTTGTCCTATACATTCCATTAAATGCCATTGGTGGAGCATGCTTGCCTGCAGACACAGGCGTAGGCCTGTGGTCCCAGCTGCGGGGGAGGCTGAGGCGGGAGGATCACTTGAGCCTAGCCTGGGCAACATAGCAAGACCCCATCTCAAAAAAAAGAAGTCTATTCATATAAGACTTTACTGTCTCTAGATAGTGCTGGAAAACATTTGAATTCTTATGTGTAAACTAGGAATGATACTAGTACTTGCTTAGGGTTTCCATTGGGGTCAAGGGGTTGGTGCGTGTAAAGCACTTAGAATGGTCTGCTCACCCCTGCTGCTGTCATCGCCTCCAAACGTGCAGTCACTGGCACCCACAGCGTAGAGCTGGATATGGTGAGGTTCAGTCTTCACGTTACTGAGAACTGTGGATGCCTCACGGTTAGTGAGCAGCATGGAACATTTGTAGAGACTGGGTTTAATTTGGATTTTTGATTCAGAATTTTTGCTGAACATAAACATTTTTTCTCTTCAGTGGTTCACTCTGGACGAGGTTCCCAAGGGGAAGCTACACTTGAGACTGGAGTGGCTCACGTTAATGCCAAATGCATCAAACCTCGATAAGGTGCTGTGGAGTGTGTTCTCTTGAAAACTACCTAACCAACTACTCCTCATAACTGAGATCGGTCTCTTTCAGTTGTGTTGCTACTTGATTTTTTTAGCAGTTATAGCAGTAATTTTCCTTATTGTGTATTAAGTCAGTACAATAGCATCAGGGATAAATTAAAGATAATGGAATTTTAGAAATGAAATGTATAGGTCATTCATGCCTGTTTTATCAGATCTTCGGTTTTGTGCTTGTTAAAGTGCAGGGATTTGTAGAGCCAGAAATCACCTGAGTGCTTCATTTATTTGACTTATATATGGAATAATAGTCTTGTTATTTAAAAGGTATTTATTGTTTTAGTTCTGTCTCTATTGCATGGATTGGATGGTTTCTCACCTTTCTTATTTTAGCGTAATCAACATGATACAATCAATCAGACAGAAACGGTCTCTAATCCTGTGGAAACATGGCTGCTAAGGCTTTTTTCCTATCCTTTTAGGTGCTAACAGACATCAGAGCTGACAAAGACCAAGCCAACGATGGTCTTTCTTCTGCATTGCTGATCTTGTACTTGGATTCAGCAAGGAACCTTCCGGTAGGTAACACAGTGGTAACACCTTTGGGTGCTTATTTCCCGGCAACTGCTCTTGCTCGTAACTACTGCTTTGGCAGCACTCTGTGTCACCTGTTCTCGTCGTGTGTTTTCACTTCACATCCAAGTGCAGGAGAGTGGCAGTGGAGAGGGAGAAGTTAGTGTTTGCTCTGGGAGTACATGCATTTCTGTTTATACATTTAGCTGGATTTATCCAGTATATAGGAAAAGAAGATGAATAGTGGTTAGGAGGAGAAGATAACTCCTTAGAAAATCACTAAGTATTAAAACTTAGTTGCCTTAGGATGGAAATTGTCTCTATTTGGAATGGGAATAAAATGAAGCAGCTCTGATTACAAAATCCAGACTCATCCTGGCTGTCGCAGGGCCGTGCGTGAGCTGCTGGGCCTTGGCGATCCCTGGGGTAAACATTAGGTGGCAGAACGGTGCTGCTGTACGAGCGAGCCTGCCTCTGGGTGCCTGGGATGTTTCTTGCAGAACAAAAGGAAGCCATGTCTCAGAATGACCTACTGCCAGATACAAGACACTCTGTGCCTGGAAACATATACTTTTGTTTGTATCAGAATTGTTCATTCGTGGAGAAAAACTGTAAAATATCATTTTATAGGTAATAACTCTAACCACGGAGAAGGAAGATCTTACTAATTCAATCTTGTGAGGCATAGTGTGCTCTCCCGTCATCCTACCTTCAACCCTGCTAGTGAGGATAGTGGTGTGGTCCTTGGTCATGTCATCCTGTTTGATGATTTTGGAGTGCCCGTACACTTGTTGACTAGGCACTCAGTCTTTATTTCATCATGTCCACAGCCACTTTTGTTGGAAGAAAGACTGTTGCCACCCGGTGCAGAAGTTTTTTTCCTCCCCAAGTTGTCTATTGCATAATGCCTCTCTACAGTAAATACTCATCCCCCAAGTGCATTTGTACATAAATTGTCTTCCTGTGTCTTGTCTCCCTTTGTCAGTGTTTACAGGGAGATAGACAAGAAGGCAAAGAAGCGTTTAACTCCCTTCTCAACACACACCCTGGACCTAAGTTCAGTCCCCTGTAGTCTTGCCTTGCCGTGGTCAGACTACACTCCATAGTTCACGAGATGCACACCCTTGGCTTCCTCCAGCACCTTCCACGTTCTGAGAACTGTGCATTTTCTTGAGCTTTGCACAGAAATGAAGTAAATATTTGTGCACCAGTGCATTTTATTTAAAATGATGTACAATTAAGATATGATTGATCACTTATATTTCATACTGGGAGGATGTGATGTGATTGTACTCTTTGTTGTATATAATTGTATGTAATTGCACTGTTTATTAGAATGAAGCTTTCTTGACCGATTTTAACTTCTTAAAAGAATTCTTATATTTCTCTTAAAGTATTTACCTTGGTATTTGATCAGTCTTCCAGTCTAAAGTCTGTGACTTTATCTGTTACAATTTCAGTTTGGAAAAAGTTATTTCATTACATATTTAATCTTTCCACAGAATTTCTATACAGTAAAATTGTTTGCTTTAGCCATGGTAATGTTTGTTGTAAAGGCTTCCGTAATGCCTGGTGGAAGTGTTTCTATGTTAGGGTAGAGAGAATAGTATCAGTGAATTGGCTACAAAGGATTAGGCCTCTTTAGAACTGTGCGTTTTGTCACATTAAATTGAAATTTGAATAATGTCACATAAGCAAAAAACAAAACAAAACAAAAACAACCCAAAGAGAATGTATTGATCTTCTGTTAAAAGGGCACTTTGTGCATGGAATGTGCTGTGGCCGTCAGAGGCAAAGGATCTTTGCAGAGCCGCGGCGTGCCCAGCGCTGGATTAAGGGGCGTCCCGCGAGCTGTGGGGTTCTTTGGCTCTGCCTCTGCACTGTCTGTGGTGCTCCTGGTGCTCTCATTGACCACAATCCACCATTCTCTGCTTTCTCCCCTGGCTCCACTGCCCTAAGAGCATCTACGAGGGAAACTTTGGGTGTGGCTACTTAAAAGAGAGGCGAGCGTCGGGACTAGTGTTTTGTGAAAATACCGCCTCAGTCTATAGAGCACTATTTGTGAGTCCTCCGGGGTTCTTTCTTCCTTTGTCTGTTTGGAAACTGCCAGAATGTGGACTGGAACTTCTAACGCAGTTGGCTGGCGGTGGACTGATGTCGCATGCTTTTGTTTTCTTGCATGATTTTAATTATTGTGTATTTATTTATTTTGTGCTTGTTTTGTGAACTGTAACGCTGTTGTAACATTGGCAAGAACATCTGACCATGAGATGAACAACCCTGGCAAGTAGAGCAGCGGGTCCTCCATTCCTCAGCCGCTGGTGGCTCGGTAAAAAAAAACCTCCCCTGAGGAAGAAATGAAGCCATAATGATTAAAATTCATTTTCTTGTGGTTCATCTCAATGCGAGATGTAAATTTTTTGGTAAACTTTCACAAAACTGTTTTAAAATCTATCCCCTCCTTTTTTGTTGTTTTTTTTTTTTGTTCTTTTTTGAGATGAAGTTTTGCTCTTCTTGCCCAGGCTGGAGTGCAATGGCGCGGTCTTGGCTCACTGTAACCTCCACCTCTCAGGTTCAAGTGATTCTCCTGCCTCAGACTCCCAAGTAGCTGGGATTACAGGCACGAACCACCACGCCTGGCTAATTTTTGTATTTTTAGTAGAGATGGGGTTTCACCATATTGGCCAGGCTGGTCTCAAACTCCTGGCTCAAGCCATCCAC
>NW_012103954.1:704342-712543 GCF_000951045.1 Mandrillus leucophaeus
CCCCCAGCCCCCTACCCCCTGACAGCCCCCAGTATGTGATGTTCCCTGCCCCGTGTCCAAGTCTTCTCATTGGAAGAACAGGTATTTTGCCCTATCTTACAGATGAGGAAAATCAAGACCATGAAGGGCTAGGTAAGCTGTTCAGTCACACCAATAGTAAGTGGTAACCATGTAGTCTCTCTGGCTGTCTACTCAGATATGTCTAAGGCCTTTTTAAAGTAAAAATGGGGTCAGCAGTACATAATAGCAGCATATTCTGTTACTTTTAAGAAAATAATTTTTTGCTTTTGGTGATAGCAGAAAATTTCATCATAGACTAGTATAAACATGACAAGATAGCTCCACTGTGTAAACTGTTAGTTTATCTCCAATAGCTTTTCCAAGTTACTTTTTCCCATTCTGCAACTGCTTCCTTTTGCAGAAAGGAAATATCTCTGACCTCATATCAGGAGGGTTACCAAAATCGGCTTTCCTGCAGCATTATCCAAGTTGCACAGTGTACTTCCTTATTAGAACATATGCATCACCTAAGATGTTCTGTAAAACAAATTTGAACTTTTTCCCCACCCGTTGGATTTCAACATGAAGCCAGATCAGTCCTTCCCCAGTTTTCCCCAGAGGGCTGAGACCCTTGCTGTCACTGGTGAAGGCTTTGATGGCTACCAACCCAGTGCTCTCTTACTTCCTACCCACTCAAAAGCACCTTGAATTCCACTTCCAGGAGTGCATTACCACCAGCAATCCCCATCTGCAAACTTAGGACAACAGGAATTTCTCCCAGGCTGGAAACGACCTCTTCATAATGTGGACTCTTAGAACTTTGCCCTCCTTTTGATGAAATCCTGGGTTTTAATTTCAGGCTTGAACAAGAGGACTTTCTCTGACTTATGGTGGCCAGCTTTGGCATCTTAAGCCTGATGTGACAGCATACTTACTGAGCACTTTCCAGGAGCCAGGCAGGGGTCCCAGGGTGCTACATGTTTAATCCCCAGACCCTCATTATCACTTTACAGATAAGGAAATTAAGACAACACCAAGAACCCAGATGACACAGACTAGAGATTCCCAGGCACGGGGTCAGTGCGTGGCAGAGCTGGGATTGGAACTCAGCGTGGGCCCAGAGTTTGGGCGCTTGGCGCCTCCTGTCCACTCCACCCTAGCGCAACGTGCATTTATTGTCACTTTATTAAGTTTATAGATTCATCAGTCTGTATATGGAATTCATCTGAGATGAGTGGTATTTGCACTGATGCCTTAAACATAACAGTGCTAGCTGGATAATAGCCACCACTGTGGAGGCCCCTAGGCCTAATGATGTTAGGAGCTTTGTGCAAGTTATTTTGGCTGTCATTTAAAAAAAAAAAAAAAAAAAAAAGCCGGGCATGGTAGCTCACGCCTGTAATCCCAGCACTTTGGGAGGCTGAGGTGGGTGGATCACGAGGTCAGGAGATCAAGACCATCCTGGCCAACATGGTGAAACCCCATCTCTACTAAAAAAAAAAAAATACAAAAAATTAGCCAGGCGTGGTGGCACACACCTGTAGTTCCAGCCACTCGGGAGGCAGAGGCAGGAGAATCGCTTGAACCTGGGAGGTAGAGGTTGCAGTGAGCAGAGATAGCGCCACTGCACTCCAGCCTGGTGACAGAGCAAGACTCTGTCTTAAATAAATAAATAAATAACAAAACAAAAAACACAGGTGGCTCCCACTGCTTCCTGATGGTGAGTGGCCCATGGCTGCAAGATGGGTAACTCCAGAGGCCTCCCGAGAGGGCACCTGCCTGAAGCACTTGCATGATCTAGTCTGCCTCATCCCCAGAGCCACACAGCTGTCCACCACCTTACACAGCTTCTCCTGCAACCCCTACCTACAGGCCACAGCCTCTCTCCTTGTTTTACTTTACTTGATGCATGTTAGAATATTAAGTGTCTTTGGTACAGGCCATATCTATCCAAAAGTGAGCTTCAGGAAGGGTTTGTAGTATATCTGAAGAACGTGAGTCCTTCTGGGCAGCGGAGTTCCCATCCTCATTGTGTATGAGCCCCTGGGAAGTATGTGAAGGATGCCCTTGTCCAGGCTCCACCCAGATATGGACACAGTAGATCCAGGGACTTTTGAGAGCTCCACTGGCAGCTTTAGGGTCATGTGAATTCCTGCCTGGCCACATGTTCCATCTTCTCTCCTGGCCCAGCCTGCCAGTCATGGAAGATTGAGAGGCTAGTTATTCATCTTTCTTCATTATAAAATCTTTTGCTTAGCAAAAAAAAAAAAAAAAAAAAAATTGAACATTCAGTTCAGCTTGTCACAAGTTTGAAGTTAATTACAACTAAAATGATAAATTCTTTAATCTTGAATACTAGTCCTAGAAGGAGCTTGCAAAACAACTCAGTCTTGTCGTTTTGAGGGCAAGAAACTAACAAATTGGAAAAAAAATCAATAAAAGTAAACATAAAACCCGTAATCATAGGACTGTATTTAGAGCCCAAGAAGCTTCTGTGGGGATGCAGCCAGCCTGACTCCTACCCCTGAAAAGGACAAGGAGCAGAGAGGAGTAGCTCCTCTGCTGGGCGGTGGCTGGGAAGCTGCATCTCAGCGGCTGTTCCAGGACCTGACCTGGCCTGAGAGTGACTTGGGTGGCTGTGGCCCATTGATTGTGCTTCAAATAAAACCTTTCATTATGATTGGTATTTTAGGGGTTTATTCAGCAGAGAATAGTAAATAGAACCCTTTCCTAAAGTCCCACTCTTGTATTTTTGAAATCACAAAGGATCAAGAGGGTGGGGGTAGTAAAAGAATATTAGTCGTAGGGGATAAGGAGCTGTCTTTGGATTAAAGGTTCATTCTAAGATAAAGTCTTGGGCATAAGGAATTTTATAGATGGTGTTTGGTTGTTTGTGTAATTCTGGTGGTTTTGTTTAAAGATTTTTGTTGTTTATTCCCATAAATTCTCATGTCTTTAACCTTACATAAACTTCATTGCATGTTTTATTAACCCTTGGCGTATTCGTTTTCTTCTGACTTGAAAGAGTAACCCATTAGAATTTAACCCTGATGTCTTGAAGAAGACCGCAGTTCAGAGAGCTTTAAAGGTAAACTGTTTTCTCTTCAGGTCAGAGTTAATGAAAACATATTGAAAGAGATGATACTTTGTCTCATAAGTTTATTGGCAAATTACCTCCCATATTTATATAGTAATTAATTGTCTAGTGGAAGAGACCTTACTTTTGTTATCCAATAATTAGTAGTTAGAACTAATTTAAGTCAACTTTGAAGGTAAATTTTATAAAGTACTGTATGATAAATTAGATTATTTTCCTGTTGGCTTTAGGCAACTCTAAGGTGATTTAAATATCTATTTTAATTGGATTCGAATTTGTGAAAATTGTGATATAGAAGTTCTACTTAAAATCTCAACTGATGTTTAAATCATGACTTAAAGGTATGCCTTGTGAACTGTGAATGTGCATTTTAATATCACCTCTTCCAATATGTTGAGTTAGGGTCGTCTCTGAGTCACCAACGTCATGGCTTTTGGTGCTGCTGGGTTTGGGTGATAGATCTTTTGAGAAGCTTTCAATTTCATTAAATGAGGTCTATTGAAAACTAAGCTCCACTCCCTAAAATATGACATCCACGTGTGTTCTCTGGCAAATTGTTAAAAAGTTTTCTTATGACTTAATGTTTTTTTGTTTTTTTTTTTCTCTAATTTCTTTGAACATTTTAGGCTTTAATTTTGGGAGGATGTGGGGAATTTTAAATGTAATTATTTAAAGAAAATTCTGTCTATCCTAAAGAAACAGGAACTGTTTTTATCCAGTCTCATCTGGAAAAAATGAGTTAGATTTCAAAAGTGCAGGAGACTGGCAGAGTCTGCTTTATAGTGTGGTGTTTGCGAACCCTCACTTTGTCCTGCGCCAGGGAGATAAGGTGTGTTACTCGAGGTTCCTCCTGTGGAGTACTAGTTAGCACACTAGTTGAAACAACTGCGCCCTCCAGAACATTGGAAGGAATTACATCAAGACTCTTCTTTGCTACCTGAGAACATAACGTTAAGGCTGAAGGCCCTGAAATCAGACTGTATTTAAATTACACCCCAACTACTCAGCAAGCAGTGTGACCTCCAACAGGACACTTCATCCACTCTGTTGTGTTATTCGTAGGATAGAAGGAGTAGTAGTATCCTCTTCATGGAATTGTTGAATACATTAAATAAAATAATACATACGAAAGCACCCAGTGTAGCTAGGATAATTATATCATAATTGGTATGTTATTAAATTAGCTAATTTAGATCCCAAAAATGCCCATTGTGTAAACATGCAAACTGAGGTTCAGATAGATGCAGCATTTAGGTCTCAATAATCAAGTGATAAATAGATTTGAGGTTTAAGTTCAAGACAGTCTGACTTAACCCTTATATTTTTATTATACTTTGTCCCTTTGACTTGTGCTGATGTATTTTGAATATTGCACTGTAGTAGAAAACTTAATGATTTAACCTTATTTCATAGAATTGAAAACATCATCCATTTTAAGAGACATTATTTTATGAACCACTAAGATTTTAAATGCCGTTAAGTTTTGACAGTGTTTATTTTATACTTAGAGAATTTTAGGCTTAGGATAAATAGTTTTATCATATCACTGACAGGTATACCTAAACAGAAAATAGAAGCAAAATAAATTGGTTAGGGCAGCGACAACTCTCACTACTGCCAGCCTCCCCCAAAAAGGTATATATTACCGATTTAAGATTCATTCTGCTTTCAGAGATGTTAGAAAGTTGGGGGAAAAAAAGTATCCATTTTAAAATTGACAAGATGCAGTCAATCTCTAGGAACAGGTGACCACTTTTTCAGAGATGAAGTGTTTATATTATTAGTTAAGGAGCAGCCTTGGCTTCTGTATCTGTGACAATAGAACTGACTTAGAAGTAGCAGTAGTTCATCTCCCCTGAAGTCAGGGGGTTCTGGCCTGGGGGTCTGCCATGAACTACTTGTGGCTCCGGCCCGAGGGGACACAGCCTCCTGTGAGGCCAGAACTTAGTTACTTGGCCGTGCCTGACTGCAAGGGAGGTTCGCCAACAAAATCTTTATTTACAGAGGACTGTGCTCAGCTAAAACTTGGGAATTCTAATATTAAAGGAAAAAGGAGAAAATTAACTTAGGGGGAAAATTAGTATTCTCTGCCACAGTAATCTGTAGCCTTGAAAACTTTTTTTAACAGTGCTTATTTCATTTTGCAGAATTCACATCCGAAAGATGAACCAGAAAATAGATTATCGCAGTAGGTTTGAGCTAGTAATATTTCTTTCGATAATGATAGGATTTTGACACCTGTTTCTGACATTGCTGTAGTGTTGAGGTTTGACTCTAAAATTATTTAACTCAAAAACATTTTTGTCACCTTCTAATTAATTTCCACTAACACAGACATTTAACTGCATCTTCTTGTGGGGCTAAGTTATAAATAAACCTCATGTCACACGTATGTGCTGTTTCACTATTTTCTCCTATCAGCTCTGTGCTCATGTACACTTCTTACCGTTTTTCCTGTTCCTGAATTTTTTCTTCATATTTGTATCTGCTTAATTTTAATATGATTCTAAACTGATGTTTATTCTTCCAGTCAAAATTGTTTAGCAGCTGGTAAGCAAGATTTGATATATGAAAGCTTAAAAATGCTCAAACAGAAGACACTAAGTTGAGAACATAAAACCATATATCTGACACGCTATACTATTTTTATTCCCACCAGAGAAATATTCTGAATTTTACATTCTTTTACATTTGTCTTTCCTCGTGGTTTTTGGTTTCCATTAATTGCACTTTATTCGTTTTCGTTATCCTTGTAAATAAAAGAACTTTCGAAAACTGTAATTAACATTAAGAATTTTTAGAAGATTCAGTTTTCCAAAGTAGTTGGCTGTAAAAATACCAGGCCCTAACCTTTAAAATTTGTGTGCAAAAGAAAGTTTTGTAGTTATGGTTTGGGATGTGTGTAGCATATGTTTTCCCATTAAATTGTTCCCAGATATTCCCTTAGTATCAGAGATAAATAAAAATGACTACTTATATAAGCCAGTAATTTCATTTTAGTTAAGACCCATTTCAAAATGTGTTTATTTATTTTGTCTGTTTTCTGTTTGTTTTGGGTAGTCAGGGAAGAAAATAAGCAGCAACCCAAATCCTGTTGTCCAGATGTCAGTTGGGCACACAGCCCAGGAGAGCAAGGTAAGGCACTGGCCCCCAGACTCAGCATTGGTGCCTGTCATGCGGGTGTTGTCCGTGTTGCCATCTCACCTGGGGATGCCAGGATGCAAACACATTCAGTTGTGTGATAGTGTGGGCATCAAGACCAGGGCTTTTCATCTCTTTTTTTCTTAAATCAGTCATTTGATAGATAACCAGCTAGTTGAAATAGCAAGAAATATACTGTTCATTTTTAAAAATAACTTTAGCGGCTAGGTGTGGTGGCTCATGCCTGTAATCCCAACACTTTGGGAGGCCGAGGCGAGTAGATCCCTTGAGGTCAGGAGTTCGAGACCAGCCTGGCCAATGTGGTGAAACCTCATCTCTACTAAAAATACAAAACTTAGGCCGGGCACAGTGGCTCACACCTGTGATCCCAGCACTTTGGGAGGCTGAGGCGGGCGGATCACGAGGTCAGGAGATCGAGACCATCTTGGCCAACATGGTGAAACCCTGTCTGTACTAAAATACAAAAAAAAAAAAATTAGCCAGGCATGGTGATGTGTGCCTGTAGTCCCAGCTACTTGGGAGGCTGAGGCAGGAAAATCACTTGAACCTGGGAGGCAGAGGTTGCAGTGAGCTGAGATTGCACCACTGCACTCCACCCTGGTGACAGAGCAAGACTCTTTCCCCAACCCCCGCAAAAAAAAAAAAAAGAAATACTCACAGTTAGAGGCCGTCACTCACTGAACTGTTAACGGTGTTAGAGACATGCCCAGGTGCAGCACCCCCCTCAGTGCGGAGGCACTATTACATGGATTCAGAAGTCATTACAGAACCGAGGCCAGGCCTCGCACACAGAAGCCTTTATCTGTGGGCACACAAGCCGGGGCCTCATGACACACTCTAAATGCTTTAGACCGTCTCGTTATCTTTTCAACACGTCCACAGTCAATATATAATAGTGTGTACCCGCAAATACATGTCTTGGAATTTAATGAAGGTCAACCTAAGCTTCTAGTTTTTTGTTTTATTTATTTTCTTTTTATTTTTCATTCTAAGCTTCTAAACACATAAAATGAGTAGCCCTTTCCCGCAGAAAATGTCGCAGAGCTAATTGGATATTTCTTCCAGATTCGATACAAAACCAATGAACCAGTGTGGGAGGAAAACTTCACTTTCTTCATTCACAATCCCAAGCGCCAGGACCTTGAAGTTGAGGTATTTTATTTGCATTTTTTAACCAATTTGTTGAAATATCATTGACTATTTAAAGTGTACAATTTGCCGAGTTGTGACCCGTGTATACACCTGGGGATCCATTGCCACAATCAGGACAATCGGTAGATCCGTCCCCTAAGCTCCCTTGTTCTCCCTGTAACCCGGACCTCCCCCAGCCCCAGGCAAACACAGACCTGCCTTTGGTCACTGTAGACTACTGTTCACATTTTCTAGAATTTTATATAAATAGAATTATACAGTATGTACTGTTGTTGTCTCTGTGGTGATAATTATTCTGAGGTTTACCTGTGTTGTTGCAGATATCCACAGTTTGTCTTTCTTTTATGTTGAATAGTATTTATGGATATACCACAATTTGCTCATCCATTTACCCATGAATAAGACATTGATAAAAGATTGGGTTCTTTCCAGTTTAGACCTATTACAGATAAATCTGTGAATATCACATACAAGACTGTGTGTACATACGCCTTCATTCTATTGGGTAAAATGCCCAGGAGCATATTGGCAGGTTGATGTTTAACTTCTTAATAAACTGCCAAATTGTTTTCCGAAGAGATTGTGCCACGTTACATTCCCACCGAAGTACATGTGAGTCGAGCTGGCCCCACGTCTCGCCAGTGCTGTGTTGTTAGTGGGTAGATGGTAGTATTTCCGGGTCCAGTGCTGTTAGTGGGTAGATGGGAGTATTTCGGGGTCTGGTGCTGTGCTGTTAGTGGGTAGATGGGAGTGTTTCCGGGTCCAGTGCTGTTAGTGGGTAGATGGGAGT
>NW_012103954.1:712663-731035 GCF_000951045.1 Mandrillus leucophaeus
GCTGTGCTGTTAGTGGGTAGATGGGAGTGTTTCCGGGTCCGGTGCTGTGCTGTTAGTGGGTAGATGGGAGTATTTCCGGGTGGTCTCAGTGTCATTACTAATGACGTTGAGCACCTTCTTATGCTTGGTTACAGTCTGTATATTTTCTGTGGTGAAGTGTCTATTCAGTTTTTTTGTCTGTCTTTTTTATTAGCTTATTTGTCTTCTGAATACTGAATTTGTAAGACATTTGGGGGGTTTTTCTTTTTTAATTTTTCATTCTTTTTGAGACGAAGTCTCACTCTGTCGCCCAGGCTGGAGTACGATGGTGCGATCTCGGTCACTGCAACCTCCGCCTCCTGGGTTCAAGTGATTCTCTTGCCTCAGTCTCCTGAGTAGCTGGGATCACAGGTGCGTGCCACCACGCCTGGCTAATTTTTTGTATTTTTAGCGGAGATGGAGTTTCACCATGTTGGCCAGGGTGGTCTTGAACTTCTGACCTCAGGAAATCCACCTGCTTTGGCCTCCCAACGTGCTGGGATCACAGGCGTGAGCCACCGCACCCGGCCTCTTTATTTGTTTTTGAGAACAGAGTTTCACTCTGTTACCCAGACTGGAGTGCAGTGGCATAATCACAGATCACTGCAGCCTCAAACTCCTGGGCTCAGGCGATCCGCCCACCCTGGCCTCCACAGCAGCTGGGACTACAGTCAGACACCACCATGCCTGGCTAATTTTTTTTGTGTTTTGTAGGGATGGGAGTCTCACAGTGTTGTCCAGACTGGTCACAAACTCCTGGGCTCAAGCGGAGATGTTCCCGCTTCAGCTTCCCCAAGTGCTGGGATTACAGTTGCAAGCCACTGTGCCCAGCCTCTTTTTCTTATATATGGCCATGTAGTTGTTCAGCAGTTGTGCAGTTGTTTAGTCTTTGTTAAAAAGATTATTATTTACCCTAACTTACTAGCTTAGGAACTTTCCAGAAACTCAGTTGCCCATATGTATGGGTCTATTTCTTGAATTCCTTCTGTTCCATTGTTCTATATGTCTGTTTTTATGCCAGTATCACATTGTCTTTATTATTGGTGCTTTATTAATAAATCTTTTTGTTTTTTCTTGAGGCAGGGTCTCACTTTGTCACCCAGGCTGGAGTGCAGTGGTGCAGTCATGGCTCACTGCAGCCTTGACCTCTTGGGCTCAAGCAGTCCTCCCGCCTCAGCCTCCCAAGTGGCTGGGACTAGAGGTGCATGCCACCACACCCAGCTCATTTTTGTGTTTTGGGTATGTGTGTATGTGTGCGTCAGCCTCCCAAGTGTCTGGGACTACAGGTGCATGCCACCACACCCAGCTAATTTTTGTGTTTTGGAGGGGGGTGTGTGTGTGTGTGTATTTGTGTATGTAAAGACGGGGTTTCACCACATTGCCCAGGCTGGTCTCGAACTCCTGGACTCAAGCCACCCACCCACCTCGGCCTCCCAAAGTGCTGGGATTACATACATGAGCCATCGTGCCTGGCCTGTCTTCTCTTTCTTCCTAATAAGTCTTACAAGATGTTTATTGATTTTATTTTCTCAAAGAAGCAATTTTTTGTTTAATTGTCATTATTGCTTTTCTTTTACTATTTCATTGACTTCTACTACGATCATTATTATTTCAGTCCCACTTTGGGTCTTGTTTGCTTCTGTTTTTCCAGTTTCTTAAAGAAGCAGCCTGAGACATTTCTGTTTTTATCATGTAGGCATTTACTCCAAGAAATTTCACTTTGAATTCTGCTTTAGCTACATCTCACAAATTTTGACTTGTGGTTTTGTTTTCTCTTCTTTTGATGTCTCCTTTTGATTATTATTATTTCCTTAATTTCCCTTTCAATTTTTTCCTTTGACCCATGTATGGGTTATTTTGGTGTGTTACTTAGTTTCCATATGTTTCAGGGTTTTTTTTTTTAATCTTTCTATTATTGATTCCAATTTCATTCCATAGTGATGAGAATACGTACTTTGTATGACATGAGCCCTTTTATGTTTGAGACCAGCTTTATGGCCCAGAGCACTGCCTGTGCTAGGACACACTCCACATGCACCTGTAGGCTGTGTGCCTTTCTGGTGTTGGCGAGTGTCTCATGAATGTCAGTAGGTCAGGGTGGTTGGTGGCGTTGCTCAGGTCCTCTGGGACCTTACTAATTCTCAGACTACTTCTTGTATCAGGTATGAAGAGCGTGGTGTTTAAATCTCTGAATTTATATTTTTTCCTCAGCCTCTGTTTTTGTTTCTTGTATCTTGAACCTCTCTTGATAGGTGTGTGTGAACAGCTGGGCCTAGGAGACCTGGTCATTCTGGGCTTGCCTGGCCCTGTCTCATTATTCTGTGTTGGTCGTTTTATTAGGTTGGTGCAAAAGTAATTGCAGTTTTTGCCATTGAAACTGCAATTAATTTTGCAGCAACCTGATACTTTTTTACATTCTGTTTTGTACAAAAGGATTTGTGTTTTGTCTAGCTGGTTTTTCCTTCATAAAGTGCACTTATATATTCTCAAAATAATCTATGCTTACTGGACTTTGGATTTTAAAAATAGCTTTTAAAGTTCTACAAACATTGTCATAGTTATTTCATTTAAAATTGCTTTTGTGATTATAGTTTAGTTTAAAAAGAAACAAGCAATCAAGCTTTTAGGTTTTCCTGAGTAGCTATGGGTTAATTTCTCTGACCTTTTGTATAGCCTGAGAAACCTTCAGAGTTCTTACTCTATTTGATTAAATTATTTGCTATTACAGCCATCTAACAGGAATAATTCCTGTTACAGAAATAATGTGGAGGGTTATTATTCAGGAAAAAGAGGCTGGGCATGGTGGCTCACACCTGTAATCTCAGCACTTTGGGAGGCTGAGATGAGAGGATCACTGAGGCCAAGAGTTTGAGACCAGCCTGGACAACATAGTGAGATCCGCCTCTATTTTTTTTTTTAATAGGAAAATTACCTTGCATTTAAAGCAAATGCTATAAATTTTCTTTAATGTGGATTTTGAATAGAGAAGGTTTAAAAGGCACTTCGAAATGTATTGTCTCCATAAATGTCACAAGTAGAAACTTTATATATCATTATGAATGTGTATTGCCACCATTTTCCCAGGGGTTAAAAGACAGGTAGACTATTGCCTATTAACCCAGGGTTCTCCTAACCGATTGGTCATTATTGTCATTATTGCTTTTCTCATTTGTCATTATTACATCATTTCTTTCTGTGCTCATTGTGATCTATAATGAGGAAATAGCAGATCTTTTGCTTGTTAACAGTGTTTTGTGTCTTTCTCGGGAGAGATTTTGTACCATGTTAATCATTATGGAAACACTACTTAAGAGAATATGACTGAAATATGTTTGGATTTTTAAAAATATCTTTCTTAGAGACTAATATTGTCTGTGGACCTTTCTACGTTTGTTTGTTTTTGAAACAGTTTTGTCACCCAGGCTGGAGTGCAGTGGTGCGATCTCGGCTCACTGCAGCCTCCTCCTCCTGGGTTCAAGTGATTCTCATGCCTCAGCCTCCCAAGTAGCTGGGACTACAGGTGCGTGCTGCCACACCCGACTAATTTTTTGTATTTTTAGTACAGACGGGGTTTTGCCATGTTGGCCAGGCTGATCTCGAACCCCTGGCCTCAGGTGATCTGAGCCTCCCTAAGTGCTGAAATTACAGGTGTGAGCCACCCCACCTGGCTCCTTTCTATATTTTCTAAGTTCCTATCTCTGAGAACAAAAGGTCAGGAGCTTAGAAAACGTAGAAAGGTTCTGCAGACATGATCCTAGTTACGCCAGTGTTTCTACCCTGTGTTTTGCAGGTCAGAGACGAGCAGCACCAGTGTTCCCTGGGGAACCTGAAGGTCCCCCTCAGCCAGCTGCTCACCAGTGAGGACATGACCCTGAACCAGCGCTTCCAGCTCAGTAACTCGGGTCCAAACAGCACCATCAAGATGAAGATTGCCCTCTGGGTATCGTGTCGTCCTGCAGTGAACACCATAGGGGATGGGGAGGCCGGTGCTGGCAGGGATACCTTTGGGCCCCGGGCATGAGGCCGGTGAAGAAAGCTCTGTGTCGGCTGCAGCTCTGGGCCACAGGAGGGCGCCGGTGCAGGGAGGAGACACTGTTGCTGGGTATCAGAGGGCTCCGGGGAGAAGACAAAGGCTGGGACTTAGCCATAGAACAGGCCACATTTCCAGGTTGCCTGAGCAGGCCCACGGCTACTCACAGTACTTTCCTGTGAACCCAGCAACCTTACCGTTATCCTTTGGCCCGGAAAGTGTTACTGTTGGTATCAACAAGGTTTTCTCCTGAGTCTAACTTTTCAAAGGTTGTTCAGAAGAGAGAATTTAATAAAACTCCATGAGACAGTAGAACTTACAGGAAAAAAATACTTTTTGTCCAAAATAAACGGTGATTCATTTGTAAATAGCTAAGGAAATGTTGAAAGTAAAACTGGCAAACATATGGAGAAACACTAAAACTCATGAATCAAAGAAATGCAAATTAAAATGAAGAGCCAGCTTTTTTAGAAAATTAAAACAAATGACTTCTGTTGAGAGGGCAATGGGAACAGCCTCCTTGCCCCTGGCAGAGACTGGGGGTGTCGCACACCTCTCCAGAGGGAGCTGCGGCATCCTGGAGCCATTCATCTGAAGGCTCCTTGGCCTTTCTTCTAGAAACCTGATTCTTGTTTTGTGATACAAAGTGTGGGGAGACCAGGAACATAAAGATGTTCACTGCGGCGTTATTTCCTAAAACCAGAAAAAATCTTTAAGCTATCACAGTCACCCCAGAAGGGAGTGATTTACAAGGTGTAGACTCTGCTCAAGCCAGCCCAGGGACCACATAACTGGGAGACCGCAGGCCTTTTGGGTACCCCCTGCTCCTGTGCTCACACAGGAGCAACTGGGAGACCCCGGGTCCTGCGGGTACCCCTGTTCCTGCACTCATGCCAGGTTGTTTAGCGTGATCTTGCTGGATAGCAAGGGTTCTGGACTTTCTTCCTTCCTCTGGGGACGCTGGGTGGAAACCACCTTTATAGAATATGGAATTTGGTCTTCTGTTGAGGAAACGCGACTCTGGGCTCTTGAAGTAAAAACGTTTTCCCACAATTGCATAGAAATACGTGCAAACGGAAGAGACTAGAGGAATACACAGAAGTGCCTTGGGGGGCTCCTTGCCTGAGATGTGGCCTGGGGAAGCTGGAGGAGCTTCTGCCCAGGTTGTGTGGCATCAGAGGGTCAACTTCAGGGGGGTGGCCTGCCCTTCCACACCGTCCAGGCTTATCACTGCCACCACCCTGTTGCTGCCACCAAAGCCTGAAGGTGTGATGCCCCAGCTACTTAGCAGGCTGCGGCGGGAGGATCTCTTGAGGCCAGGAGCTTGGGGTGTAGTGCGCGATGGTCACACCTGTGGACAGCTATGGCACTCCGGCCTGTGCAGCTTAGCGAGTCTCCCCATCTCTAGGGGAAAAAGTGGTGTTTGTATCACAGAAGTGATATTTTGGTTACTTAAACTTTCCTTTAAAAAAAAAAGTTTGAGCTAAGTTTTAAAGAAATGTTTGCAGATAAAGACATCCCAAGCTGTTCCAGTATTAGGATGTTACCAGGGTCACCAAGTTTAGTGTTTGTGTTTGTGTCCACCTCTAGGTGCTCCATCTGGAAAAGCGAGAAAGGCCTCCCGACCACCAACACTCAGCTCAAGTCAAACGGCCCTCTGTGTCCAAAGAGGGGAGGAAAACATCCGTCAAATCTCATATGTCTGGGTCTCCAGGCCCTGGCGGCAGCAACACAGCTCCATCCACACCAGTCATTGGGGGCAGTGATAAGCCTGGTGTGGAAGAAAAGGCCCAGCCCCCTGAGGCCGGCCCTCAGGGGCTGCACGACCTGGGCAGAAGCTCCTCCAGCCTCCTGGCCTCCCCAGGCCACATCTCGGCCAAGGAGCCCACCCCTAGCATCGCCTCGGACATCTCGCTGCCCATCGCCACCCAGGAGCTGCGGCAACGGCTGAGGCAGCTGGAAAAGTAACTAAGTGCCGCCGTGTTGTTTCTCAGCAGCAGAGCACGCGCCGCCCACCCTGGGGGAGTGGGTTTAACGCAGCAGAGCAGGAGGCCGGCGTGCTTGGGGGAGGGAGGAGTCATTTTGCGTTAACTGAAAGCACTAAAGGTTGTGTTGCTGTTGTGCTCACTGCGTCTTGGACTTCGGAAATAAAACCTGCGGTTTTCTAGGATTTAGTCATTTAAATATTAAAACGTGATGGAGTAATAGGTTTCACAATAGGAAAGACAGGAGGCAGCGCCGGGACGCTGCTGTGTGCCTGGGCTCCCGCCAGGAAGACAGACGCAGAACTGGCCCGCGGGCCTCACTGTGGCCCGGAGAAGCCCTGGCTTCCCCGTTGTGCGAAGACAGAACCTGCTCTTCTCACGCAGTCAGATCCCATCGCTGCCGCCCAGTCTCTTGGGTTTGTGTTTGGATGTCTGTGTTGGCTCCTTATTTAAGCCCCGTGACACATAGGTGTGTTAAGGGTTTCTTTAGATAAGGAGGAAAAAGTCATCTGTAGCTATGACAAGCTTCAGATGTTAACCTTGGTGGAAGAAACAAAATTAACCCTTGAAATAGTTCTCCCTATGTGGAGTTATAAGAGGTGTGTCGAGTGATAAGAAAATAGTAAAAGAAATGGAGGCAAAGGTGGAAGCATGTTTGCTTCTGAGCTGTTAGAAAAAGCACACGCAGACTGTGGGGCTTGCACAGCCACCCTCCTCTGAGCCACACTCACTTTTTTCTTTCATGCTTTCTCACATCCACTATTTTGGAAAGAAGAAAACATTCCTTCTCTCTTGCTCCAGAAGGAAATAGAATTTTAAACAAGGAACGACTTTTTCTCAGGAGCTCAATTTGGGAAGTAGAAATGATCTTAGGGGCCACTGAACAAGACAGGTTGTCATTTTGGGGGTCTGTGTTCCATCCTTGAGCAGAGAGAAATGGAAGGAAGGGCACTGCAGTCTCAGATGGGAAGAGAGCACGTGACTTGCATGAGGCTTTGAGATGGGACACGCAGATTCGGGTAGGATAGGCTAGAAACTGCTTAACAAGGACCACAGAGGTGATGCTTGTACTAAGGACACTGTGTGGTTTCAACCTCGGGTGCTCACTTGGTGAATCATAAGATCTGCACGTTTAGAAAGGAGACTATTCCTTAGCGGGTTGCAGCCTGCAGGCCGGCCAGCCTGACAGGCTGGGAAGTGCAGCCTCTCTCTGAGTCCGGAAGCATCTCCAAGGAGGAAGGGTAGGGCAGGAGCTTTGTGTGGAGCGCATGTCCTCAGCAGGTTCCAGGAGGAGCTGGGAATGCCACAGAGTGCCCAGCCTCTCTAGAGCAGCCAACAGCAGTCTGTGGTCAGGGTCAGCCATCAGGAGGAAGTTCTGAAGTCAGCTGCTCGTCAGTCAAAGCTGCAGTTAGCGCCAGTGAAGCAGCGGTCAGTGAGTCGGCCTCTGGATCAGGACAGGCTGTGATTGCTTGAACACTGCTGCTCTTGAGGCCAGTGCTTGTTTAGCTGCTGGAGAAGGAGACACCTGGTGGCTGGTAGAACCCAGTTGATTCTGTAAGTGTTGGGTGTGAGGCTTACCCTTGCCTGGCATGGCCCTGGGTCTTCTTTGTAGCTTGGTGTCTTATTGCCACAAAGAGTCTGTTCCTTCAGCCTTGCGATCTCTGTTGTAGCATTAATGCCAGTCAGTGGTTGCATCTGAACTGCGAAGGGAGTGGGTATAAATAACGTCCCGTCTTGTTGTGGTCAGGAACTCAGTGTTTAAGGTTTCTCTGGGGTCCCCTGGGTCCACTCATGTGGGAGTGGGGTGGGGGCTTAGGATTTTATTTTTAGTTCTCAGGACCCTAACTAAAAAACTGTCAGTTGGCTGGATGCTATGGCTCACGCCTGGGAGGCCGAAGCAGCTGGATCACCTGAGGTCAGGAATTCAAGACCAGCCTGGCCAACATGGTGAAACCCTGTTTCTACTAAAATTACAAAACATTAGCTGGGCTTGGTGGCAGGCGCCCGTAATCCCAGCTACTCGGGAGGCTGAGGCAGGAGAATTGCTTGAACCCAGGAGGTGGAGATTAGTGAGCCGAGATTACACCACTGTGCTCCAGCCTGGGCAACAAGAGTAAAACTCTGTCTCAAAAAAAAAAACACAACTGTCAGTTTTGAATAATTAATTTATATTGAGCCCTCAAGTAAAATATTCATCTGTTTGACTTGTACCCAGAAGTTTCAAATTACATATAAGTTCATGGGTAATTTGACTTCTTTTTGTCTAAATGAATGGAAATTATCTTATTGTGTACAGTAGACCAATGAGTCACAACGTTCTCCAGTCTCAGGCAAGCTGGTGACTTTCTGCTCTTTTCCCACAGTGGGACGACCCTGGGACAGTCTCCACTGGGGCAGATCCAGCTGACCATCCGGCACAGCTCACAGAGAAACAAGCTCATCGTGGTCGTGCATGCCTGCAGGTGGGGGCTGGGGTCGCCATGCGCCTGCTGCGTTGCTGCTGAGTGTGGATGCTGGATAGGATGATGCAGATACCCCCCTCTAGGATTACCAAACATCCATTTATGTTTCGTTTAGAAAGGACAAAGCAATTAAACCCCCACAGACGGTGCTTATAAAGGGTGTCAGCACTGCCTGTGTCACATGACGTTTTGGTTCCTGAAGTACAATGGTCCCCTAAGATCATACCATATTTTTAATGTACATTTTATGCATTTAAATAGATACGGTTTGGTGCAGTGGCTCACGCCTGTAATCCCAGCACTTTGGGAGTCTGAGGCAGGCGGATCACCTGAGGTCTGGAGTTCGAGACCAGCCTGACCAAAATGGAAAAACCCTGTCTCTACTAAAAATACAAAATTAGCCGGGTGTGGTGGCGCATGCCTGTAATCCCAGCTACTAGGGAGGCTGATGCAGAATTACTTGAACCCAGGAGGCGGAAGTTGCTATGAGCCAAGATTGTGCCATTGCACTCCAGCCTGGGCAACAAGAGCGAAACTCTGTCTCAAAAAGAAAAATAAATATGTCACAATTGCCTGAGTATTCAGCACAGTAGCATACTGTACAAATGTGTAGCCTAGATCAGGAGGAATGTGTGTGTGTGTGTGTGTGTGTGTGTGCACGCGCGTGTGTGTGTGTAGACAGAGTTTCACTTTGTCCCCCAGGCTGGAGTGCAGTGGCACGATCTCATCTTACTGCAACTTCCGCTTCCTCGGTTCAAGCAATTCTCCTGCCTCAGCCACCCGGGTAGTTGGGATTACAGGCGTGCACCACCTCGTCCGGCTAACTTGTATTTTTAGTAGACACTGGGTCTCACCATGTTGGCCAGGCCTCCCGAGTAGCTGGGACTATAGGTGGAGGCCACCAGGCCTGGCTAATTTTTAATTTTTTTGTGGAGATGCTGATCTCTAATTCCTGGCCTCCCACAAAGCACTGGAATTATAGACATGAGCCACCATGACTGGCCTCATCAGGAAAAATTTATTTTAACTTGTTCGTTATATTATTTTAATAAGTATAAAGTCAGGTGACTTGCTTTAATTGCGTTTGGTTAGCAATGATACTGTGGGCTTATGAACTATTTTCCTTTTATTGCCGTTTTCTCTGTCCCGTTTGGTTTAAAATATGATATAAAAATTTGGAGCTTATAAGTAGCTGTTGGAAACATAGGAAAATAAAATTAGCACCATTTAGAAAGATGATATAACTGTAGAGTTCAATACATCACTCTTGAGAAGTTCGTATATTCTTGCCACTAAGATAATGACCGTGGCGGATACTGTTTGAGAGGAGTCTAGCAAAACAATCCCTACTAGACTTTGGGGTCAGTCAGCAAGCGAAGAATGTGGGGGCCCGTGCAGCTGGGCACTTGACCGCGTTTGGCAAAGGAGCAGCCCCCATCTGGAGGAGTAGGCATTGTAGGGTGGAGGCAAGCAGCCCAGGCAGGTCTGTGGGTGTCTCCTGGGGGCCTGGCTTGCTTGGCTGTGAGAGAGAGAATAGCAGAAGCATTGTGGAACAACAGCCATCACTCTGTTACAAGCAGAGACCAAGGACTTAGAACGTCCTGCAAACTCTGGGCTCAAGAAATGAAGGCCGAAGTCACCGCTGAGAAAGCCACTAAGAAAGGAGTTTGGGAGACGCCACCAGGCAGCCATCAGGGGAGGCAAAAGCGCCTCGCACATTCTGTTCCTTGTTATTTCTCAGTTTTTAGATAAACACGAAATCAAAGCTTGATAAAGCACATCTGAATGTGCTGCTAATTCTCTTTTTCTTGATCCTAATACCTTGTCTTCTCTGGTTTGTGTTGTAAGAAACCTCATTGCCTTCTCTGAAGACGGCTCTGACCCCTACGTCCGCATGTATTTATTACCAGACAAGAGGCGGTCAGGAAGGAGGAAAACACACGTGTCAAAGAAAACGTTAAATCCTGTGTTTGATCAGAGGTACGATATTTTATCCAGCCGCGGATAGACTGCCTGGTTGAAGTGGCAGATTAAGAAGGCCCTAAATGGTGCCTTTGAATGGCCGAAGCACAGAAATCAGCTGTTGAGAAGTTCAGTCAGAAACCAAATTTCAGCAAACATACATCTCAAAACAAATAAGCATTTTGGCCTTTACGTAGAAGCTCTAAATATAGTAAATTCAAGTTATAACCCTGTGGACACGGAGACTAGTGGTTAAATAAACATCAAGTTATTGATGGCCCTGAAGAAGTCAATTTTGGGGGTTCTATCTGTTGACATTTTGGGGGTTATATCTGTTGACACTTTGAGGGTTATGTCTGTTTACATTTTGGGGATTGTATCTTGACATTTTGGGGGTTCTGTCTGTTGACATTTTGGGGGTTCTGACATTTTGGGGGTTCTGTCTGTTGACACTTAACTATGTTATCAATTAAAACTGAAAATTTAAGGATACATCTATTTTTAGTTTTGTTTTAAAATAACATAAGCCCCAAAAATCTTAAAGTATGACATATTGAAAAAACAACTGTATTTCCAAAAATAAAAAACATATTAATGAAAAGAATAATATTATTCTGCATTTTTGCTCATCTCTTTAGTGGTCTGGCTTGAGAGGCCAGAGTCTGCTTCTGTGGTCAGGGTGATTTGGCAATGTCCTTAGAGGGTCTCAAGAGACCCCCCCAGGGGTCATTGGCCCCCACTTAAAGAGCCGCCAATCTGTACCAATTTGGTATCTTACATAATTGTCCCCTGGTGCTTCGAAACCCACCCGTGTTTTGGGAAATGATAATAA
The DNA here is from genome assembly GCF_000951045.1 of Mandrillus leucophaeus. NCBI lineage: Eukaryota > Metazoa > Chordata > Mammalia > Primates > Cercopithecidae > Mandrillus > Mandrillus leucophaeus. The sequence goes on from NW_012103954.1 coordinate 723,953, forward strand.
TACAGTTATTATTATGTATGGTGTCGCTATCTGCTAATTCAGTTTACGTTGCATCTTTAAACATCCTCCACATTCATTGTACTTTCATACAAGTAGCTTTATGTAAAACACACATCAGAAACTGGCAGGCCTGCATCAGCCCCTGATGAGGTTGTGCAGAGTGCTCCTATCCATCCGAAGCATTTAAGCATCTGGGGACTCCACTTGCCCATCTGGGTTTCCAGCACTGTAGCCTGGGGCAGGCACCCGCCAGCCCCCAGGAGAGACGCCCTGCAGGCTACTGAGTGCAGCGTCTGGGTGAGCATCACGAGGGCTTTGGAGGCCTTGTCCCTCCTGCGAAGCTGCAGGCGCGTACTTTTTTTATTGGAGAGAGTGGGAATAGGGCCTGAAGACTGAACGGGTGGCTGGAAAGCCTGAGTGAGTGGGCTGTTCTGGAATTGCTGTTTTGTCAACACTATCCCATATTTTAACCCCCAGGAAGAGTCAGACATGTTCAGAGATGCTCCTCACCCAGAGTGAGCCAGGGACCGTGGGACCCAGACATCTGTGGGTGCCAGAGCCTTTTTTTATGTGTGGGAAACAAAAAAAATGTTGGTTTTTGAGTCTTCCTGAAATGCCAGATGAAAACATTAGGTAGAAGAACTCAGTTTTGTAATAAAAAACAAACATGACATTTGGAATGATCTCATGAGCAGAAATGCCATTTTTAGTTATGAGAAAATACAACAGAATGATGGATAAAGTTAAGTAAGGCTCTCGTTTCCTGTTTCAGCTTTGATTTCAGTGTTTCGTTACCAGAGGTGCAGAGGAGAACACTCGACGTCGCCGTGAAGAACAGCGGCGGTTTCCTGTCCAAAGACAAAGGGCTCCTTGGCAAAGTAAGTGCCAAACAAATCCCCGATCAGTTCCTGCGATTTGTAAAATTGAACATTTACCTGCAGTGCAGTGTTGAGACCATATCTGTGCAAGCGGAAAGGGTGAACTTACGAGGTCAGTGCTTGTTTATAAATCGTGGGCTATAAAGACAGTCAATAAAACATCTGTGCTTTCTGAAAATATTTTAAGTTATTTTAATTGTTTTTACAGATTCAGATTATTGATTCATTAACTGTACTAATACCATGAACTTCTAGTTGAAGATTTTTTTTTAAGTCTTCAAATTTTTGTTCAAGTATCACATTGAAGGAAAAGAATCTCTTACAATTCCATCTCCTCAACTGACGGCTCTGCCCTTTTTCTGAAATTCATTGGCTTTATTTATCTGAATTTCTTCTAGTCTTTGTCCATATTCACATTTAACTTTGGCATGTGGGTGTGTTATTTAAGAATGAAAGAGTTCAGTTAGGGAGGAGGAGATTTGAGTCACAGGCATCATTTCGTCAGCTGTGCTGCCATGGAGGGCACATGAGCCAACGCTCCTGTGAGTCGTCTCCGCTGATATTCTGTCATAGCTGAATTTTAAGACTGCTGGTTGCATGAAGGATTTCTTAGAGGTACTCAGCCATGTAGCTTACAGGTGCTCACAGGGGTAGAAAAGATTGAAAAAACAAGAGCCTTCAAAATAGGAGAGTCCATATTCCTAGACGAAGACAGAAGATGAGAGAGCTGAGAAGAAGTGGTAAAAGATCTAAAAGACATCGCCTTAGCCTACTTTATGTATTTGTGTATTTATTTAGAGATAGGGTCTCTAGAAGCACAGGCTGAAGTCCAATGGCATGATCATGGCTCATTGCAGCTTCGAATCCTGGGCTCAAGCAATCCCGGTCTCAGCCTCCCGAGTTGCTGGGACCAAGGCGCATGTCAGCACACCCCGATAAATTTTTTTTTATTTTTAGTAGAGACAAGGTTTCACTATCTTGCCCAGGCTGGTCTCAAACTCTTGGGCTTAAGCAGTCCTCCCGTCTTGGCCTCCCAAAGTGGCTGGATTATAGGCGGGAGCCAGTGCCCCCAGCCCAGCCTACTTTAACTACTTTTTTTTTTTAAAACCCACAGGTATTGGTTGCTCTGGCATCTGAAGAACTTGCCAAAGGCTGGACCCAGTGGTGAGTGTCCCTGCTACAGACAGAGAACCCCAGCGTGTAGCTAAAAACGCTTTCCCCGCCCAGTGGGTAGTGTCCCCCACAGACAGTGGTGGAACCCGACACGTATCTGATAGGCTTTTCATACTTGGTCCTGTGTCCGTCACCACCTTCCTGTCACTGTCTTTCTCAGGTATGACCTCACGGAAGACGGGACGAGGCCTCAGGTGATGACATAGCCACACCAGGCAGGACGGGTCCTCTTCAGCATAGCTCCTCAACCTCTGCCCGGAACACCCCCTCTCACAGACGTACCAATGTTATTTTTATAATTTCATGTATTTAGTTATACATACCTTAGTAGTTTTATAAAGTTGTTGACATTTTAGGCAAATTTGGCCAATATTATCATTAAATTTTATATGTTGGATTTCCTCTAGGGTTTCGCCAGTTCCTACAACGTGCAATAGGGTGGTGGTAGCTCTTGTGTCTGTGGACTCTGCTCAGCTGTGTCCGTAGGGGCCGGATGTGTCTGTGCTTTACTATGGCCTTGTTTATATATCACTGAGGTATACTATGCTATGTAAATAGACTCTATATTTTTTATAATCTTTACATGCTGGTTTAAATTCAGAAGGAATAGATCAAGGAAATATATATATTTTCTTCTAAAACTTATTAAATTCTTGTGACAAATAATCATTTTCATCTTTGCGGCAAAAAGTTCTCAGTGACCTATTTTGTGGTGTTTCTTTTTAAAAAGAAAAGCTGAAAGATTATTAAATGTTAGTATGTTTCTGCCCGTTATGAATGATGAAATAAAGTATTCAAAATATTAACATTTTCATAAATATAAGGATGTATTACTGAGAAGTTGAAGGGCTTATGAAGAAAAATGTTTTATAACTGAGTAATATAAGATATTAAGAGAATTATGGTTCATAAATCATATACTAATCTGAAATTTCTTATATAAAAATGAAATCTTATGTTTATTTTAATTGCTGTTGTAACTTACTCATGAAACAGTATACAGACACCTTGTACTTTTCCTAGACTATAAGAACAGACTTTCCATGTTAGCAATTAAGCTATTGTCAAATAGTCAGTCATGAGCGGTTAATTTTCAATGTTTTCCCAGCCTATAAAAAAAGGAAGGTGCACGCTGCCCTTTTAAAGGTTGTGAGGTAAATTGGGATGAGTAGACAGGATATTGCATTAAAAATTGGAAGCTCGATCTCGTTATAGTCAGGAGCAGCCAGCGTGACCTCACACATAGGATGGGGGACGTGTGAGCCAATGTGCACTGGCCACCACCAGGGTTGGGGGCGCCACAGCTGCAAGTCCAGCCCCCGCTGTTCTCAGCAGCCACTTCCCAGGCTGCCTCACTTTATGCCGTGACTAACCTTAATATTGGGATATTGTTATGCAATTTTTATTCTATTTAGACTATTAAAAGCATTTTTATGTACTTAAGAGTCCCCCAGACCTCCTGTGAGGTGAGGCTCTGTTGCAGTGTCTGTAAAGAAAGGATGCACATATGTAGACGATTAAGTGTATATTATAAGCTGTATACTGAAAATGGCTTCCATAGCCATGAGAACATCTTAAAACTATGTATAAATATATTAAGGAAAATAGAGCTTTGTAATTTAAATTGGAGCTCTTAGCTTGTTTAATGGAACTGCACAACTTGTGGGTAACTCACATGACCAAACAAACCGAAGTGCCTGTGACGGAGGCCGGTGGCCAGTGGCTGTCTGCCCACCCTCCCTTCTAGCAGATTTAGATTTTGCTTCCATTTGTAACCTACTCTTGGCGGGTGGCTGTCTCCCCACCCTCCCTTCTAACAGATTTTAATTTTGTTTCCATTTATAATTTCCACTTTGAACCATGGGTTTACTTAGAATGAGTCTGTAGCTTCACAGCATATTTCATGTAATCATAAAGACCAGTATAGTCTGTCTCCTACTGAATGACATTTGACTGTAAAGCCTCTTGATAAACCATTTCCAATGTTAGTATATAGGATTCTTTGGGAAGCATATCAGTACCTTTATAGACACATATGTACGTGTATGCACACAAAACATTTATGGTATTTATGGAAGACAAATAATAACATTAAATCTAGTTGCTTTCCCATAGTATGAGATTTGTTGAAGGTTTTTTACAAATCAGGTCTATTGAAAGTCTTCTGTCATAATCTATAAAGAAGAAGCACTCATTGAAATTGTAGCATGCCAGTAATTTTTACCAACATCCCATCCATCTGAGTTCTGCAGTCCTGTGTGTAACCCGCTCTGTGTGTATTTTGCTTAATGGAAGGCTTTATTTAAGCACTTAGGCAGAGTAGACACAATTAAAGGTACAAGCCCAGAGGAAGGTTAAGCAGCACCATGCCTGCCCTGAGGCAGTGGAGTCGGAAACGCTGTCTCCAGGGCCTTGAGTGCCTGGAGGTTCGTGGCCTCCAGTAGCCGGCTCCTTTCTCTTTGAAAGAAATGAAGGAAGGAAAGGGGGTGATTCTGAGGCACTGAAGTACCTCCCAGACGTGGAGGGGAGAAGCCACCCTCGAGGCCACACTCAGCACTCCAGGATCCCAGCGATGTCAGACACTCTTGAGTTCTCAGAATGTTAATTTTCAGTTTTAAATAATTAGTTTAAGAAAAGGGAATTTTAACTTTTCTACCTTGAGTCAAGCCAATGAAGGGAAAATGAATTAACTTAGTAAATTTGAAGTGCAGCTCTGTTAGCTCGTACATGTGGGTTCTTATCCTGATCCTGTGCCTTAAAGTAGGAAGGTGTTTCCAAGTTCAGATTAAAACAGAAGCAGCTGACTGGGCCTGGTGGCTCACACCTGTAATCCCAGCACTTTGGGAGGCCAAGGTGGGCGGATCACCTGAGGTCAGGAGTTCAAGACCAGCCTGGCCAACATGGTGAAACCCTGTCTTTACTAAAAATACAAAAATTAGCCAGGCATGGTGGTGGAGTGCACGTCTGTAATCCCAGCTACTACTCAGGAGGCTGAGGCAGGAGAATCACTTGAACCCAGGAGGTGGAGGTTGCAGTGAGCTGAAATCGCGCCACTGTACTCCAGCCTGGGCGACACAGTGAGACTCCATCTCAAAAAATAAATAAAATAGAAGCAGCCTTGTAACTGTATTTACCATGATAGTATATTCTGCACGGTAAAAATTCCTTTTACAGACATTCTTTATCAAGAGGTCGGCCCTTCTTTTTCAGGCACTTAAGCCAAATGCAGACCTGTGTGTAGCTGTGTGTTTTCTTCTGTGTTTGCCGCATTTATTCCACCTCCAGCTGGACCCCCCACTGCAAATAGAGAACAACGGTGGGGGGTGCAGGTTAAAAAGTAGAGAATGTCCTTTCTGTTCAACTAATTTCACGTGACAGTGCATGTATTTATTCAATAAAACTTTTACATTAGCTCACTCGTGATTTGTTTTTTCTGTGTCTTTTGAAGGGAGGTGTTCAGTGTGCAGTCAGATAATTTGAAAGGAGACGTCATGCACTGTTTTCATTTGCTGTCTCCACTCGCATTTTCCGAGCAGCTACATCAGAGCAGCTGACATCCTTCCTGTTGCTCCCAGCTCAGTGTGACTCTCCTCTGCCCAGCACATTATACTCTGCATGTCGAAAACAGCTCTTCTAAAGGATAATCGTGTGTAGGAAAAATAGACTTGAAATGTGTTTTTAACCAGGGCGCTGAGAAGTGCAGCGGGGGCTGCCGAGACGCCTGAACGTTGGAACACGCTGAGGGTGATACTGGAGTGTCCCTTCCTGTTGCGTTCGTTACTGGTGGTCGGGGTCGACTTGAGTGGAGCCCTTGTGCTTTTCCTTGTAGCCACTCGGCATTTAACACCGTGCACTTCCTTTCTCCTTGATTGTGGGCCATCCTTCCTTGGCCTCTGTAGCGCCTTCCTCTGTATTTTCCTTGCACGTTACTCGCCATTTCCCAAGGTTTCACTGTTTTCTCCTCCAACCAGACTCAATATTGGCATAATGTGGGTTTTGGTTCTGATCACTTTTTATTTTTATGTGGTGTTCTTAATACCATCAATACCCTGGTTTCCAGATGTATGTCACTGATACAGATGTTCTCTGAGCTCAGGACCAGTTCATCCCACTGCACCCCCGTCCTGTGCGTCACATGGAGACCTCAAGGCACACCCTTCGTCCGTCTGTCTGTCCATCATCTGTCTTGGTGCTGGAGCTGAGACCCGGACAGCACCAGCCACCTCCCACTGCCTCAGCCCACGTGCAGACACCAAGTCCTTGAGCCCTAACTGGAGAATGTGTCCACCTCAACTCTGTCCCCTCAGTCCAAGCCACCGTCCCTCTCCATTTCTCAGTCTTTCTCCCCTACCTGCCCCATTTTCCATGCAACAGCCAGGGGATCTTTCAGACACATCACACTCAGCTGTGTGCCGCTGCTCAAGACCAAGAGCATTTCCTGGCTCCCAAGGCTGAGTTTCTTCTTCCACTGGGACCCCTCTCCACCGTACCTTGACCAATGCCACAGACGGCCCCGCCCACTCCCACGCAACAGCCCACAGACGGCCCCGCCCACTCCCACTCAACACCCCCAGGCATGCTCCTCCCGGCAAGTACCTCCACACCTGCTCCAGCACCTCCACACTTGCCTCTCCCCCCAGCACATCCACATTTGCTCCTCCCCCCAACACCTCCACGCTTGCTCTAACCCCTGTACCTCCACACTTATTCCCCACTCCAGCACCTCCACATCTGTTCCTCCTCCCCCCAGCACCTCCACACCTGCTCCCCGCTGCACCCCTCTGCACATCCACACTTGCTCCCCACTCCAGCACCCCCACACTTGCTCCTCCTCCCCCAGCACCTCCACACCTGTTCCTCCCCCTAGCACCCCCACACCTGCTCCTCCCCTAGCACCTCCACACCTGATCCTCCCCCCAGCACCCCACACCTGCTCCTCCCCCAGCACCTCCACACCTGCTCCTCTCCCCAGCACCTCCACACCTGTTCCTCCCCCCGGAACCCCCACACTTCCCCCCCCTCCACCAGCACC
>NW_012103954.1:732499-733624 GCF_000951045.1 Mandrillus leucophaeus
TTTTTTTTTTTTTTTTTTTTTTTTTTTTTTTGAGACAGATTCTTGCTCAGTTGCCCCAGCTGAAGTGCAGTAGGGGGATCAAAGGACCCCCCATCTCAGCCTCCCAAAGTATTGGGATTACAGGCCTACACCACTACCCCGGCCTGTGTTACTTTGATTCACCACATTTAACATAATTACAATTTAGTTGTATTTAAAACTTTCCTACATGGACTATAAACTTTCGAGGGCAGAGATTATGTGAGTTTTATTTAAATCTTTACCTGGTCGCCTATCACTGTTCTGGGCACATGGTAAACCAAATGTCTGTTGAATAAATGTATAAAGTTTGGCAGTGGGCTCACACCTGTAATCCCAGCACTTTGGGAGGCCAAGGCAGGTGGATCACTTGAGGTCAGAAGTTCAAGAGCAGCCTGGGCAACATGGCAAAACACTGTCTCTACCAAAAATACAATTAGCCAGGCGTGGTGGCGCATGCCTGTGGTCCCAGCTACTCGGGAGGCTGAGCAGAAGGATCACTGGAGCCAGGAAGTCGATGCAATGAGCCATGATTGCATTGCCTCACTCCAGGCTGGGCGAGACAGCAAGACCCTGTCTCAAGAAATAAATACGTTTGGCAGACCACTATATATTTCACCTCTTTTAACAAGTTTCCATTCAAAAAAAAGATGTATACCTACTAACAGTTTTTAGTGATGACTGAAGAGTAGATACTGCTGAGCCTGATGGATACTATTGAGAGAAAAAGCCAAGGGCATCCTCCTCTGAGAAACAACTGAGACATGAAAGTTGGAAACACCCAGGAAGTCTGCCGTTGTTTACTGTTATTCTCAACCTCCTGGGCAACACAATATAAAAGGAAAAAAGATTATCTCTAAATTTTTACAAAGAGTCATTTTCAGATACAAGATTGTCTACCTGGAAATTCCAATCATAATACTCTGCAAAGAAGGCCGGGCACGCGGCTCACACCTGTACGCCCAGCGCTTCTGGAGGCTGGGTACGGCGGCTCACACCTGTAAGCCCAGCACTTTGGGAGGCGGAAGCAGGAGGATCAGTGGAGCCCAGGAGTTTGAAACCAGCATGGGCAACAGAGTGAGACCTCATCTCTATAAAAATAAACTA
>NW_012103954.1:733929-737972 GCF_000951045.1 Mandrillus leucophaeus
GCACCTGTAATCCCAGCTACTTGGAAGGCTAAGGCAGGAGAATCACTTGAACCAGGGGAGGCAGAGATTATAGTGAGACAAGATCGTGCCACCACACTCCAGCCTGGGTGACAGAGTGAGACTCCATCACACACACAAAAAAAATTTGGAAAATATTTGGATGTACAAATCTCTGTGTTGTATATGGTAATGCCAATAGCTATTGGAAAATATGGAAAAAATCATACAGCAGCAGCCTTAGAAGCACAATAGCAGAGATGACCAGCAGCCATGCTGCGTCCCGAGGGGAAAGAAAGAGCTTACTGCCCTCCAAAAGTTCCATCCCCAGGGAATTGTTACTACTTGAACTCTCAGGCTCCCAGGAAAACTCTATCTCCAGGTTTGTTGATCCAGAAGAATCGGGGGCAGTTGTTTAACATGGCAGCTGCCTGAGGCAGTGATAGCAGTTGGGACAAACAAGAGGCCAACCCAACACTTTGAAAGGAAAACCTAGGGGATGAGACTGTCCACAGAGGGCTTTGTAAAACTCTGGCATTGCTGGAGTGCTAGACACATGCACGTGCCAGGCTGTGCACATCCCCAGGAAAGACCTCCAAGAGTTCTCATTTCTGGCTGGCATGGAGGCTCTGAGCAAGCAGGAAGTGAAGGCTAAGAGAGAGTTGTGAGGTGCCTGCTGGAAGGTTGAAGGCACCCAGCACATACACAGGGCCCCTTGGCAACCAGCTGGGAGACCAACTGGTTTGAAGTATTCGAAGAAATCCTTCCAATCCTTAGCTGGCACGTGAGCTAACCCAGCAGGGGCTTCAGAGGCAGCGTGTGACAACACAGCTTCCAGAGACTCCAAGAATGTTACTAAACACAAAGAAATAACAGTGACAACCATCACCAACATCAGAGCCGGGAGAGGAAGAGGGATCTTGTTACGGAGTTGCCACATTATATTATCTTTATTTATTTTTTAGTTTTTTAGATGCGTCTCACGCTGTCGCCCAGGCTGGAGTGAGCGGTGCCATCTTGGTTCACCACAAGCTCCGCCCCCCGGGTTCCCGCCATTCTCCTGCCTCAGCCTCCCGAGTAGCTGGGACTTCAGGCGCCGCCACCGCGCCCAGCTAATTTTTTATATTTTTGGTAGAGATGGGGTTTCACCGTGTTAGCCAGAATGGACTATATTATCTTAAATGTCCAGATTCGATGAAAAAAGAATGAGGCATGCAAGGAAACAGCAGAGTAAGGGCCACACACAGGAAAAAGGTAGATAAACTGCCCCAAAGGAAGTCGTGGTGCTGGACGTCATGTGGACCAAGACAAGACCCTGAATCAACTTTTAACGTGTTCGCAGGAATAAGGGAATCATGTCAGCCATCACAGGAAAGTATGAGAATGATGTCTCACCAAAACGGAGAAGATCAATATAGAGAAATTACAAAAACAGTAACCAGAAAGCCTGGGGTTTAAAGTAAGTAAGTGTAATGTGAAATTCGCTAGAGGAGCTCACCCATGGATCTGAGCTGACAGAAGAAAGAATCAGCAAACTTGGAGATGGGTCCGTCGAGATATCCAGTCTGAGGAACAAAAAGAATAGAGAAAAATGGACGTGCAGTGGGAGTTCCAGAAGGGGAGGAGGGAGAGAAGCACCAGTAAAAACATGGAAAGAAATAATGGGCCAAAACTCGCTAATTTGGAAAGAGGCACACCCGGGCACATCTTAGTTAAACTGCTGAAAGAGACGATGCAGCTAGAGAAAGACTCATCCCCTCCGCAGTGTGAACTGCTGAGTTCTCATCAGACACCCTGGAGGCCAGAGGGATGAGGGATCAAAGTGCTCACAGAGGCTGTCAGCCAAGAATCCTGTCGGCAGCAGCTGTTCAAATGAAGGAGAAATTAAGGCATTGTCAGATGGTTTTTTTTTTTCCCCAAGAGAATTCGTTGTGAGCCAATGTGCCCTGCAAGAACTAAGGATAAAGTCACCTTTTTGTATTTGTGTACATGTCAGGCTCTAAACAGAAACACCTCTCGGCCGGGCGCGGTGGCTCACGCCTGTAATCCCAGCACTTTGGGAGGCCGAGGCAGGCGGATCATGAGGTCAGGAGATCGAGACCATCCTGGCTAACACGGTGAAACCCCATCTCTACTAAAAATACAAAAAATTAGCCGGGCGTGGTGGTGGGCGCCTGTAGTCCCAGCTACTCGGAGGCTGAGGCAGGAGAATGGCGTGAACCTGGGAGGCGGAGCTTGCAGTGAGCCAAGATTGCGGCACTGCACTCCAGGCTGGGCGACAGAGCAAGACTCCGTCTCAAAAAAAAAAAAAAGGAACACCTCTCCAGATGGCCTACGTTTCCATTTTGCAGGACCTCAAGTCTGGGAAACAAGGAGGCCCAGTGGGGTGGAGCAGGGCTCTGGAGTCAGACCCCCCCAGGTTCAAGCCCCGCTTCCGCCCAACGGGACCTGAAGCAAGTAACTTCTCTGCCTCCATTTCGCCCTCTGCAAAGCAGGAATCGCTGTAGTCCTTACCTCAAAGGCAGAACTGAGGATAAAGTGAGGTCATCCCTGGAAAGCACTTAGGACAGCACTGGCCCGTCTCACAGGACTGTCGTTAGCCTCCACATCCACTCTCTGTCCTCACCTTCTATCAGAATGTGGCAACCTCCCCGCCTTGTCCACTAGGTTAGGACGACAACAGTGTTACACTTTCTCTTCTACTCAAATCCTCAAATTATTTAAGACATGAAGCTTCACCAACCTAACCTTCACCAACTCTAACCTGTCAGAGGTGCCTCTCCCCTCTCCAACCCCAGATTCCTTCCCCGCATACCTGGCTATTCACTATCTTCTAGCATTTGCCACTCATTTGTCCAAGAACAAGGCCCTCCACTCCCCTGCCTTTTTTTTTTTTTTTTCCTTTGACAGGGTCTTGCTCTGTTGCCCAGGCTGGAATGCAGTGGCACAAACACAGCTCAGCATAGCCCCAACCTCCCATGCTCAAGTGATCCTCCCACCTCAGCCTCCCTAGTAGCAGAGACTACAGACATGCACCACCACACCTGGCTAATTTTTAAATATTTGTAGAGATGGGACTTTACCACGTTGCCCAGGCTGGTCTTGACTCCTGGGCTTGTGTGATCTTCCTGCCTCAGCCTCCACAGTGCTGGGATTATAGGCATGAGCCACTGTGCCTGGCTACCCGCACCTTTTTGAGGTCATGCGTCTGTTGGGCCTGTGTTTCCGCAGTGACTTCCCCCAGGGCTCCACTTGGCCTCTTGGGGCCTCCTTCATTCTCCACAGTACAATGAGGCCCTGCAGTTTCTTCTTTTATCCACGGTAGTATGGGCGCAGACAGAAACGTGCACAATCCCATTTCACTGCCTTGATGAATTTCCAAGCCAAACACACCCGTGTAACCAGCACCTAGAAGAGGGAGCAACGTCAGAGCCCCAGGCACCTTCTCATGCCCCTGCTGGTTCCGCCCTTGCCCTGCCAGGGGTCACTGTGCTCCTGACGCCTCGCCCTGCGGATGTGTTTTGTCAGATTCTGAGCTTGATGTAAGTGGAAGCGTTCAGTGGGTTCTCCTGTGTCTGGCTGCTTTTATTCAACATTGTGTTTGTGAGAGGCAACGTGGTGCCTTTTAACAAGGTTGGACTGAAGACTTGGGGGTCAGCGAAGCGTAATACAGAAAGAAAGAATTGATACCAGATGAGGCCCAAATCAGGCCAGCTTCTGGCTTCACGTCCAGCCCACCTCCAAGTCCACACCCAGGACCACAGCTGCATCCGTGTCTTCTGCCTGCAAGCCCAGGCCTGTGGCGGGAAGGACTTCTAGGCCCACAGTGGAGGCCTCATCTGCACCCAGCACACCTGGGCTCTGCAGTTCACGGAGCGTGCAGTGGACGGCACCCCCGTCCAGACCTGGCTCCTTCTATTTCCATAACCACGAGGGCACCACAGACCAGGCTGGGTGACGCCGCAGCCCCATGCCAGTGTCCACAGACCAGGCTGGGTGACACCGCAGCCCCATGCCAGTGTCCACAGGCCAGGCCGGGCGACGCC
>NW_012103954.1:738022-743474 GCF_000951045.1 Mandrillus leucophaeus
CCAGGCCGGGCGACGCCGAAACCCCATGCCAGTGTCCACAGGCCAGGCCGGGCGACACCACAGCCCATGCCAGTGTCCACAGGCCAGGCCGGGCGACGCCACAGCCCATGCCAGTGTCCACAGGCTTTCCCGCAACAGGGACAGGGACCGGAGTCTGAACCACACTTGGATCAGACACAGCAGAGGCTGGTCTCAGTTCCCAGTCTCTCATGAGAACCATCACACTCACACCACATGCATGGACAACACACAATATGCACACAACACACAACACACGTATTCTTACACGACACACAACACAAACGATATACACACCATGCTTGCATAACGCACAATACACACAAAACAATACACAACAAAATACACATCACACACATTCACACGGACAACACAGAGCACACCACACACGTGCACAACAGACAATATACACACAACATACCTACACACAATACACAATTCACATACCACACATTCAAAAAACAACATATAACAGCACACTACCACACAAATACAACAAAACAATACAACATCATACCATATATACACAACACACAAGACACTACACACAGACAACACAATATACATACAATACAATGATGACAGGACACACAACACAACACACACACAACAGTATAACACGCAACACAGTCCACACACATGCACACAGCACATGCTCACAGCTTCCTGGAATCTAAATCTCACCTGAGTGGGGAGCACAGGCTGATGGCCTGGGTTCTGGATGATGGCGCTGCCTCGGGGCTAACTCAGTCTCACAGAGAAGTGCATAGGATCACCGTGGCCCACACGGACACAGTCAGGGCCTACAAAGTCCAACTCCAGTCTCTACACTGAAAGACAACTGTTGATGACCATTTCTCTAGTTAAACAAACTAAAGGTACAGCTCTCGGGGCCCCCTGTTCCCTGCAGGCAGCCCCTGTCAGTGGATGGGTGCTCTGCTTCTCTGCAACCTTTCTGACAATGCTGACTATTAAACAACCCCTTTGGCTCAAGATTCCCTTCCACTTGTCCATGATTCTCCAAGCTTCTTCAACCCTCAGTTGAAAGGTGAAAGCTTTTTATCTATGTTTTTTTTTAAGAGATGTGATGGCTATTCACAGGCACGGTCATAATTCACTACAGCCTCAAGCTTCTGGGCTGAAGCTGTCCTCCCACCTCTGCCTCCCAAGTAGCTGGAACTATATATATATATGTTTTTGTAAATTATTTAATTCCTTCCATAATGATTTAGAGGGACTATCTTCAAACCAGTACAAATATTTCATAAATAACATCTGGCCGTTTTCTAACCAATTGAGTAATTCGTTGCACAATAAGTCACCTCACAACTTTCAAGAGTAGATTTTAATCTATTAAATTTGAATAGTAAAGATATTACATAATTAGGACACAATTAAAATTTGGTTTAAATATTTCTGTAGGGGAGAGGATGCCACACTTCTACTCAATGAAGACAAACATTTTTACAGTCCAGAGGTCTTTGATTTTATTTTATTTTAAACCTATGATGTCATGAATTCACAGGGAATAGCTTCAGCAGCTCAGGCTCCTTCCCACTGGTTCCCACACCCTGTGCTTCCCTGGGTGGAGCAGGCTGGAGCTTCAGTTGAACCAGGTACCTTTCTCTTAGGCTTCTTTCTTTTTCTGATCATTTTCTTTCACACGTTTCAGGAAGCCATCTCGGCTCGTAGAGCGCTTAATACGCACATAATTCTGTCAGCAGGAATCTCGCCCTTCACTTGTTTACAACACTGCCAGCAGTATGCTGGGGAACCCTGTAGACTCTCCCAGCTTTGCCGCGGTCACACCTGTGGGGCTTCCTTTTCGAACAATATCTATTCCCTTGATGTCTACAGTATCACCTTTCTTATAGATTCGCATATACGTGGCCAAAGGAACAACTCCATGTTTTCTAAAAGGCCTAGAGAACATCTATCGGGAGCGTCTCCCCTTTCCTCTCCTGTTCGTCATTTTGGCGAATTACTGGAAGACAGCGGTTCCGGCCGAAAGGAAGCGTGGCTGAAACTGTAGTTGTTTGTGCATTACCACGTCCATCTCTAGATGAATATTTTAACTTAAAACATAATAGCATAAGCTTCTTGGATCATTTATTATGCAATAATTCTTCCAAAAATTTGCCCAGAGATAGTGCACTGGATGTGTCTCATCATAATTCTCTAAATATGTAGATACTAGCATCAGTTGCTAACAGAATATGTGTTGTAAGGCAGAACAGCTATGTAAAGTCTTTTCATTCTTTCTGGTCAAGTGTAGGAAACGGCTCTGGGGAATTGTTATTTTGTTGTTGTTGTTGTTTTGAGACAAGATCTCACTCTATTGCCCAGGTTGGAAAGCAATGGCAGAATTCCAGCTCACTGCAGCCTCAAACTCCTGGGCTCCAGTGATCCTCCCACCTCAGCCTCCCAAGTAGCTGGGACCACAGGTGCACGCCACCATGCCTGGCTAATTTTTTAGTTTTTGTAGAGACAGGTGTTTCACTACGTGTGCAGGCTGGACTCAAACTCCTGGCCTCAAGCAACCTCCTATCATGGCCTCCCAAAGTGCTGAAATTACAGGCATGTGCCACTGTGGTTGGCTAGGAAGTTCTTGTTCTACACTCATATTCCCTTGCTTTGAGAATGTCAACCTGTGAAGCATCTCACTGACTTTCTCAAAATATAAAATAGAACCAAAACACTGTTTTGTGCTCTCCATTCATTCAGCAACATTTGAAACATGCACCTACTATGTACAAGGCGGTTTGCACGGCAGTGCCAGGGGAGCTCTCTGTCTTCACGGGCCAAATACATTTGTATGTGCATGTGTGCGTGCATCTGTGCTCATGTGTGTGAGTGGGAGGCTGTGCATCGTGTGTGATCTTTTTATTGTTTTTATAGTTTTGCCTTTTCCAAAATGTCATATAGTTGGAATCACACAGTGTATGGTGTTTTCAGATCGACTTCTTCCACTTAGCAATATGCATTTACAGTTCATGTCTTTTCATAGCTTGATAGCTCATTTCTTTTTAGTTCTGAATCATATTCCATTGTCTGAATGTGCCACAGTTTACTTATCCGCCTCACCTACTAAAGGGCAGCTCATCTGCTTCCAAGTTTGGGCAATGATAAATAAAGCTGCTATAAACATTCCTGTGCAAGTTTTCTGTGTGGCCATAGTTTTCAACTCTTTTGGTTAAATACTAAGGAGCACAATTGTTGGATCATATGGTAAGAGTATATTTTGAGCGGGGCATGGTGGCTGACACCTATAATCCCAGAACTTTGGGAGGCTGAGGTAGGAGGATCACTTGAGCCCAGGAGGTTGAGGCTGCAGTGAGCTATGTCTGTGCCACTGCATTCCAGCCTGGGCAACAGACCAAGACCTTGTCTGGGGGAAAAAAAAAAAAGAGAATATATTTCATTAGGTAAGAAACCACTGACTGGGCCAAACATGGTGGCTCACAATTGTAATCCCAGCTATTTGAGAGGCTGAAGGAAGCAGGAGGATCACTTGAGGCCAGGAGTGAGAAACACTGGGCAACATATTGAGAACCTGTCTCTGCAGAAAATTTAAAAATTAGCCAGGCATGGTGGGGCATGCCTTCAGCTACTCAGGAGACTGAGTCAGGAGGATTGCTTGAGCCCAGTGAGGAGGTTGAGGCTGCAGTGAGCTATGACAATATTGAGTGGAGTGCCACTGCACTCCAGCCTTGGTGACAGAGTGACCTTCAAAAAAAAGAAGGAGGAGGAGGAGGAGGAGGAAGAGGAGGAGGAGAAGGAGAAGAAGGAAAAAGAGGGAGGAGGAGGAGGAGGAGAAGGAGAAGAAGGAAAAAGAGGGAGGAGGAGGAGGAGAAGAATGAAGGAAGAGGAGGAGGAGGAGGAGGAGGAGGAGGAAACTGTTCTCTACAGTGGCTGCACCATTTTGCATTTCCACCAGCAGTGAAGGAGAGTTCCTGTTGCTCCACTTCCTTGCCAGCATTTGGTGGTGTCAGCGTTCTGAACTGGACATCGTAGTTGGTGTGCAGTGGTATAACATCGTTGTTTTTATTTGTTTTCCTGAACACATAATGATGTGGAGCATCTTTTCATATGTGTGTTTGCCATCCGTATCTCTTCTTTGGTGTGAGGCCTGTTGAGATCTTTAGCTCCTTTTTTATTTGGGTTGTTTGTGTTCTTATTGTTAAGTTTTCAGAGTTTTTTGTATATTTTGGATAACAGTCCTGTATGAGATGTGTCTTTTACAAATATCTTCTCCTGCTCTGTGCCTTGTTTTCTCTTTCTCTTGATATTGTCCTTCACAGAGCAGAAGTTTTAAATTTTAATGAAGTCCAGTGTATAAATGATTTCTTTTATGGATTATGCCTCTGTTGGATCGTTGCCACACGCAAGGTCATCTAGGTTTTCTCCTATGTTAGCTTCTAGGAGTTCTATCATTTTGCATTTTACATTTAGGTCTATGATCCATTTTGAGTTAATTTTTGTGAGGGGTAAGATCTGTGTCTAGATTCACTTTTTGCCTGTGGATGTCTAGTTGTTCCAGCACCATTTGTTGTAAAAACTATCGTTCATCCATCGTACTGTATTGCCTTTGCTCTTTTGTCAAAGTTTAGTTGGTTGTATTTATTTGGGTCTGTTTACAGGCTCTGTTCTGTTGCATTAATTTATTTATCTTTTCATTTACCAGTACTACACTGCGACTACTATAGCTTTATAGTAATACTTGAAGATGGTAGCATCAATCCTGTCTCTCCATTTAGTTAGTTCTTCTTTGATTTCAGTCATCAGAGTTTTGGCATTTATTTCCTATGGATTTTTTTTTTCTTTTTTTTTGAGACAAGGTCTTGCTCTGTTACCCAGGCTGAAGTGCAATGGCACAAACATAGTTTCATGTAGTCTTAACTTCCTGGGCTCAAGGGATCCTCTTGCCTAAGCCTCTTGAGTAGCTGGGACTACAGTTACACACTGCCATGCCTAATGTTTAAAAAAAAATTTTTTTTTTTGAGATGGAGTCTTGCTCTGTCACCCAGGCTGGAGTGCAGTAGCGTGATCTCAGCTCACTGCAACTTCTGCCTCTCAGGTTCAAGCAATTCTCCTGCCTCAGCCTCTTGACTAGCTGGGACTACAGATATGTGCCACCATCTCTGGATAAGAGGAAGTTTCTTTTTCTTTTTTCTTTTTTCTTTTTTTTTTGAGATGGAGTCTCGCTTTGTTGCCCAGGCTGGAGTGCCATGGCACGATATCGCCTCACTGCAAGCTCACTGCAACCTCCACTTCCCGGGGTTCAAGCAGTTCTCCTGCCTCAGCCTCCCAAGTAGCTGGGACTACAGGTGCGTGTCACCATGCCCAGCTAATTTTTTGTATTTTTAGTAGAGATGGGGTTTCACCGTGTTAGCCAGGATGGTCTCGATCTCCTGACCTCGTGATCTGCCCACCT
>NW_012103954.1:744754-746400 GCF_000951045.1 Mandrillus leucophaeus
TTTTTTGTATTTTTCATAGAGACAGGGTTTTACCATGTTGGCCTGGCTGGTCTCACACTCTTGACCTCAAATGATCCACCCATCTCGGCCCCCCAAAGTCCTGGGACTACAGGCATGAGCCACCTCACACAGCCTATACATTTTTTTAAATCGAGCTAATTGTGTTACTCATCTTTTCCTTAGCTTTACTAATCTTTTGTAGCTTCATCGTTCAGTTTCTGATTGCAGTATGTTAAAAGGTGCTGTGATGATTGAGAATTTATCTATTTCTCCTTGTAAGTTTTTCATTTTTTATTTCATATTTTTAAGGTTTGGTTGTAAAGGGCATACAGATTCATGATTAATTTATCTTCCTGATGGATTTTTTTTTCATTTATTACCTATTATCCCTTCATTATTTTCCATAGATATTTTTGCCTAGGATTCTATATTGTCTAATATTAATATTGCCATACCAGCTTTCCATTAATTAGTACTTAAATGGTATTTTTTCACACCTTTATTTCAACCTTTCTGTGCAGCTTTGTTTTAATTATATCTTGAATAAGATACACATAGCTGGAATTTATGTTATCTGATTTAATCTCTTTTTAAAATTAAGATTTTCATATTTTTACATTAGTTATGATTAGTGGCATATTTACACTTATTTCTATGATCTTACTTGATGTTTTATTTTTACCTTTTCTTTTGCTTCTTTGCTCTTCTTTCCTACCTTTGGGTTGATAGTGTTTGATATATTTTTTTCCTTTGCTGTTTGGAAGCTTCAGGTTATATTATTTGATTGGTTAAAGTCTTTCAGTATCTGTCCTTCTAAACACAAAGGACCGTAGACACTACAACTCAGTGTGTGTCCTTCCGGAGTTTTAGTTCCAATCTTTTTCAAGGCAAAATGTCATCATCACTTTATAGTTATTGTTAATAATATCTCAGGGTGCAAATCAGCGATTTCTGTGCTTGTTTTTATTTCCTGGATTCCATACCTTTCCTTGAGTTGACTTTTCTTCTTTAATAATTCTTTACAGAGAGTCTCTGGGTACTCATTCCCTTGGTCTTTTAAGGACTGAAAATGTCTTTATTTGCCCTTTTCCTTGAATAACTAGTTGGCTGGTTATAAAATTCTGAGTTGGCAGTTACTTTTCTCCAGCACTTGCCTTCTGGTGTTTACTGTTGATGATTGTTGTTTGTAATAATCTTCACACCCAGTAATTATTAAATCATTCACACTTCTTTAAGCAATCTGTCTTTTCTGTCTGAAAGGTTTTAGGCTTTTAAAAATAGCTTAATGTTCTACAATTCCATTGTAACTTACATAGGTATGGATTTATCTTAATTAATTCTTATCATTGCTTAGTGTATACTATCAATCTTTTTTTTTTCTTTTTTTTTTTTGAGATGGAATCTCACTCTGTCACCAGGCTGGAGTGCAGTGGCACGATCTCACTGCAACCTCTGTCTCCTGGGTTCAAGCGATTCCCCTGCCTTAGCCTCCCAAGTAACTGGGACTACAAGCGCGTGCCACCACACCTGACTAACCTTTTTTTGTATTTTAGTAGAGACAGGGTTTCACCATGTTGGCCAGGATGGTCTCGATCTCCTGACCTTGTGATCTGCCCACCTTGGCCTCCCAAAGTGCTTAGGATTAC
>NW_012103954.1:746450-747792 GCF_000951045.1 Mandrillus leucophaeus
CATGCCCAGCTAATTTTTTGTATTTTTAGTAGAGATGGGGTTTCACCGTGTTAGCCAGGATGGTCTCGATCTCCTGACCTCGTGATCTGCCCACCTTGGCCTCCCAAAGTGCTGGGATTACAGGCATGAGCCACCACACCCAGTCAAAAGAAAGTTTCTTTTATTACTAGTTTACTGAGAGTTTTAAAAAATTATTATTATGAATGAATGTCAGTTGCTTTTTTCTGCATCTATTGATATAATCCTGTGATTTTTCTCCATTAGCCTATTGATGTGGTAGATTACATTAATTGATCTTCATATGTTGAGTCAGCCTTGCTTACTTGATATAAATCCCACTTGGGGCCAGGCACGGTGGCTCACACCTGTAATCCCAACACTTTGGGAGGCCGAGGCAGGTGGATCATGAGGTCAGGAGTTTGAGACCAGCCTGGCCAACATGGTGAAAACCAGTCTCTACTAAAAATGCAAAAAGTAGCCGGGCCTGTTGGCTCACGCCTGTAATCCCAGCTACTCAGGAGGCTGAGGTAGGAGAATCACTTGTACCCGGGAGGCAGAGGTTGCGGTGAGCCCAAATTGCATCACTGCACTCCAGCCGGGGCAATAGAGAAAGACTCAAAAAAAAAAAAAAAAACTCACTTGGGCATGGTGTATAATTTTTAATACAAGATTGAATTAGATTTGGTAATGTTTTGTTAAGGATTTTTGCATTTATGTTCATGACAGATATTGGTCTATAGTTTTCTTTTTTTGTAATGTCTTTGCCTGGTTTTTGTGTTGGGGTAATGCTAGTCTCATAGAATAAGCTAGAAAGTCATCCCTCTGCTTCTACTCTGAAAGAGATTGTAGAGAATTGTATAATTTCTTCCTGAAATATTTGGTAGAATTTGCCAATGAACTCATCTGGCCTGGTGCTTTCTATTTTGGAAGGTTATTAATTGATTCAATTTCTTTACTAGATTATAGACTTACTCAGATTGTCTGTTTATTGTGCAGTTTTGGAAGATTATATCTTTCAATAGATTGGTCTGTTTTATCTAAGTTATCAAATTTGTAACCATAACATTGTTCCTGGTTTTCCTTTTAATGTCCATGGGATCTGTAGTGATGTTCCCTCTTTGATTTCTGATATTCGTAATTTGTGTCTCCTTTCTTTTATTCTTAGTTGGCCTTGCTAGAGGCTATAGTTTTGTTTTGTTGGTTTTTTTTTTTTGAGACAGAGTCTCACTCTGTCACCCAGACTGGAGTGCAATGGCGTGATCTCAGCTCACTGCAACCTCTGCCACCTGGGTCCAAGCGATTCTTCTGCCTCACCCTCCTGAGTAGCTGGGATTACAGGCAC
>NW_012103954.1:749428-751755 GCF_000951045.1 Mandrillus leucophaeus
AGCCTCAGGTATTTCTTTTTTCTTTTTTCTTTTTTTTTTTTTTTTTTTTTTAATTGAGACAGAGTTTTGCTCTTGTTGTCCAGGCTGGAGTGCAATGGTGCAATCTCAGCTCACTGCAATCCCTGCCTCTTGGGTTCAAGCGATTCTCCTGCCTCAGTCTCCCAAGTAGCTGGGATTACAGGCACACGCCACCACACTAGGCTCATTTTTTGTATTTTTAGTAGAGACGGGGTTTCACCATGTTGGCCAGGCTGGTCT
Source organism: Mandrillus leucophaeus (assembly GCF_000951045.1). Classification (NCBI taxonomy): domain Eukaryota; kingdom Metazoa; phylum Chordata; class Mammalia; order Primates; family Cercopithecidae; genus Mandrillus; species Mandrillus leucophaeus. Next base: position 749,687 of record NW_012103954.1, read on the forward strand.
TGACCTCCTGGCCTCAAGTGATCCACTCGCCTTGGCCTTCCAAAGTACTGGGATTACAGGTGTCAGCCACCAAGCCTGGTCCCCTTCAGGCATTTTAAAGATTGACATTTTAGTTCGTTGGTCTGAGCAGTCTTGGGCATGCAGTGGCTGTGAAGACCCTGCCTGCTGTGAGGTGGAGGCAGCAGCCAGAGTTCACTCCTCAGTGCAGCATCCAAGGAAGGACTTTCCTGGCTGGGAGTCACGCCTGTCACCCATGGCCGCCTGGCTGGGTCCCTCCCACCAGCACCTACCTGGCCCAGTGCGTCTTTCCATTGCCCCCAGGGATTTCTCAGAGACACGTCACACTTGTTCTTAAAATACTTCAGAGAGATTCCACCACCCATTGAATAAACCCCAGCTTCCTGGTGTGAACCCCAGTGGCAGTTTCTATTTCCAGCGTGTTTCACCCCTTGCCAGTCTATGCTGGCGATCTATGCTGGCGATGCCCGCATTTGCCTGGCACTCACATGCCGCCTTCTGCCTGGCAGGCCCCTCTCCCTTCCAGCTTCAAGCCCCCGGCAGATTGAAACGTACACTCTGGCTACACGATGGAATCCGTCTGTCCAGCCCACCCCCAGAGATTCTGACTTAACTGGTCTGGGGAGGGCTAGGTGTTTCGGTTTTAAGAACTCAGTGAGTTTAAGTTCTGTTCAGGGTTGACAGTGACTGTTCTTGCGTCTGTTTAGATACCACGACCCTCAGGAAGGCTTTATGACATCTTTCCGCCCTGTGGCACCATCCAGGACTCTGGCTCTGTCCCCGAGGCCAGACCCATGGATACAGGCGTGACTGTGCCCAGTGCCACCAGCACTGCACCCCCTCCCTCTCAGTTCACCAGGTCCCAGTCCCCACCTTGGCTCCTCTCTATTCATACTCATGCTGGTGAATTTTTATTTATTTATTTTTAATAAAGTAATTTATTTTTTTGAGATGGAGTCTCGCTCTGTCGCTCAGGCTGGAGTGTGATGGCATGATCTCGGCTCACCGCCACCTCTGCCTCCCAGGTTCAAGCGATTCTCCTGCCTCAGCCTCCCGAAGAGCTGGGATTACAGGTGCCCACCACCACACCTGGCTAATTTTTGTATTTTCGTAGAGACGGGGTTTTGCCATTTTGGCAAGGCTGGTCTCGAACTCCTGACCTCAGGTGATCCATCCACAGGCCTGAGCTACCATGCCTGGTCATGAATTTTTTTTTTTTTTTTTTTTTTGAGACAGAGTCTCGCTCTGTCGCCCAGGCTGGGGTGCAGTGGCACGATCTTGGCTCACTGCAAGTTCTGCCTCCCAGGTTCATGCCATTCTCCTGCCTCAGCCTCCCAAGTAGCTGGGACTACAGGCGCCCGCCACCGTGGCTGGCTAATTTTTTTGTATTTTTGGTAAAGACGGGGTTTCACCATGTTAGCCAGGATGGTCTCGATCTCCTGACCTCGTGATCCGCCCACCTCGGCCTCACAAAGTTCTGGGATTACAGGTGTGAGCCACTGCGCCCGGCCGTGGATTTTTAATAACAGCTTTATTGAGATACAGTTTTATACCATAACATTTACCCTTTTAAACATACAATTGTGTGGTTTTAGTATACCCACAAGGTTGTGCAGCCATCACCACTATCTAATTTTAGATAATTTTTGTCACCCCAAAACCACAGCCATTAGTAGTCACTCCCCATCTGCTCTCCTCAGTCTCTGGCAACACCTAATCTGCTTCCTGCCTCTGTGGATTTTAGAGGCATCTGGACATTCCATATACATGGAGTCGTACAATCTGTGACCTCTGTGTCTGGCTTCTCTCAGCGAGCATGATGTTTGAAGGGCTGTCTGCACTGTAGGGGTGTCAGAGCTTCATTCCTTCTACAGCTGAGTCATATTCTATTGTGAGGATAGACCGTACTGCGTTTGTCCATTTGTCTGTTGATGGACACTTGGGTTGTGTCCACTTTCTCAGTCACGCTGTGAGCTTTAAGAGGACAGTGATTGTCCTGCGTTGACTTCTGGCTTGGGCAGGTGCTGAGGAGCTCCTCATCCCGCAGTCTG
>NW_012103954.1:752045-759098 GCF_000951045.1 Mandrillus leucophaeus
CCATCCGTCTCGGCCTCCCAAAGTGCTGGGATTACAGGCTTGAGCCACCGCACCCGGCCGGCTTTATTGATTTTATACTTGAGTCATTCACGTTTCCTCTTTTTACATGTTTTCTGAGATCAGTTTCTTCTAACCTGTGCATTAAGATCACTTGGGAAGATTAAAAAATATGAACGCCCAGGGTATCCCCTGGTTGAACTGATTGATTTGATTGAGTTGGCCTGGAGGAAGCCTAGCCTTTAGTATTTTTAAAGCAGCTCAAGTAGCTTTCATGGGCAGCCATGGTTGAAAACGTTTGGCCTTGACGGTTTATCTTGTTCTCCTTTGAGTAACCACTAAGGAGATACCCCTGAGCTCACCCCCCATGCCTGAGCTCCGCATCCCTGGACCCATGCCTTGTCTTCCCCGAGGACCCCAGGGGGATGGGGGCGGGCTGCTCACCTTCCTCTTCACCTTTGCCCCTGCAGTCTTCCCTAGGTCACAACTGCAGGTTGTGTATGAAGATTCCTTTATTGAAACACCGGGGATCATGTTAAAGAGGAATTACAACCTAAGAGGGGGAAGAAAACCACTTTCTTTGAACAGGAGCTCCCACGCAGTCCAGAGGGCCCTGGTCCACACAGGCCACTGCAGAGCCCGACTGGCCCCACCACTGCCCTCCCCTCGCCGTCGGGCCACACAGGCCACCGCAGAGCCCGGCTCGCCCCCCCACTCCCCTCCCGTCGCTGTTGGGGACACCAGGTGTGGTGGTATCTGTCTCAGCACCCTCCACCCCTTCCCAAGCTCTCCCTGAGTGTGGCTGTGCCTCCTGGGTTAGCAGGAGGTGCTGCGGGGCTGCTGGCCCAGCACCCAGTCAGGGGCAATGTGGGTTCCCAGCTGCCGAGCACTTTCAAGTCTTCTGTAGTTACTGTACTTGTGGGATCAAACATCCACATCCACCTTTCCCAGGTTCAAACGTTTAGAGACAATACAATACAAAAACCGCAAAAAGGAAAAAAATGTTTCTGCACCAGCTTCTGATGTGGTTGGCTGTGTCCACACCTACAGTCTCATCTTGAATTGTCATCCCCATAATTCCCACTGTCCCCATGTGTCAAGGGAGAGACCAGGTGGAGGCAAATGAATCATGGGAGTGGTTTCTTCCGTGCTGTTCTCGTGAGAGTGAGTGAGTTCTCACGAGATCTGATGGTTTTATGAGGGGCTCTTTCCCCTTTGCTCCTTGCACTTCTGTCTCCTACCACCTTGTGAAGAAGGGTGTGTTTGCTTCCACTTCTGCCGTGATTGTAAGTTTCCCGAGGCTTCTCCAGCCATGCAAAACTGTGAGTCAATTAAACTTCTTTCCTTTATAAATTACCCAGCCTCAGGTATTTCTTTTTTCTTTTTTCTTTTTCTTTCTTTCTTTTTTTTTCCTGAGATGGAGTTTTGCTCTTGTTGCCCAGGCTGGAGTGCAGTGGCATGATCTCGGCTCACTGCAACCTCTGTCTCCCGGATTCAAGCGATTCTCCTGTCTCAGCCACCCGAGTAGCTGGGATTACAGGCGAGCGCCACTGTGCCCGGGTAATTTTTGTATTTTTAGTAGAGACAGGATTTCACCATGTTGGTCAGGCTGGTCTCGAATTCCAGACCTCAGGTGATCCGCCCACCTCAGCCTCCCAACGTGTTGGGATTACAGGTGGAAGCCACTGTGCCTGGCCTCAGGTATTCCTGATAGCAGTGTGAGAACAGACTAATATAGCTTCCTATGTGCCCAAGAGACTCCTCTCCTTCTTGGAGCCAGTGGCTCACTCTGCTGGGTCAGGCCCTGTGTGGCCCTGGAGACCCCTCCTCTGGGCCCCCTGCTGGTGTGACAGAGCCCTCATAGCTGCCCTGCACTGTGGGGTTTTGCCCAGATTGGCTTTTAAATGGTTATTTTAACTAGGACTCCATGACGTTCCTAGCTAATGACTTCTTGTTGGTTTAGCTGATTTTCCATGTTGCAATTATTATAATTAAATTATAAATCTTGTATTTTCTTATCTAGGCAGGGGAGGGGTCTCTGAGAAGCTGGTAACAATGGTTTCCTTTGGAGCAGTGGGCTGTGTGTCCGGTGGTGGCAGAAGACTCTTCTGTATACCTCTCATTGCCATGTGAGTTTGAACCATGTGATTGTGTTACTTGCGCAATTCAAAATAAACTAAACTTTAAAAACCCTGTAAACCCTATGCTTGGCTCACTATGAAAAATATTATATTTTTGGCCGGGTGCGGTGGCTCACGCCTGTAATCCCAGCACTTTGGGAGGCTGAGACGGGCGGATCATGAGGTCAGGAGATCGAGACCATCCTGGCTAACACGGTGAAACCCCATCTCTACTAAACAAAATACAGAAAATAAAATTAGCCAGGCGTGGTGGTGGGCGCCTGTAATCCCAGCATTTTGGGAGGCCGAGGCAGGCAGATCACGAGGCCAGGAGTTTGAGACCAGCTGGCCAACATAGTGAAACCCCATCTCTACTTTTTTTTTTTTTTTTTTTGAGACGGAGTCTCACTCTGTCGCCCAGGCTGGAGTGCAGTGGCCAGATCTCAGCTCACTGCAAGCTCCGCCTCCCAGGTTCACGCCATTCTCCTGCCTCAGCCTCCCGAGTAGCTGGGACTACAGGCGCCCGCCACCTCGCCCGGCTAGTTTTTTGTATTTTTTAGTAGAGACGGGGTTTCACCGTGTTAGCCAGGATGGTCTCGATCTCCTGACCTTGTGATCCGCCCATCTCGGCCTCCCAAAGTGCTGGGATTACAGGCTTGAGCCACCGCGCCCGGCCTCCATCTCTACTTAAAATACAAAAATTAGCTGGGCGCGGTGGCTTACGCCTGTAATCCCAGCACTTTGTGAGGCCGAGGCAGACGGATCACAAGTTCAGGAGATCGAGACCATCCTGGCTAACACGGTGAAACCCCGTCTCTACTAAAAATACAAAAAAATTAGCCGGGTGTGGTGGCGGGCACCTGTAGTCCCAGCTACTCGGGAGGCTGAGGCAGGGGAATGCCGTGAACCCGGGAGGCGGAGCTTGCAGTGAGCCGAGATCGCACCACTGCACTCCAGCCTGGGCCACAGAGTGAGACTCCGTCTCAAAAAATAAATAAATAAATAAAAAGATATTATATTTTTATCAAAGATATTTTAGCCAAGTTTTATATACTTTGAAACTTAGTTTGATATTGCCTTGCCATGTGGTCCAACTTTAATTCTACAAACCTTTTCTCATTAGCCACATTGTAAGGTTTTAAGAACACAGATGATCTCATGCCTCATTCCTTCATTTATTCAGAAAATATTTTCTTCAAGCATCTAAAATGTGCCAGGTCTTACGCCACGGATATAGGACTAAGGATGACACAGTGCTTGACATGGAGGAGCTAATGAGGCCTGTGGTAGAGGGCTAAGAGATTGCATTACAATGAGGGTTATGGGGTTCAGGAAATAAACCCCTATAAGGCAAAACTTGAGCTGAGTTCTAGAGGAGAGTGGTTTATTTGCTGGGGAAGGGCACATTCCCCGTGAGTGGTGATGGCAGCGGGAGACAGACAGGTTCCTAGGTGGGAAGGGGCAGGTCCCTGGTGAAACCCCACTTTCAAGCCAGGGACAGCCTGAAGCTCCCGGGCCAGGATGCCAGTTCTGGGTGAAGTCAGAGATCCAGAGAGAGAACCTACTTGATGCCTTTCAGCCAATCAAGTGGTGCTTTTTCCAGGCCTGCCCGTGGACCAATCAGCACACACTTCCTCCTGTCTATGGACCAATCAACATGTACTTCCTCCATTCTGAGCCCATACCTGCCTGTGGATAGGAGCTACCCACTTCCAGTCTCCTCTCTACTGAGAGCTGTTTGGTCAGCTGTTCTCTGCCTTGCTCACCCTCCAGTTGTCTGCCTAACCTCATTCTTCCTGGAGATGGGACAAGAACTTGGAACCTGCTGAATGGGGAGAGCAAAAGGAGCTGTCATACTTTCCTGGCCAGCTTGCCAAGTTGCAGGTGGGAGCCAAAGTGGCTGTAACAGGTTCCTGGCTAGCTTGCTGATCTGCGGTGGTGACACGCTCCCGGACTGAGGGAGTGAAGAGTGGTGACCCTTCTAGAGGCCCAGGCCTTGGTTTCCCCAAGCCAGAGCTGCAATGCTATAGCCCTCCCACCCTCTGCTGGCACCCAATGGCCACCCCATGCCATGGGAAGCAGCGGTGGGGCCAGGTCAGCCAAGGAGTCGTGGACCAGTGTGGGGCAGCAGGACCAAAAGAGCTGTAACACAAATGAGCTGAAACACACCGCCCGGGAAACACGACCCCTGACTCACCACGCTGTGGGTGATAAGAAGGACAGAAGAGCTGTGGCCCTTCTGGGAGCCCAGACCTTGGGGTTCCCTGAGCCAGGGCTGTGACACACTGTAACCCCCCTTTGGGTCTCTGTGGTTCCTGACATCTCTGAGCTTTCGGGTGGTTCAATTAAACTTCTTTCCTTTATAAATTACCCAGCCTCAGGTATTTCTTTTTTCTTTTTTTTTCTTTCTTTTTTTTTTTTTCTGAGGTGGAGTTTTGCTCTTGTTGCCCAGGCTGGAGTGCAGTGGCATGATCTTGGCTCACTGCAACTTCCGCCTCCTGGATTCAAGCGATTCTCCTGTCTCAGCCTCCCAAGTAGCTGGGATTACAGGCGAGTGCCACCATGCCTGGGTAATTTTTGTATTTTTAGTAGAGACAGGATTTCACCATGTTGGTCAGGCTGGTCTCGAATTCCAGACCTCAGGTGATCCGCCCACCGTGGCCTCCCAAAGTGTTGGGATTACAGGTGTAAGCCCCACCACGTTCTCCTTGTCCAGATGCTGGTGCCTGCAGTGGAAGCCACTTGTGGTACTTGTGGTCCAGCCACAGCCTCACATGGAGCCGGCAGCTGTGCAGGCACCTGGAGCTGCCTGCCCCACCACAGCAGCTGCATAGCTGGGTATGCGCAGTGGTTAGACCTCATGCTCGCTTGCTCACATACCCCTTGCTGCTCTGCACCTGGCTCACCCTTGGCAGGCGTGGGATCTGGGTCGGTAGTGCAAGCCGAGCACAACCTGCTGGGCCGAGTGGGCTCGAGCAAAACTCTAGCAGAGGCGCCGCTGGCCACGGAGGTTTCTAGCTGGTGAAGCGATACCGAAAGAATCCTATGACATTAGCGGCTACATGGGCAGGTGCATTGGGGGCACAGTCAGCGCTCCTGCTGCCCTGCTCCCACGTGCCTCTGAGCACTGCACTACACAGACATTTAGGCCTCATAATAACTCCCTAGAGGAGGCTGAGCTCTGCACTACACAGACATTTAGGCCTCATAATAACTCCCTAGAGGAGGCTCAGTACTTAAGTAGGTCCCATCTGATAGATGAGGAAACTAAGGCTTAGTCATCCATGGCCTGTCGAAGGTCACCAGCTAGTGAGCACAGAACCAGGTTAGCCCAGGTGGTACAGCTTCAGAGCTCACATGTATAACTTATTACGTTATTCCTATTCAGGAAGCAGAACCACCAGGAACAGATGGCTGATTGGAGGAGGGACCAGCATAAGGAAAGGGGCAGGATTCAGGGTTGGGAGAGGAAATTGATTTCCGTTTTGGATGCATGTCAGCACCCGCATGGGAATAGGCAGTGAGCTATTGAAAATTCTGGAGTTCAGAAATAACCGTGTCTTGCAAATCCAGATGCAGAGGTCACTGCTCAAAGGTGGCAGTTTGCACCTTGGATATGAAGGAAATTGCTAAGAAGAAAGCAGTGAGAAGAAGGTGGGGGCACCAAACTTCAAGAAACGGCAGGGAAGGAGATGTCTGTGTATGGAGGGAAGAGGTCAGAGGTGGCTGGAGCTCCAGGATGAAATAGGCGATGTTAGATATCGGCCACCTGTTGACAAGGGTCTGAGACTCGGCATGCTCTGAGTGGGTCTTCTCCCTCCCCTCTGCAGCCTGCCTTGCTTCACTGTTGCAAGCTTCCCAGTAAACCACTCTTCTCCCTGCTATAATTTTATATTGCTTGTTGAAATGATATTCCAACAAGTAATATATTTTTGATACACTAGGCTAAATAAAACATATTTAAAAATTAATGTCACCTATTTATTTTTATTTTTCTAATGTGGTCACTAGAAACTTACAATTGCACTGTGGCTCCCATGATGTTCCTACTGGGTGGTGCTGTGCTCTCACAGTGCCACGACTTCAATCTCGCCGAGACCTCTGGTTTGAGTTCAGCCAGGAAAACAGATACCACTCTAGACATCTCAAGCATGAAAGAACATAGCACCAGGGAAGGCCAAATCCTCACGAAGGGATGCAGAGCTCGGTGGTAAAGAGCACCATTTTCTAAGAATTTGCTTTCAACAAAAATTGGGAACGCCCAATGAAGTTATTCGCTGACACAAATTAAAAGAGATTGAGAGATCAGTATGTGCCTTTGGCATTTAAGTCCAAAGAATTGAATGACATTGCTACTCCTCCTTCACACGGGTGCCTTCGAGGGTCCCCGCTAAGGCCTCTCCCTCTCCACCCTATGGGCAGCCTACCTGCCGGGGGTGGCGGGGTGGGAGTTCTGCGGGGGAAGCACCTGCCCAGGGCGCACCTACTGGGTGCAGGCTGCGAACCACCCGGACAGGTGCCCCCTAGGCAGGGAGGGCGGTCACGGAAGCCGGCCAGGCCGGGGTGGGGTCCTCCCGGGGATCCAGACACGGCCCTGTGGCCTCTCCCCGCCCCAAACCTTTCCTTCCTCTCCCCGTCTCTGCCTTCCTCTCCTTCCTCCTTCCCTCAACACCGCCCGCTCCCAGCGCCCCGCCCTCTCCTGGACCGCGCACTCCCTCCGCGGAGGCCCCAGGACGCGCACGAGCTCGCAGTGGACGTCGGCGTGCGCACGGTGCATGGGTTCCCCAGCTGTGGCGCCGCGCGTGCGCGTTCCGTGGTGCCCGGTAGGGCACTGGGCTAAGCGCCCAAGAGGCGGGGCATAGACAGGAGGAAGACCGGCGGGCATGTGGGCGGGGCATGATCTGGAGGCGGGGCGGAGCGGGCGTGTGGGTGGGGC
>NW_012103954.1:759997-769311 GCF_000951045.1 Mandrillus leucophaeus
GCCCTGGATGTAGGCACTTCCCTCAGAGAGTATCTCCCCAGCCGTGGACATGGGCATTGTCCTCAGAGACATCAGTCTCCTGAACTCTTGTTGCTGGTTTGGTGCCTCTTGTTGTGTCCATGAGGAAGGAGTTTGGGGATGGAGTGGAAAGTCACGGGTGGTGACAAGGTTACAGGGATTTCTTCTTTTTAATGCTCATCTTGATTCAGCACCGGACCTCCTGTGCGAAGAGTAGCCTGCTCTTTGGACTGATAACTGGGTGGTGAGATGACTCCTTACCTTGAAAGTAGCATTCTGGCTGCAGGGCTGAGATCTTATGCACATATACTACAAGAAACATGGAATATTGCCACTTTGGGAGATAGACTGAAAAATTAACCATTAAAAAATTACAGTCACTAATTTAAGAGGGAAAATGGGAAGTATAGGAATAAGTTTGGTAGTCTGGAGGAAGTATATTACTGTAGGTTGGACTAAAATGCCAAAGAGGTACACTTGGAAATAGAGCAAACAAGAAAAGTGACCAGAACTATGAAAAAGTGGAGAGTTCACAGACTTGCCAGGTGAAGATGTATGATTCCATGTGTTTGCTGCACCTTATTGGATTATTTTTCTAAAATCATGAATTTGTCCTGGCCACTATTCGTTATGCTTGTTGCTGGCCACTCTCCCTTCCCTCCCCATTTTCTTTGTCAGTAAAAAGTGTGCCAGTCATGCTTCATTTAAAGAGGGAGAAATGTTGTCGTTAGGCAAGTTCATCATTGAATGAACATCACAGACTGGACTTGCCTACACCTAGAGGGTGTAGCCTACTGCTGCTAGAGTGTTACTGTATTGTAGGCAACTGTAACAATGGTAAGTATTTGCATCGCTAAACATATCTAAGTATAGAAAAGGCACAGTAAAAATATGGCATTATAATCTTATGGGACCACGGTCATATATGTGGTCTGTTGTTGACTGAAATGTTATGTGGTCCATGACTGTGGTTCATAGTTCAGCCATTTGAGTTGAGGAATGAGATGACCAGACTTCACTGTTAACTTATTTGGGGAGTCATTAAACTGAGGTTATTTTCTGCTTTGTTTGATTTAGACATTAAAATCTAGTATTATATGTTTAAGATGACTCTCTATCCCCATAATTATTGGCAGTAATTTTCGATATTGCTCTATTTATAATGGTGCAGGTGGTTTTCATTTATTTTTAAAGTCAGGGGGCTCCTACTGCAAATATGTTCCATCATTTGCTATTACCTCATCTTTAGGTTGATGTCTTTTTAGTAGGGCACCAGTAGCACCAGGTGTTGTGAATGTGAAATAGAATTTCCTGGAAAAACACAGACAGGGTAGAAGGTATACAAAGTCCCCTGAGCTCTCATTATCCCGAAGGGGTGGGAGGAGAGTGCTGTGGTTATGCATTTCTAAAGGATAGTCTAACAAGATCCCAGGTGACCCCCGCCCCCCTCCCGGGGGCCACTGTTCTCCATCTCACTTTGAATAACAAGATGACACTAACAGTGGGATTTTTTTTTTGATGGAGGAATGGCCTTTAGAAAGGGAGCATCTTCAGAATCTGCAGCTGGGATCAGATTGTTCTTTTGTTGAACCAACTCGATCTGCCAAGCCAGCATCTTGCTAAGGTACTAAAAAGGGAGAGATGGTGGTGAGCTTCCTAAGGCTATTTGGATTTCTCCCTCCTTAGTTGGTAATTTTATTAACAGTTGTTGATAAAATATCATTAATATCATGTTATTAACATCCCCAGTAAAGGAAATAAGTAAATTGTTTTTCAGATATTATAACTTGTTTTATGTTAGAATATTTTTATAAACTGTCTGCCATACGTGGTTCAGGAATTTTCTTGCAGTTCTTGGATGTTAATATCAAATTAAATCTTATAGGAAAATATATATTTGCAAGTGTTTCAGTATGATTGTGTTTTCCACTAGGGTTACAAAATAAATGCCATTTGAACAGTTCCATCTGTCATGGAAAAACGTGAGACATTTGTACAAGCCGTATCTAAGGAGCTGGTTGGAGAGTTTTTGCAATTTGTTCAACTTGATGTAAGTTTCAAGTTTTAGTTTTGTTGTGATTTTTGACTGTGAATAAGAAATATGTTCTAAAATCATTATGTCCCCAAACGAAACATAGTTATCTCAGTGAATCCTTAGTGACCAATGTTTATTTGAAAGAAGAAAACAAAACCCTTTATACACAAATCTACCTGCTGGTGGGCTAAGCTAAGATGTAAAAGATAAACAGAAGTTAACCAATCAAAGAGGGATGGTGGGGGAAAGGACCCATCTAACCAAGAAGGTCACTCTGAAGACTAGAGAAGGTTTGTTGTGTTTGAACTTGAAGTTCAGCAGGAAGGCAGAAGATGAGACTGGGGGCTAGGCTAGGTGGGTCTTTACTATTTTAAGGAATTCAGACTTTATCTTGAGAATGGTAGGTGCTTGAAGCAGGGAGTGAGCTGTAGGCAAGGGAGGAAGAGAACAAAAGAGAAGGAGAGAGAACTAGTGGACAAAATAGAGGTAAGGATAAAAATATGGTTTGCTTTTTGGAAATATTCCTCTGGCTGCAAGTGAGAAATATGTCAAAGGGACATATTTAAGGCTAAGGTAGTGCCCTTCATAATGATGGTTGAATTAGGAACTGGAAATGGGAAGCTGCTTGGTAGTGGAGTGATGGCACTATTGGACTGATTGGATATGGGTATGGTGGGGAAGGGCCCAGACATCTGACTGTGTAGTACCATTCAGCAAGCTCATGAACATGGGAAGAGGGCAGGTTCAAGGGAGAAGTTGGTTCCATTTTGGAGGTGCCAGATGACTGCTGGTGGGATGTGCACCAGCAGATGGCCAGTAGTCAGACATGCACATCTGGATACCAGGGGAAAGGGCTGGGGTAGCGACAAGTTGGGCATGGAAGCCTAAGTTGTGGGAATGCCTGCAGTTATCTCTGTAGTGTTTCAGAGAAAAGGGCCTAGGACACATCTCTGAGGAAGCCAGCATTGGAGGCACTGACTCTGAAATATGAAAGTATCTTTGGGGCAGGAGATCCTTAGCACACTTGTCTCACTTGTTCTTATGTGGTGAAAATCAAATTAGTGACAACAAAGAATTAGGAATCTAATAATGAATTTGTTACTAGCAACATTTAAGAAATCGGTTTTCTTTATAAGAGAAATGAGCTTAAAACATGTTTTTGTATTATAAAATGATATCCTGTAAACTTAAAAATGATCACAAACAGGCATCTCATCACCATAGAAGTGTTTATAAGAGCAAGTTAGTTAGATAATATATCAGTGTCTGCTTTAGCAGTAGCAGTGTATATGGGTTGTATTGGAAATGCAATACCTACATATTTTAAAGTCTAAAAGATTGTTGTTGCAAAGTGCATACCATAATGTTAACAAAATCACAGCCAACTAAATTGAAAATCAAAGGTAAAAATAGCAACTAAAAATCACACTGGTGGCCACAATGACAGGTACCCTGCTGGGGTGCATTGTTTCTAGCCACCCGTTGTGTGCCAACCAGCCTTTGCAGTGTTGCTGGGCAGCCAGCAGACATCTCAGGAGAATACTGAATTAGTCCTTATACTAATGAGGCATTAACTCTAGTTTATCAATAATAAGCTTTATTAACACTTAACAATTCAGTTTAGTACCTAGTCACCATGTAGCTCTTAAATGTAAAAATGAAAATTTGTAGGATTGTGCATCACGTGGTTTCATCAAGTTGAATGACATAAATGCCATTTTATATAATAATGATGGTTTCCCATAGTTCAATTTGATAAGAACTTAAATCAGTTTGAGGCCTATCAGGTAGATCTTTCCAAGCACAATTAGTTCTGCTATAATCCCACACGTGCGTTGCCAACAGTCACTGCACTCTGCAGAATTGGTTAAAAAATAAAGTAAAATAAAAAACCCAGAGAGATTATGGGGAGAATGGAGTTAGGGGGACAACACTAAAAAATTTTGCCAGTGACATGTCAAAAACAGGAACCTAATAAAACACTAGCATAATTTTATATGTTAAATCACTAAGAAATGCATAAATACTATAGTAAGCATGGCATTTTACCTTGAAAAATATTTAAATTCTATAGTTGGAAGTGGGTGCCTGTGCTCACAGGGTACACCTGCCACTCTGTGTGTAACAGGAAGAAAATGAGGTAGAACAGAGGAGAAAAAGGCAAGCTAGGCAGAGGAGAATAAGGAGCATTAGAGAGCACAGTGGGCCTGGGGAGGGCACAGTGAAGTGGGGTTGGGGCCTTTGGGTCATAGCAGGTGAGGGGCACAATGTGTGGCCCAGGGGTGAATGGACTGAGCTGCTAGGTGTCTGAGATGTGTTTCATGGGATCCTGCTGGCTCCAGTCAGTGGCTGCAGTTTTCTGCATTCACCTGGTATTTCTTGCCTATGAAATCCCGCATACGAAAATGAGAAATTTGGCCAGGCGCGGTGGCTCAAGCCTGTAATCCCAGCACTTTGGGAGGCCGAGACGGGCGGATCACGAGGTCAGGAGATCGAGACCATCCTGGCTAACACCGTGAAACCCCGTCTCTACTAAAAATACAAAAAAATAAGCCGGGCGAGGTGGCGGGTGTCTGTGGTCCCAGCTGCTCGGGAGGCTGAGGCAGGAGAATTGCGCGAACCCGGGAGGCGGAGCTTGCAGTGAGCGGAGATCTGACCACTGCACTCCAGCCTGGGCGACAGAGCAAGCCCCCTTCCAAAAAAAAAAAAAAAAAAAAATGAGAAATTTGCCTTTGGTCAAATTGTTCCTTGATGTATTGACAATGTTGGAGCAAATTTTCATTTTCAAACAAGTGTTCTAGAGCAGAGCTGATGACACCGTATGCCCTTGTCCTTCTTGCAGAATCAATGATGGGGAGGAGGACACAGCACTGAGAATTCCATCATTTAACAAACATGTCCTAAGTGCCTTCTGTACGCCAGACACTGCACTGAGAGTTGGGGTTATAATAAGCATAAAGCAAAGTTTCTGCACAAATGGGGGTTTATGTCCTAGTGGAGGAAGAAAAACAAGACACATATGTAAATAATAAAGCAGGTGGAGGCTGAACACAGTGACTCACCTCTGTAATTCCAGAGCTTTGGGAGGCTGAGGCAGGAGGATCGTTTGAGGCCAGGATAACACCAGCCTGGGATGTAACATAGTGAGACCCCATCTCTACAGTAATGTTAAAAAATTGGCCAAGTGTAGTGGCTTGTGCCTGTGGTCCCAACTACTCAGGAGGCTGAGGCAGTAGAATTACTTGAGCCCAGGAGTTTGAGGCTATGATTGTGCAACTGTAGTCCAGCCTGGGTGACAAAGTGAGACCCTGTCTCAAACAAACAAACAAACAAACATGAAAAAACTACTACTACTGATAAAGCAGGTGGAAGTGGAAGTTGGGAATGATGGAATGACTAAAGAAACCCTCAGAGGAGGTGATATTTTAACAGAGTTGGTACAGTCACATGACTCTTGATGAAGATAGGTTCTGAGAAATGCATCATTAGGTAATTTCATTGTTGTGTGAACATCCTAAAGTGTGCTTACATACACCCAAATGGAGCAGCGCAGTACACACCTGGGCTAGATGGTACAGTCTACTGTCCTAGGCTACAAACCTGTATGGCATGTTACTGTACTGAATACTGTAGGTACAGTGTTGTAACACAATGGTAAGTGTGTATCTCAACATTGAAAAGGTACAGTAAAAATATAGTATAAAACATAAAAAATGGTACACCTGAATAGGGCACTTACTGTAGCTGGAGCTTGCACAACTAGAAGTTGTTCTGGGTGAATAACTGAGTGGTGAGTAAATGTGAAGGTCTAATATGTCATTGTACACTACCGTAAACTGTAAACACATTACACTTGGGCTACAGTAAATTTATAAAAACATTTTTCTTCAATAATAAATTAACCTTAGCTTACTGTAACTGTTTTACTTGATAAACTTTAAAAAAATTTTAAACTTTTAAAATCCTTTATAATAACACTTAGCTTAAAACACAAACTCATTTTACTTTACAAAAAATCTTTCTTCATTTTATTTTATTTTAACTTTTATATTCGGGGATACATGTGCAGGTTTGTTACATAGGTCAGCTTGTGTCACGGGGATTTATTGTACAGATTATTTCATCACCGAGGTATTAAGCCTAGTTATTAGTTATTTTTAGTTATTAGTTATTTTTCCTGATCCTCTCCCTCCTCCCACCCTCTACCCTCCAATAGGTGAGTGTGTGTTGTTCCCGCTGTGTCCAAGTGTTCTCATCATTTAGCTCCTACTTATAAGTGAGAACATGCTGTATTTGGTTTTCTGTTCGTGTGTTAGTTTGCTATGGATAATGGCCTCTAGCTCCATCCATGTCCCTGCAAAGGACTTGATCTCATTCTTTTTTTATGACTGCATGGTATTCCATGGTGTATATGTACCACATTTTCTTTATCCAGTCTATCATTGATGGGCATTTAGGTTTATTTCATGTCTTTGCTAAAAATACTTTCTTTATACCCCTATTTGATAAGCTTTTCTCTATTTTTACTTTCTCTTTTTTTTTTTTTTGAGTTGGAGTCTTGCTCTGTTGCCCAGGCTGGAGTGCAGTGGTACCATCTCGGCTCACTGCAGCCTCCGCCTCCTGGGTTCAAGCGATTCTCCTACCTCAGCCTCCTGTGTAGCTGGAATTACAGGCACACGCCACCATACCAGCTAATTTTTGTATTTTTAGTAGACAGGGTTTCTCCATGTTGGCCAGGCTGGTCTTGAACCCTGACCTCAGGTGATCCACCGGCCTTGGCCTCCCAAAGAGCTGGGATTACAGGTGTGAGCCACTGCGCCCAGCCGTCTATTTTTACTTTTTAAACTTTTTTGTTAAAAACTAAGACACAAATACACATGTTAGCCTGGGCCTATACCAAGTCAGGATCATCAGTATCACTGTCTTCCACCTTAACATCTTGTCCCGGTGGAAGGTCTTCAGGGGCAATAACAGACATGCAGCTGTCGTCTCATCTTGTATGATAACATTGCGTTCTCCTGGAATTTCTCTTGGTGCACCTGCGTAAGGCTAGTTTACAATTAACTTAAAAAAAATGTAGAAGGAATATACTCTAAAACAATGATAAAAAGTAAGTTTGTTTACACCAACATTACCACAAATGTGATTAATCTGTTATACTGTGATGTTTTGACAGCCATGACATCACTAGGTGATAGGAATTTTTCAGCTCCATTATAATCTTATGGGACCACTCTCATATATGTGGTTTGTCATTGACTGAACTATTACTATGCATTGCATGACTATTTGATCAGAGATCCAAATGGACCATGTAGAGATTTGGGAAAAGAAGATTCTAGACAAAAGGAATGGAAAAGGCCGAGACTCTGAGGCAGGGCACATTTGGGAAGGTAAGGGTATGGACTTACTGAGGAGGAGGAGGGTGGCAGGGTTAGGGTGGAGAAGTAATTTCTTTCCTGTTGAAATAATTGCTAAGTTAAAAGAAAAGTTGCAAGAGGAATTCAAAGGAATCCTGAATACCCTACATGCAGATTTACCAGTTGTTACCACTTGCCACATTTTCTTTATCATTCTTTGTATTTACATTTTTTCTGAATCATTTGAGTCAGTTGTAGGCATTGTGCCTCTTTATCTCTAAACATTTCAGTTCATATTTTTCTAAAATAAAGATATTCTGTTATATAACCACATTAAAATTCTCAAAATCAGGAAATTTAACATTGTGGATAATCCTGTGAAATAACCCTCTGCAGCCTATGTCCTCTCCTCTTGAATCTGGTTTGGACATGTGTCTGCTTTGACGGACAGAATATTGAGGAAGTGGCCTTCAGAAAGTTTGGCAGCTTCTACTTCCTCTCGGAGCCCCTGGCTGTCATGTAAGAAGTGCAGGATCACCCTCTGCTGGAGAGAGAGACCACACACAAAGGCTGGAGGATGAGACTGCAGAGGGAGACCTCACTAGTGGGCACCAAAGTGCCAGACATCCAACCCCCAGCCGCCACCTTAAGCACAGGCGACCCCAAGAGTGAGCATCTGATTCATGAGACGCAGTAAAACTGCTGCTTTATGCTACCAAGTTTTTTGTTACGCAACAAGACTTCCCCTGCTTCATACACATCGTGCCAATCACAAGAGAATACCTCCCGCTGGGCATATAGACTACAAAAAGGCACCCTTGCTGGGGCACAGGTGGCCAGGGCACTCACACAGGGAGGAGAGGGCCTGCAGGATGTCCACCCCGCGGGCCCCTCAGCCTGGTACACTCTGTACAGCATGGCTGCACGGCTTCTGCATCCTGGGGCTGGAGGAGGTTGTGGAGGGATGCCCACAGGCAGCTCGCCAGTCTGCACATGTGCTTCCTAACTGCTGGGCTTTTGTGTTGCCCTGCCTTTGCCCAGTGTCTCATGGCCCTAGAGGCCTGGGCTGTCACTGCTAATGTTGTGGCAATGCCAGGCAATGACCACCCCAAGACCATGCTGGGGAGAGGTAGAACATTTTGATATTTGAACAGTTTTTGTCCCTCATCCTTTCCTTGCCCTTCCAGTCAGCTCTCCTCTGCCCTAGGCAACAGGCACTCATTTCTCACATCCCCAGCTCCAAACAGCCCTCAGTGAAGCTGGGTGTGTGTCTCTTTTTGTTGCTGTAGTTTGTTACTGGAACCTGTCTCACTCATTTCTTCAGGGTTCATTTTTCAGGAAGGAGTTAACAGCCCATCCTAGTTTGTCACATAGGTGGATGGGCACTGTTTCTTTTCCTTCAGGCTATATCCTTCAGCATACACCTCTAATAGATTTTAATAATCTGGAGGGTGTTATTCTTGCCCCTAGACTGTGAACTTAACTCAGGACACGATGGGACCTGATTCATCTCTGTGCCGTAACCATCAGTCAACTAATATTTCCTGATGTAAGCATCATGAATCAGCCCAGTCATTTCTCTGGTCACCTTCAGTCACCAGAGTTTGCCCTGAATAGAACATCTTAATCTTTGAACACAGTGGCTGTGGTCCATTACCCAGACTAGGGACCCCAGCACCAAAACTGTCCGTTAATGTACTGGAAAATTACCATTAATGGACCTAAACGGGCCATTAACTTATTTTTTTTTGTTTTTTCTTTGTTTTTTTGAGAGGGAGTCTCGCTCTGTCGCCCAGGCTGGGGTGCAGTGGCCGGATCTCAGCTCACTGCAAGCTCCGCCTCCTGGGTTTACGCCATTCTCCTGCCTCAGCCTCCTGAGTAGCTGGGACTACAGGCGCCCG
>NW_012103954.1:769391-778933 GCF_000951045.1 Mandrillus leucophaeus
AGGATGGTCTCGATCTCCTGACCTCGTGATCCGCCCGTCTCGGCCTCCCAAAGTGCTGGGATTACAGGCTTGAGCCACCACGCCCGGCCTAACTTATTTTTTCTGCATAATTGAGGTATAAAGAATTACTCAGCTGTTCACGATTGACTGTCTTGTCTATAGGCAGATCATGATGCTGTCTGAGGTCAGAAATTGGAGAGCTGGTCTGTGTACGTGATTGACAGGCAAAGGCCTAAGGAAAATGGAGAGCAGAAATGAAGGGGAGGAGGGTCAAGGAAACGAGGAAAGAGAGGAGATAAAAACAAACAAGCAGAGGTGGAAAAAGCTAGATGGAAAATAGAGGAGCACTAAGAAGAGGAGAAAAGAAACGCCAGGGCAGGAGAGGAGTTAGGAGAGCAGGAAGAGAGGAGAGGGAGGGATGGAGGGCTTATGAGGTATCTTTACTCTCCATCTTACTGTGTTTTATGACCCTGACAGTTTTGAAGACTGCAAGTGGCTCTTTTGTGGCATAGCCTTCAATTTGCATCTGTTGAGGATCTGATTAAATTTTAGTGTGCGTTTTGGCAGGAAGTGCTTAGCAGTGTTAGGTCCTCGGTGCTGTCAAGACAGGAAGTGCATGGCGTGGTCTTTCCGTCCCTGTGTGGGTGGGTGTCCTCCAGGTCTCTTCCGGGAGCCTGCCTCTGTGGAAAAGTGGTGACACTGTAATGTCCTGCTACTCACCAGGCTTCCACCTACTTGTTTAACATCTTCTGATAATTCTTGCCAGAGTCCGTAATTACTGTGACGGCTATAAAATAGTGATTTTCTAACCCTGTATTGCATCTGTATTTACTCACTGATATTCTAGAGCATGCAGGTGCTATTAATTAATGATTTGATATTTATTATCAGTATGCTGTCATTGATTTTTTCTTTTTAGAGGCAGGCTCTTGCTATGTTGCCCAGGCTGTAGTGCAATGGTACAATCACAGCTCATTGCAGCCCTCCCTCCCAGAGTGGCTGGCTTGGCCTCGTTGATGCTTATTTTATTCAGTTGGTTATAATTAATCACTGTCACTGTTTTGGTGCTCACATTGTCCCAAATTTGGCTAGAGGGAGTCCCTTTAACTGGATTCTATGCCCTTTTGATGAGGGCCTCTATTTGCCCCATCAAAGAGTAGGTGAGGTCATCTCAGATAAGAGGAAATGGGTGTAGAGGGTTGTTGGGGGAGATCTGAAATCATCTCATTGGCTGGTGGGAGAGAATGATATTGAGGGATGAGTAGAAGGTGGTGTTGAGGGCCCATGGGGGGCTGGAGTCTGTGGCCACAGTATGATTATCACCATTGTTATTGAACTTTAGCCTACTTTTGTAACCTAATTCAGGTGTGGAGATGGTAGACATTCGGGTCCCTTTTAGGGAGGGTTTTGCTAAGTGGGTGAAATTTTTAAAACTCTGAAGATTAGCATACTAGGAAAGAATAGGTGGAGAATCCCCCTGCTTCTTCCCTTTTAGGAATGGATTTTGAATACTGCAACCAAATTCTTGAACTTGTAATGAAGTTGACACTTAAACTTTTCTTCTGATGACATTATGAAAAGGATGTGGTTAATTTTTTTGTATTTGAAATGTGACACTTGCTATTTATGTTACAGAAAGAGGCCTCTGATCCTTTCAGCCTAAATGAATTACTAGATGAATTATCAAGGAAACAGAAAGAAGAATTATGGCAAAGGCTGAAGAATTTATTGACAGATGTGTTGTTAGAAAGCCCGGTGGATGGGTGGCAGGTAGTGGAAGCCCAGGGTGAAGATAATATGGAAACAGAACATGGCTCAAAAATGGTAGTATTTGTTTTTCAAAAATAAGAAACATTTTTCTCTTTTTTTTGTTAAAAAATAACTGTTCATTGTGTATCATTAAATTTTACATTAAGACAAATTTTGAAGTTAGAAGTCAAGAATTTTAGAAGTTTAGTCTGTTGTAGTTTTATTCACTTTTCAACCCTACTGTTATTAATCTAATACTAGATACTGCTGTCCTTTTAGGATGATTAACTTTTATTCAACTTTAATTCTTTTTAGAGTAAGCTAGAATTGTAGCTTGATTTTTAGAAAATTTGTAAGTGAAATTTCTGCTAAAAACTGATTTTAAGTTGATGATTTTAATTCACTCATGCTTTGATTTTTCATTTACAGAGAAAAAGCATAGACATAATTTATGCGATTACATCTGTGGTTCTTGCTTCTGTATCTGTAATAAATGAAAGTGAGAACTACGAAGCTCTACTGGAGTGTGTCATTATATTAAATGGTGAGTCGATTTTGTTATAAATGGCATATTTAGAAGTGGACATTGAAATACTTGTTTTTGTTTCTGTTTTTATTTTTTATTTTTTGTCATTATACTAAATGGTGAGTCGGTTTTGTTATAAGTGGCATATTTAGAAGTGGACATTGAAATACTTGTTTTTGTTTCTGTTTTTATTTTTTATTTTGTGAGACGGAGTTTCACTCTTGTTGCCTAGGCAAGAGTGCAATGGCGTGATCTCAGCTCACCACAACCTCTGTCCCCCGGGTTCAAGCGATTCTCCTGCCTCAGCCTCCCTAGTAGCTGGGATTACAGGCATTCGCCACCACACCTGGCTAATTTTGTATTTTTAGTAGAGACCGGATTTCTCCATGTTGGTCAGGCTAGTCTTGAACTCCCGCTCTCAGGTGATCTGCCCGCCTCAGCCTCCCAAAGTGCTGGGATTACAGGCATGAGCCACTGCTGCTGGCCTGAAATGATACTTTGTAAAAGGAAACTAGTTGTTTTCATGAGCATTGTTGAATTTAGTAGCAGAAGTGGTATAAAGGTATAGCTTTGCAGTCCAGTTCTTTTTCTTCAGTTAGAATAGGAGCATACTTACCTAAGGGCTGTCTTGAATACTTAGTTTATTTATTTTATATTTATCATTTTTTTTTTAGAGAGAGAATCTCTCTGTTGCCTATGCTGGAGTGCAGTGACATGATCCCAGCTCACTGTAGCCTTGACCTCCAGGGCTGTAGCTATCCTCTCACCTCCGCCTCCTTAGTAGCTGGTACCACAAGCCCGTGCTTTTTGTTTTGTTTTGTTTTGCTTTTTGGTAGAGACAAGATCTAATTGTATTGCCCAGGCTGGTCTCAAACTCCTGGGCTCAAGTGATCCTCCCACCTTGCCCTGGCAAAGTGCTGGTCTTACAGGCATTAGCCATTGCATCTGGCCTAATTAGTTTAAGCTCCATTCAGATGTTATAGATGGTGAGATGGGCAGTACTCAGCAAATAACTGCTATTGTTTACAGGTTTTTCAGGGAAGTCTGACTTACTGGACCAGTGATCAAGAACTTCTTTCTAGGAAAATGCCTGATTATGTGATTACCACTGCTAGATAGTGTCAACTTAACTAAGAATTTGTGACATTGAATTTTTTCTTTAAGTATGTTGTGAACATAAGCTGAGGAGTAATTGTTGACTCCTAGGGGAGTTTTACTATATTGAAATTTGAATGATGGTACTTTTCAAGTTTTAACAAAACGGTAAAACTGGTTATTAATTTAGGAGGTACAGTAGTCTAAGTTAATGAAAATATTTGATTATGAAATATATAAAATTTTAGTTACAAAAGATGTAAAAATATCTTAATGATATTTAAGAAAACTTTTCACATACCCTCATCCCTCACTGTGCAAGTGTAGTTTCATGTGATAAAGTATCTCATCAAGCTTCTTATTCTTAGCATCACTTGGATTTATGTATCTGTTTTATAGTACGTTGTTTTATTCTGAATTCTTAAGTTAAAATACAGTGTCTTATTAAAAAGTCACCCCTAATCATAATGAAAATAGCTCCCAAATGCTTTGTGAATTTTACTATCAGTTTATTTGTATGGTCTGCAAATAACTAGTAAAATGATTAGTGCTAACACTGTAGTTGCTATCAACTTCCCAGTTAATTCAGGAGTGTTATACTAGTGTAATGACATTCAGATACCTACAGATTATAATTATGAGCATTAGTATTATTAATTTAATTATTGAGCTTTTCTGTTAATAAAAGCACTGCAGTTTTTGTATTCATTATGGTAATTGCTTTGACTATTTTTCACCTCTGAGCCAAAATTTGAGGCTGGCACGTTGAGGGACAGTAGTGGATTATTGATTGGTCAGTAGACCGGTCTTGGCTCTGGTGTTAACAGAGATACCATTGTTGTTGTTACACTGAGGTTTGGTTAACCTCAGCGTCTGCCTTTCTAAAATTGGTGATGTGATTTCTCTGAGACTTCCAGTTCCAAAAATCTCTTTTCTATTATGTCTGTTGAGGGTCTTTTTATAACAATTGTCAAACAGTTTTTTAATTAACATTATTTGCATTTTATAATTAATGTATATAAATCTTTGGCAAGTTTTAAACATTAATATTATTTGCTTAGCAAAGCTTTAAATAATATATAAAGTCATAATACTCTAAACTGTTGAATCTGAAGTAATAAGAATTTGCCTTACTAATTGGAAAATTTCTGTGCTGTATTTTAGGTATTTTATATGCATTACCTGAGTCTGAACGAAAACTACAGAGTTCTGTTCAGGATTTGTGTGTTACCTGGTGGGAGAAAGGCCTGCCTGCCAAGGAAGACACAGGAAAGACAGCCTTTGTCATGTTGCTTAGGAGGAGTCTGGAGACTAAGACAGTGTGTTCACCTTTTATTTTTTAAAGACTGGGTCTCTCTCTCTTGCCCAGGCTGGAGTGCAGTGGCATGATCATAGCTCACTGCAGCCTCAAACTCCTGGGCTCGAGCAGTCCTCCTGCCTCAGCTTCTCGAGTAGCTGGGACTGCAGGAGTGCACCACCTAGACATTTATTTTTAAATGTCTTCCTAACATTCTAAACCTGTGCTAGTCAATGTAGTAGCCACTTGCCACAGAAAGCTATTTAAATTTAAAGTTAAAAATAATGAAAAATTCAGTTCCTCAGTTGCATTAGTTGCATTTTAGTAGCTCTGCAGTGAATTGTGGCTAGTGTCTCCTGCACTGGACAGTTTAATCTTCATCGAGGAAGTTCTTGAACTTGCTAGATTTTTTATTATTTTCCCTGTGTTTAAAAACACGTTCTGTAGAGCTACAGGTGGCATTTGCAAATTTTAAAATCTGTTTTTATTTGTCATTATTTTTTAATCTTTGGTGAATCAACTAGAATTACCATTATTTCTGATATAAAATATACTTGATTTGAAATATGACTTTACTGTTCATTAAAAAAAGTATAACATTTTTTGTGTCATTCCCAGGGTGCAGACATATGTCGGCTTTGGCGTATCCATCAAGCTTTATATTGCTTTGATTATGATTTGGAGGAAAGTGGAGAAATTAAAGATATGTTACTTGAGTGCTTCATAAGTATTAATTATATCAAGAAAGAAGAGGTAAATAGGCGTTTGTTTTTTGATCTGTTTGTGAGCTGCTTCTTAGTAGATGTTTCTCCTGTGTTCACATGGTTCCTGTCTGCACCATGTGTGGTGTTGCCATGAAGGTCAGCTTAGCTACCAGGAGCTTTTTACCGCACATCATTTTTACTGCATGGCGGTACTAGAGAAAACATTTTACAAGTCCTTGCTTATTTCAGCATTAAATTGGATGGTAACAGGTGGCTGTGTGAATCCTAGGGGAGCCATACTTGCATTTTAAATTAAGAATGATTAAAAATAAGGTTGAGAAAGCACTTCTCTATGATTGAGATCTGGCCTTCTGCCCTAATTCCATTTTCATTGCCATGTACTCAAAACTATCATCCCATAATATCCTCCATTTCTTTTTTCTACCCATCCTGTAAATCCAGAGAGGCTTCTGGCCTCTTGCTGCACTGCCCGTCCTGGGGTCAACTCCCAGACGAGGCTACTGAGCACCTGAAACGGGACCCATCTGAACTGAGATTGGCCATAAGTATAAAATACACATGGATTTGAAGATTTAGTGTGAAAGAAATGAGTATAAAATAGCTCATTAATAGTTTTTGTTATATACTTAATATAATAGACACTAGTTTAGATATATTGCTTTACATGAAATATATTATTAAAATTAACCTACTTTTGCTAATATGGCTACTAGAGAATTAAGAATTGCGGAGAGGCTCGCATAGTTCTTCTGTGTTAGGGGTCTTCTGCATTTGTTTACTGAGCGTCGACTACATGCTCAGGCGGGGTCAGTGGAGACTAGAACAAGCCTTTGCTTTTGGATGCTCATGGCACAGCAGGCACATCTCTGAGGCGGAAGGAGGAAGTCATTCCTTCTCCCTGAAGGAGGTGGAGAAGGGCTTCAGAGGAGGAGGAGGACCAGCTCTGAGGTACAGAGTAAGTTTCCTCCAGGTCTCACAGCTGCTTAGCGGAAGAGACAGAACTGGACCCTGGCGAGCCATCTGCGGTCTGCTAGACAAAGGGCCATGTGATCAGGACTGAGACTTTCAGCTCCCAGGGTCCTTGTTCACTGTATAGGTGGTGACCTTGGCCAGGCCTTTCAGCCTCAGTGTTTTCTTCTGTAAAATAGGAGCAACAGTTACTCTTTCACAGGATTGTTGTGAGGAACAGATGAGGTGATACGTATCAAACTGCAGCCCAGACTCCGGTGGGTAAGAACCCTTGGGGAGGGTAGGAACCCTTGGGGAGGGCTGCCTTGTGCCGTCCTTGCTGTGTCAGCACCGTCATTATCACAAAGATGTTGGACACAGCCTGTGCCCCATACCCGTCTCCAGGATTGTCCCGAAATGTGGGGAGAGTGAAGAAATGAATGATGGATTCAAACAATAAACTACTTTATGTTGACTTATACATAAGGAGTTGATGAATCGTACTTGTTAACTTATATATGTGTGCAGATATATAACAGGCATAAACGTATGTATGTGCTATAACCCCTACCCTTTTTAAAAAATTGATGTCTCCTTTGAATTTAAGATATCTAAAAGTAGTTTCCTAATCAATCATTAATTTGGTCAGGTCAGTTTCCAGTCATTCTGGGTAAACCATAAACATCTTGTACTGTACTTTCAGATTACTTCTAGTGAATATTGCTATTTTTTCTTTTTTTTTTTAAACTTGCCTGTTGTAAGCATGGTTACCCTGCATTTGAATCAAAATGTATTGCATTTCTGTAGGATTCTAGTTCTGTGGATTGGTGTGCTGATAAGAGATAAAGGTGGTATTCACTGAGAGAATTCTTGATAGATGTATTTTGTGCATTCTATAATAGAGTATACATATTGTATGCATTTTAGGTTCGGGTATATAATCTAGTAGCATACATATAAATTATCATCACATGATGTATTTATGACTTGAAGACTGTGTATTTGGAAATTCTGACTTGACAGACACTTAACCTTTTAACTATATGAGTCCTCAGTTTTCTCATTTACAAATGAGAAGGTGAAATGAACTGGGTTATTCAATTCCATTCCCACCCACTTATGCTAGACTTAAAGCTTTCTTTCATTTGAGACTATGTAGCCATCCATGACAGAGCTAGAATGAGATGTTTATGCACCCATGGTTACTGTCTGT
Organism: Mandrillus leucophaeus; assembly: GCF_000951045.1. Taxonomy (NCBI): domain Eukaryota; kingdom Metazoa; phylum Chordata; class Mammalia; order Primates; family Cercopithecidae; genus Mandrillus; species Mandrillus leucophaeus. The sequence goes on from NW_012103954.1 coordinate 776,945, forward strand.
GGTCTCCATCTCTGCACCTGTGGTCCTTGAGGACAGAGGCGCTCAGTGTAGTGGCTGCTCGGCCCTGGGGAAGGAGACTTGTGTGGCTCCTGGCTGTGCAGGCCCCACAGACAGCTCAACTCCTGCGTGTGCTTAGTTATAATTACACGTGCCTCCTTTTTAGCAATAGCAATGTTTAGCTTACTAGACGTTCAAAGAATTGTTTGTTATTTGGAACTTTTTATTTGGTTGCAATTTAAACATTATATCCTCTTTTTTTATTTATAGGGAAGAAGATTTCTTAGTTCTCTCTTCAACTGGAATATAAACTTTGTCAGAATGATCCATGGGACCATTAAAAACCAATTACAGGGATTACAAAAGTAAGTGTTAAAAGTACTTAAGATTTCGTGCTGCTTAATCTGGCTTTGAAAGATTCTATTTGGTCTGACTTCTTAAAATTATAATAATGGATTAGAAGCTTTAGAAATATGTCATTTATTATATACCATTGTATCACTGGGTAGCTTTTTCCTTTTATAGGAAATCATTCTTTTCCAGTATTGACCACTGACATTGAGGTTTTAATTTGTGGTCATTCTTTAAATAGTTAAAATAGTTTCCAGTTGAACCTTAGTCTTGCTCATAATAAAGCCACGTCCATGGTACTTTGAATACAGTGTGTGCTTTTTGGTTGAACGTGGCCTGACTGGTATGGCTTCTCGGAAGAGCCTGTGGAATCTGCAGGAGCAGCAGGGAATGTTGCAGTCATGCTCTGCCACTCCCTACATGATGCAGATGTCAAGTGTATGCTTGTTGTTTGCCAGGCACAAGGCAGAGTACTTCATTTGCTCCAGTGCTGACTACTTAGTCTGCATTTTAAAATTTAATCCTCAGAACTCTTTTTTGAGGTAGGTTTTGGTTTCTAAATTTCCCAGTGTCAGGCAACTGTGTAAGTACCAAGTTGGGGTCTGATTCTGGATCTCTGATTGCAAAGCTCCTATTGTATACTAGATTGCTTTTTCATATTTCCTCATCTTCAGAATATCTGAGTTGAACTAATAGTTTTTTTTTTTTTTTTGAGGCGGAGTCTCGCTCTGTCACCCAGGCTGAAGTGCAGTGGCGCGATCTCGGCTCACTGCAAGCTCCGCCTCCTGGGTTCACGCCATTCTCCTGCCTCAGCCTCTTGAGTAGCTGGGACTACAGGTGCCTGCCACTGCACCTGGCTAATTTTTTGTATTTTTAGTAGAGACGGGGTTTCACCATGGTGTCAAGTGAATGTTGAAATGATAGTGGTTTGGATGTATTAGGCTAAATGTGGTAGTTGGCTCTTCGTGGGTTTCACATCCTTGGATTCAGTCAACCAAGGATCAAAAATATTTGGGAAAAAAATCCATCTGTATTTAACATGTGCAGACTTTTTCTTTCTTGTCATCAGTCCCTAAACATACAGTGTCACAGCTATTTATATAACATTTTGTATTAAGTATTGTAAGTAATCTGGAGATGATTTAAAGGGGACAGGGTGTGTAGGTTATATGCAGATACTACTCCACTTTATATGAGGAGTTTGAGCATCCGCAGACTCTGGTATCTGAGGGAGGTCCTAGAACCAACCCCCCATGGATACCAAGGGATGACTGTGTAATATTAAAGTAATTTTACCTGTTTCTTTTGTCTGTTCTTAATGCAGCCACTAGAAAATTTAAAATTGCATCCGTGGCTTGCATTCAATTTCTGTTGGATAGTGCCATTCAGGAACTTCAAGTCACCTCTTTTAGTTACATTATTTTTGAGAATTTGAAGATACTTTCTTTGATTATGGGTAACTCTGGTGAATACATAGTATTTATGTTATGAAGATAGGGCTATGTAATCCACAATCCCAACTCAACATCCAGGCACCCTTTTGGGAAGAAAAAGTATCTTTGTTTTCACTTATATTTTTCTTATACTAGGTTCTCAATCATTTTGTTTTTCTCTGAGAATAAAATTTTTACTCCGGGTCAG
>NW_012103954.1:785803-802139 GCF_000951045.1 Mandrillus leucophaeus
CTGCACCTGGCTAATTTTTTGTATTTTTAGTAGAGACGGGGTTTCACCGTGTTAGCCAGGATGGTCTTCATCTCCTGACCTCGTGATCCGCCCACCTCAGCCTCCCAAAGTGCTGAGATTACAGGCGTGAGCCACTGCATCCAGTGAACTAATAGATTTCTAAGCTTATGATTCTTAAGTTGGTACTGGTATTTTAGGGCTTCTTATACCTGAGGAATTGGTAGCGTGGAAAGTCCAACATGACTCCAAGTCGACAATTTATTTATATTTAAATATTTTTGACTTTAGAATTTGGTTCTGGGCTTATGCACTCATAGTTTCACAGAAAATAGTAAAGTTTTGGGTAAGCCTTGACTGAGGAGGAGGAAATAGTTTGTCATTTCAGTTTCCTTTCCCAAAACCTTCTCCATTTTCTACTTTTTGCTACAGGTAGATAACCTGTTTCTGTAGATAATTTGAAAAGCACTCGTTTAAACTGAGTTTCTTCTTCACTATGGTTGGAAAGTAACTGAAATGATACATGTTGAAAGTATAATTCTTTAAATTTGCATTATAACTATTTTGATCTTTTAATATAGGTCTTTGATGGTATACATTGCAGAAATTTATTTCAGAGCTTGGAAAAAGGCTTCAGGGAAAATACTGGAGGTATTTTCATTTTTTTAAATGTTAACACTTATTTTTATTATATTTCAGTTACTAAATAAGTAGTCAAAGAAGGGTTATTTAAGATCCATGTTTATGCACTCTGTCAAAATAAAGCCAAATAATCAAAATTTGTTTGATGGGCAATCCAGTCGCTTGCTAAGATGTGTGGTTTGTGGGAGGTAGGACTGTGCCCTTTCAGGTGGGAGGGAGCTCTGACCCTGGTCTTTCTAGCCACATGTGCTCACTGGGCATTTGGAATATGGCCAGTCTGAATCGAGATGTGTTGTAAATTTAAGAAACATACCAGATTTCAAAGACTTCATATGGAAAAAGGAAAATATAAAATATCTTGGTACTTTTTAAAAATGTTGAGTGAATGTTGAAATGATAGTGGTTTGGATGTATTAGGCTAAATGTGGTAGTTGGCTCTTCGTGGGTTTCACATCCTTGGATTCAGTCAACCAAGGATCAAAAATATTTGGGAAAAAAATCCATCTGTATTTAACATGTGCAGACTTTTTCTTTCTTGTCATCAGTCCCTAAACATACAGTGTCACAGCTATTTATATAACATTTTGTATTAAGTATTGTAAGTAATCTGGAGATGATTTAAGGGGGACAGGGTGTGTAGGTTATATGCAGATACTACTCCACTTTATATGAGGAGTTTGAGCATCCGCAGACTCTGGTATCTGAGGGAGGTCCTAGAACCAACCCCCCATGGATACCAAGGGATGACTGTGTAATATTAAAGTAATTTTACCTGTTTCTTTTGTCTGTTCTTAATGCAGCCACTAGAAAATTTAAAATTGCATCCGTGGCTTGCATTCAATTTCTGTTGGATAGTGCCATTCAGGAACTTCAAGTCACCTCTTTTAGTTACATTATTTTTGAGAATTTGAAGATACTTTCTTTGATTATGGGTAACTCTGGTGAATACATAGTATTTATGTTATGAAGATAGGGCTATGTAATCCACAATCCCAACTCAACATCCAGGCACCCTTTTGGGAAGAAAAAGTATCTTTGTTTTCACTTATATTTTTCTTATACTAGGTTCTCAATCATTTTGTTTTTCTCTGAGAATAAAATTTTTACTCCGGGTCAGAAAGGAGCCTCTCACAACCCTGTGTTCTCTCCAGACTTTTCATTCCTCTTTGGAGGGCAGGCCCTGCACTGAGGGCAGAGGGAGAAGCCTGCAGGATGCACAGAGGCTGCCCCATGTCTGGAGTTACTTCCATCCTCTCTGCTCCTCTGCACTACTTACACTTGATTTGTATTGCCAAGGTTTATCACTGACTTCTAGAAAACCAAAAGTAGGCTGGGCGCGGTAGCTCACGCCTGTAATCCCAGTACTTTGGGAGGCTGAGGCGGGTGGGTCACCTGAGGTCGGGAGTTTGAGACCAGCCTGGCCAACATGGCAAGACCCTGTCTCTACAAAAAAATAAACAAAATAAAAACTATTTGACTAGATGTATACAAAATTGGTACCAACAATGTGTATTTCTCAGTCTCACTCCATTCCTCTCTGCCCTCCCTCTCTTTATAAGTTTTTCAGGCAAATTCCAGACATGAGATTTCATTTCTATATACTACTTTATTCATCTCTCAAAAATGTGCTTATGGAATGCCATTGTAATACCTAAAAATGTCACAGTAAATCCTTGGTATTTTTAAAAATAATCAAGCCACACTGAAATTTTTCCAGTGATCTCAAAATGTCTCCTTAGAGTTTTTTTGAATTAGGACTCAAGAAGTTGCCCACATGGCATTTGCTTGTTATACCATTAAAATCACTTACTCCAGAGCCTTCCTCCCTCCTTTCTTTTTTTTTAAATCTATGCCATTGGTATGTGAGGAAACTGAACGAGTTGTCTTGTAGAATGTCAGCATTCCGGTAGTTAGCGCTAAAGATTTGGATTCAACTTTTATGGCACAAATAACTTCCCAGGTAGTGCTGTGTATCTCATCTTTCATTGCAAGTCAGACAACGTGTGGTTGTCCCACATTAAGTGATGCTAAGTGACTTCAGGTGAAGGAAATATTTTCAAATATAATGGAGAAAAGGAACTTGAGCATCTGCAGATGCTCAAGTATTGTATACTAATACAAACTCTGGTTTGTATTAGTATTAACCCTAGGAGCGTTTCCTTAGGTCCTTCCCCAAAGCCATAGAAATCCCGCTCATGTGTGAGGGCGGGCACAGAGTACAGGTACAGACCATAGGGTCCACTGGGGTTTTTTGCTACTGTGAGAGGCTAGGCCTTTCCCCAGTTGCTGCACTCTGAGTACCATGAGTGCATGGGGCTGATGAAGGGCTTCCCACACCTTCCTTGCTCAGCCCTTCTCAGTAGTGGCCCTGAAATATCTTATTTACAGTTTCCACCGTAGAGGTAGTTCTGTTTTTGTTCTGTGGAGGCTGTTGGAACAAATCCAGTCTTCTGAAGGTTGTCCAGGTCAGTGATGAGTCAGAAGAGGGGACTCCACACTCACCATGCACTCGGTCTCTGAAATTTGTCTGATTTGAACTACCCTTGAGTGGTAGGTGGAAGCTTACCTTGCCATTTGGCACAGATTTGATATTTCATCAAATAAAAGAGAAGTGAAGCGTTCTCCTTAATATATGAAAACCAAAGGAATTCTAAGAAGCATGGACTTAAAATAAGAAAGCTTGGACAAAATGATTCAGGTTTTTTTCTCATGAAATGTAAGATGGACAGATTAGACTTTTTTTGTACTCCAATGCTGCACTGCTTGTCAGGTCGTCAGTAGGACACACACACACCAGGTGCTTTGCATTGCATTTGTTATTTCAGACGATTGAAAATGATTGCATCCAGGACTTCATGTTCCATGGGATACACCTTCCAAGGAGGTCTCCAGTGCATTCCAAAGTGCGGGAGGTAAGATTGTGAACAGTTTTTGAAATAATGTTTCCTCTGTTTTGTTTTCAGATAATTGTTTTGGTTACATTTTAAAATTAAGTTAAACTTTCACAGACATCTATTAGGGGGATTTCTCAGAACCTTCATATTTGATGTCTGGCAGTTTTATTCTTGCCACCAAAGTTTTAATGAGGAAAGCAAAGGTGTATTGTTGAGATGGTCAGTATTATATTTGAATGACTTTAAATTCAATTCTCTGTCTTGAGATTTTCCAGAATTATTAGTTTCTAATGGCCACTATCATTTTTTTCAAAGATCTTAGAGGGTATTTGAAATTATTTTTATTATTTTACTTATTAAATTCCAATTTTGCTGTTCTGCAAACCAAATGAATAAATGTTTTGATTGTTTATTTGATACTTTGTTCTGTAAAGGTAATCTCAGAATTCAGATATTAACTTTACCTTTATATTAATAATTGTAAATGGACTGACTAGGTAAGGTTCTATCATCAGTGTCATTACTACACTGATAGGTGTTTGATGGATCATAAGGATCCTGGCAGGAGGAATGGGAAAATCTGGTCTGCTGTGTTTGGTTAAATTAAGCAGCTGCTGTTGATCAGTGTTGTAACCCATGGGATGCCTTGTTTGCTTGCTGTTAGTTTTGGCAACCATATGTCAAGAAAACAAGTGAATAAAGACTACCCATTTCTTTGTTTTGTTGTATAGTGAAACTACTTCTATTTATAGAATGTAAATATACTAATTATATTAATTTTGAGTGGATAAGAAAACGTTTCTTTGCATTATTGGTGATTTAATTTCGGTTACACAAGGATAAAGAACCCAGAGATTTATCTAGACTACTGAGTTTTCCAGAGGATTTAAAAATCGTGATTGCATATATTTAGGATAAATACATTCATTCAGTGACCTCCCTGTCCTACCCACCTGCCACCCCCATCCCAATGTGGCTTTATTTAGTTGTAGTCAGTTTGGGTTGTTTATTTCACATAAATGGTTTGGTGTTTCAAATTTTATTTAGTAGATTTGCATCATAATAAACTACATGTATTTATGCAAACTATATTTATGTTTATGTAAACTATATGTAGTTTATATGTAAACCATGTGTATTTTCATATATTACTTTCTGCTGTGGTAGTCTGAGTAATTAAGATATTGTAAGTATAGATATCACTATTTGATAAATTTATGGAAAAATGCACAAAAAGAATTTAAAGGGAGAATATTAGATTTCACTCAAGTGAAATGTGTTACTCAACTCCAAGTAATTGTTTTTGTCACAACTTATAACACATTATAGTTTTTTCCTCAAATTTTTTTGATAACTATTAAATTTATATGATAAGTCATTTTATTGATATTGAAAGAGGCTTCAGGCAGTGCTTCAGACGTCATTTGAAATTAAAAATCTCAATATTGTTGATGAAAATGTTCTAGAATTAGATAGTAACAATGGTAGCATAGCTCTAAATATAACTGAATTGTATACTTTAAAAGAGTGGATTTTGTGGCATGTGAATTAATTCTAAAGCTGTTTAGAAAATTTTTCTATGAAGCAAGTATACTGTTGATATCAAAATTTGATAGTGTTATACACAAAAAGCAAACTATAGACTAATGTCACTTATCACCATCAATAAAAACTCCAAAATAATAATCAGAAAAAAATAATCCCCATATTGTAGCTCTTCTAGGGTAAAGTTGATACAAGCTCACTTAAAGTGTAGGCTATTCTTTTATAGCCCGTTTAATCTTTCAAAATTTTCTTGTTTCACTAATAAAGTTTAGCCCCAAAAGATGTGACTAGAGAAGTAAGGCAAAATTGATTGTTGTTAGGCACATGAGTCTACAAAGAATTTTGGGAAGATTCTGACTGGAAAAGAAGTGGGTAGGAAAAGAAGAATGAAAGCTACAAGAATGATCGTTTTCTGATTTTTTCATAAGTTTTGGGAGGAACTTGATACCTAAATTAATCTTGTACAGTGAGAGGTCATTAAGTATGACACCTGCTTGTTACAAAGTTATGAAACAGTTACCAGGTGTTGATAATAAAGAGGTTTAGTTAGTGTTTTGGAACAAGCATGAGTTCTTAGAACCATTCAGGAATCTACGTGCTCCCCTTTTCCATTTTATCCTGAAAGTCAGAGGTTTAAACGAGTCTTTTTTTGAGGTTATGCAGCTGTTGGCAGAATAGCAGAAACTAGAACCCAAACCATTTTATCGCCCAAGCCGTTAATCTTTTTATTTCAGCCATAGATTTCTTTCTTGTGATTGTCTGCATTTACTGCTCTCCTACATCTATCGAAGTTACTCCTGCTAAAGAATTGTCATGACATGTGGGTGCCAGCCAGAACCTACTTGTGGTAGAGAGAACAATTCTCCCTGTTGCTCTTTCCAAATGCCATTTAATTTAATTTAATTAATGTATTTTTTTGTTAATGCTTTCCTTTTCCTTTTTTTTGGTCCTTAGGTTCTGAGTTACTTTCACCATCAAAAGAAAGTTCGGCAGGGAGTAGAGGAGATGCTTTATAGATTATATAAACCCATCCTTTGGAGAGGATTAAAGGTATACATTTTAAATAGTTTATCCGTGTTTAGAATGTATTACTTGTGCTTTTGAATTTAGCAAACTCTAATTCAAAATTACAATAAAATAGTAAAGATAAAGCTGGAGACTGAATGCTTTGTGAAATTTTTGAACAAATGTTTTTTTCTTTTATTAAAAGCATTTCTTGGTTTCATTTAACTGGAAACCTGGATTGGTTTAGTGCTAACTACACAGTTATTTTTAAGTAACCATGTTTAGGGAAGGAGATTAGAGACATGCCGTAAAGCAAACCAGCTTAGGCTGTGGGTGGTCTGCCGTGCTGTCCTGGGCTGTCCAAGTCCTTGAGATCTAACAAACACACAATGACTTTTAGTGCAGACAACCTGGTATCTTTAGTGAGGATGTGGGGTGACCACTTAGTGACATGCAGTGGGCTCTGAAGTGAGGAAGCTTGATCTTTTCATAGTATCTGTTGACGTTGAATTGAGTAATGTTTGGTCAATTTAAATGTTATGATTATCTGTAATTTGAAAATAAATCTGTATCAAGATAATTAAGTTGTTACTTTGGGAACACGGTACTTAAGCCTTCGCATGTTAACTCTGGGATTCTGAGATATTCTTCTTTTATTATTATAGGCCAGAAACTCTGAAGTTCGATCAAATGCTGCATTGTTGTTTGTTGAAGCATTTCCTATTAGGGATCCAAACCTTCACGCTATTGAAATGGATAGTGAAATTCAGAAACAGTTTGAAGAGCTCTATGTACGTACTTCTGGTGGTCAAGCTTCTTACAGATACCAGCTTTGTCTAGGCTGTCTAGGCTGTGGCATGTACTGCTTGTGTGTGTCCCCAACTCCCCTGTAACAGCCAGAGCTCTGCTCCCACATGACATGGTTTCGAAACCTGGACTATTCTTCAGAGAGAGGCCACTTCTCCCTGGGGCCTTCTGCAACAGCATGGACCCATGGTGTCTTTTTCTACTTTGGGGACGTTTAATTATTTATTACTGCGTGTGGTTTTAAACATTTTATGTATGTGCCTGTTGTTTCCCCAGTGGAGAGGTGGCGTCATACAGTGGGTAAAGCACATGCTGTGGTGTCAGCCCCCTGCTCTCTGGGGTCAGATTCCACCACTCTCCCTTAATAGGAATGTGGCTTTGGGCAGGCCACTTAACTTCTCTGTGTCTTTCTCTGTAAGTGTGTTTGTGACATCGCCTATCATAAAGGTGTCGGGTAGCATAATGAGCAAACGCTGGTTATATTTCAGGGCAAGCCTACAAATAATGCCTGTGGCAGTTGACTTTTCAGGTGAGGTGTTAAGATGTTAAGATGCGGCATTTATTTCCGAAGAGTATTGTGGATTCTTTTCATCTACTTAGTCTGTATTTCCTAACACAGCTTACTTAAGCAGTGCGTATTATCTACTGTCCTGAGTAGTACAGTTTTAGGAAACAGTGACAGCAAACTGCTATTGTAATGCTGTCGCCTGTGGTGCTTCTGAAATGCTCCCTTTTGTTTTTCTTTTTATTTTCTGACTTATGGAAAACCTGACATGCAGAAAGTTGAAGTAATAGTATAATAGGCCTGCACAGTGGCTTACACCTGTAATCCCAACACTGGGAGGGCGAGGTGGGAGGACTATTTGAGGCCAGGAATTTGAGACCAGCCTGGGCAACAGAGTGAGACCTTGTCTCTACAAAAAGTTAAAATAACAACAACAACAGCAACAACAACAAAAAAAAAACAGCCCCGTGTGGTGGCACACACCTGTGGTCCCAGCTATTTGGGAGGCTTCAGTCCAGGAGGTCAAGTCTACAGTGAGCCATGATCACACAGCTACACCCCAGCCTGGGCGACAGAGTGAGACCCTGTCTCAAAAAAAAGAAAAAGTGTAATAAGTATCTGTATACTTCTTCATGCACACACACACATCCCTAAATGAAGTCATTAGTATTTTGCTGTGTACATTATGTATATTTATCTACAATTTTTTTTTTAAGATTCCTTATTTCCAAGTTTTATTTTATTTTATTTTATTTTTAGAGACAGAGTTGTGCTCTGTCTCCCAGGCTGGAGTCCAGTGGTGTGATCGTCACTCACTGCCGCCTCAAACGGGAAGATCACTTGAACTCAGGAGGTCAAGGCTACAGTGAACCATGATTATACTACCGCACTCCAGCCTGGGCGATAGAGCGAGACCCTGACTCTTATTTTAAAAAAAGAAAAAAACTTTGTGGAAAACAAAATTTTAATCTCATGTAATTTTCACATGCCATAAAATGATAATTTGTTCATTTTTTCCGACCATTAAGAAATATGAACCATTCTTAGCACTGTGGGCTGTGTAGGAGCAGGTACCAGCTGGGTCTGGCCTGCGGCATTGTTCGCCAAAGCTGGTTGAGAGCTCCTGTCCCTGGTGCTGCACCTCTTGAGGCTTTAACTCAACCTTTAGATGGAAATTAGGCTCTTTCATGAGGGGACAAAGGAGGTGATCTGATAGATAAGTAAGAGCAGTGGTTATTTCCTGTATCCTCTGTGTACCTTAACTGTTCTCTCATGCTTTTTGGTCTATTGGAATTTCTTAAACCTGAGTAATATGGAGAACCTTTTTTTTTTTTAAATAAAAAAGGGCCTAGGTGCAGTGGCTCATGCCTGTAATCCCAACACTTTGAGAGGCCGAGGAAGAAGGATTGCTTGAGCAGTCGTGGGCAACATGGTGAAACCCCATCTCTACCAATTAAAGAAAAAAAAATCAGCTGGGCACTGTGGTGCGTGCCTGTAGTCTCAGCTACTCGGGAGGCTGAGATGGGAGGATCACTTGAGGCTGGAAGGTCAAGGCTGCAGTGAGCTGAGATTGCACCACTATACTCCAGCCTAGGTGACAGAGCAAGACCCTGTTTCAAAAAAGAAAAGGACTCTTTGAATGTTTTTAAATGAAGAGATGCGACAGAAACAGCATTGCAAGTCATGTGCTATCATTTTGAGTGCTTATCTGGTGATGGTGTAATTGCAAACAGGTCTGGACACTGAGCGGGGAGAGGATGTGGTTGTAAGGTGATTGTCCAGAATATATTTTTAAAGATTATTATTGAAAGTAATTCATAGACAACAAAATGTATAAAAACTTCTGAATCCCAAGAACAGGCCCTCAGATTCCTAAAGTTCTTTTCTATTTTTTTTTTTAATCATCTTTTTTTCTTCCTGTTTGCTTTTTCTTAAAAGACTAGTCATCTTTTCCATTCTTAAGTTTGGATAAAGGATTGGGTTGGTAAGGTAGTTAGCAAGTGTTCTTCTCTAGTTGTGTAGGGTTGTGTCTCAGGTTTGCTAAATGGGCTGAGTGCAACAGCAGGTGGGCTTCCCTTAGTTTCTGTGGAGGAAGAGCAGGCAGGCAGGTGACCCCTCGGTACCCAAGTACAAAGGGCCCTTTCCTTCTGGGTGGCATTGCTTTTCCTTCTTTTGCCTTTCTGGAGGCTTAGAGTTATTGCTGGTTCTTTTTTTTCGTTGTTCTTTGTCTGTTGCCCAGTATCTCTTTCAGGAACTCTTCCTGGCAGATGACACACTTGGTTTAGAAACCATTTGTAAGACTTTATCCTGGGGGCACATCCTGGCTCCTGAACTGCTGCTGGCCTGTGTGCCTCACCAGGGGTTGTTTGCCGCCCTTGTCACGAACTCTCTTTTCTGTAACCTGGGCTCTGGGTTCGGGGCTGATGTGGGCTCTCTGAGGTCACAGCCTCCTGTCTTTAGAGCACCCTTACCTAGGAATGTCTAGGTTACAACCTTTTATGCTCTTTTCTCCGTGAATCTGTTCCTTATTCCCTTTCTTACAGAAATTTCTCAGTCTTTTTGTTTCTATTATTGCTAATAGAAATTGATCATTTTGGTCAAATTTGGGGGAGGAGATGGGGTAAATGCTTAATATTAACTTGAAGTCTCTTTTTTCTAATTAAAGTAGTAAGAATTCTGTTGTGTTTTTCAACGTTCCTAATAGAAAATGTCATGCATAATAAAAAAGAGACTGGAGTAATAACCCCTGTGTGCCCACAACACAGTTTTACTCATTGCTGACTAATCCCAATCCGATTTCTTCTTCCCCTGTCTTGAAACATATTTGGGACATCATATCATTTCAGCTCTAAATGGGTCAGAAGGTATTGGTAAAAGATAATCTTTTTTTTTTTTTTTTTAAATCATGCCATGATCACAGCTAAAGATAAATTAACGATGATTCCTTAGTGTCTTTGGGTACCCGTTCGTTGCTGCCATTTTCTCATTTTGTTTGAATGTTTCTCTAACTAAGGCCCATGTGCTGTGACTAACTGACATGTTGCTTAAGTCTCCTGGACCATGAGCTCTCTTGCTATAATCTTTCTGTGTTTTGTTTTCTTAAAACTTGCTATTTTTGTTGTCATTGAAGAAAGCAAATTATTCTATGACGTTCCCAGCAGTCTGGATTTTATAGAACCCATTCCTGTGATGCCATTAGTGTATCCCTCTGCCCTTTGTGTTTCCTATAAATTGGTGGTTAAATGAGAGAGTTGATCTGAATCATGTATTTGGGATTTTGTTTCGTGAGATTATTTCCCTGGTGATGTTGAGTACTCCCATCGGGGTACTTATTGCCTCATTGTCTCCTTTTGAATTTTTAGTACCACTGACGATCATGGCCTGGATTAGTTCATTACAGGTAGCATTATTTTATTCCTGGCTCTAAAATGCATTACAGCATTTTAGAATTCAAAAGCGTGGTGTACATGGGCCATGCCTTATCTGAACGCCTGCCATGCTCGGCTGAGTGTGCAGATCTCACTGGATGACAGAGCTGGTTTTGAGGCACTGCTGTCAGGGGATGTGGCAAATAAGGCACCACATGCTTCTGTCTTGATCTTAAATACTCTGCTTTAGAAGTGATAGCAAGTAATCTCAGGTCTAGGAATCCATATGTGTCCAGTGTTTCTATGCTCAAAGTTTCTCTAAGTTACGAATTCCTGAAGTGCTCATGTGTGAAGCAGATGTTGATTTCGGGAATTAAGTCAAGGTTTTTAAGCCTTTCTCCCCTCCTACTTATAGAGCCTTTTAGAAGATCCTTATCCGATGGTCCGTTCCACAGGGATTCTTGGTGTTTGTAAAATAACTTCTAAGTACTGGGAAATGATGCCCCCGACCATCCTGATTGACCTCCTGAAGAAGGTGACTGGGGAACTGGCGTTTGACACGAGCTCAGCTGATGTTCGTTGTTCTGTCTTTAAGGTAAGATGTTTTAAATTATGTAAGTCATGTTTATTTCTTGTGGAATAATTAGAAAAACAGAAAAAGAAGAAGATTAAAATAATACCTGTAATCCTACTCCACGGAGATAACATTTTTGGCTTGTCATATATCCAGAGTAAGCTTTTTAAAAACCAAATTAGAAGTGTTTTCTACAAAAAATGACTACTTGAACTAATAGTTGTTTTTAGTGTAAGGGGAGAAGGGGTCCCAGTACTGTTGAATTTATTCTCTTTTGTCTCTTTGTGTGATGTCTTGGAGAAATATACTTTGCATAGAATCTGGTACATAGAATATATTTGGATTCACTTAAGTAATTTTTCAGTATCTCCCACCTATCACCATCACCAATCATAGCTCAAACCTTGCAAGAGAAGCTCACATTTTATTTTCTAAGCAACCTGAACTGTCTTAGGTTTATAGAAATTGTAATGTGTATGTTGGATGGTAGTGGGGTGGCCACTGATCTTTTCTCCCCCTGGCTTTGGTGGGAAAATGCGGAATGAACCAGAGGGAGGGAGCTACCCAGTCTGCAATAACAAATGCTCTCCGAGAGAGGGTTTGTAAATCTGTAAAGCGCTCAGAGAGGCCAATTCAGAGAATTTCTTGAGGGCCTGTGAGATGGCCTAAGAAGAACTGATCTCACTTTCCCGCTACTGGAATCAACTGTTTAGAAGCTCTGACTCCCCTGAGCACAGCAGGTGACTTCCTCTTCCCTCATGTGCAAAACAGACATTTTCAGAGCAGCTCTTGGGCCTCACGGCCATGCCCCTGTGGGGGCTCCTGTGGATCTTCCTCCCCACTTCTCAGGAACCTGCTTGCTTATTTTCTCTATTTGAAAAGTTTTCTGGACTAGGTGCAATGGCTCACACCTGTAATCCCAGCACGTTGGGAGGCCAAGACGGGTGGATTGCTTGAGTTTCATGAGCTCAAGACCAGCCTGAGCAGAGTGGTGAAACCTGGTCTCTACAAAAAGTACAAAAAAAATTAGCCGGGCATGGTGGTGTGCACCTGTAAGTCCCAGCTACTTGAGAGGCTGAGGTGGGAGGATGGGTTGAGCCTGGGAAGCAGAGGTTGCAGTGAGCCAAGATTGTGCCACTGCACTCCAGTTGGGTGAGAAGCCAGACCTTGTCTCAAAAAAAAAATTTTTTTTTTCTCTGCATGTTCAGCCTTTCCCTCTCAGCAGTATCCTTCCTATAGGTTTGTAAGCATGTTCACATCTCCATCTGAGGCAGAGGCTCCCCCATCTCTCCTCATTGCAGAAAGATATTCGGAGGAGCATGTCTGTGTTTGTGGAGTGATCAGACTTTTGGGCTCATGCCTGTTGCTCTGCAGTAATTGTTAGGAACAACCTTCTTACTCTCAAAAGAGTCTTAGTTTAGTGATCACCTAAACAGTCTATCTCCATTTCCTGCCATTCCCCAGTCCACTGTAAAGCATCTTCTATGTCCACTACTCCAGTAAAGCATTTCCAGCCAAGGTTAGTTTCACATGACCACTTCACTAGACTTTTTTGATCTCTGAGCAGAATTCATCCCCACACCATTCCCTTGTCCTTCTGGATGTTGTACAACGTCAGTGCCTCTTCTTCCTCTTTGTCTGTGGTTGAATGCTCTTACTCTTTAAGTGTTGGCTGAGGAGTCAGGGACCCATGTGCTTCTTGCACTGTGATGGGCTCACCCTGGCGATCTGGTTTCCAACCTTGCTCTGATTGCAGTTTGCTTGCAGCTGGTCCCAGTTTACAGACAAGCGTCTTCTTGACAGCTCTGCTCAGGTGACCAACAGGTAGCTCTGCAATTAAGATTATCCACAGCTTGCAGATTAGGAAGTGCTCCTGGGGTGCACAACCTCTGGAGGGGAAGGGACATTAAACCACGACTCAGCCTGGGAAAGCCTCGTGCAGACCCACAGGCAGCTCTAGAGCCAGCAGAGCCCTTCAGACTGGGCCCATACTGATCCACCATTGCACACTGGCTGCCCAGGAGGAAGGCGTTTTCTTCAGGAGGCCGTCCCCACGCATGCTGATGGTGAGGGCAGCTCAGCGGCCCTGGGACAGCTGGGGTGAGTGCCTCATTTCTGACGGGGCCTTGGCAGCATGTTACAGCAGCCACCCTGTCTCCACTGCTGAGTCATTACCATCTTTTCCAAACCTGCTGCCATCCAAGAGTTTTCTTTGTTTTCCTCTCTCCCCCTTGCTCCTCTTTTTCTCCTTGAAGTGGTGATGTCATCTGCTGAGTCACTCACTTGTGTGCTCTTCTTGCTTCTTCCTCCTTCACCCAAGTCCTGTCTTTCCCTTCCTGGAGTTCTCTGAGGTTCACCTGCTCCTTCCTGTTGCTGTCACCCAAAGTGGCCACAGCTCCCTGGCCAGTCTTCTCTCGGTCCTGACCTTCTGAGCACAGTCTGGTGCTTTCATGCTTCTGAGGAAACCCTTGCAGGGCCACTCTGAGATGCCTCCCAGGCCCAGATGAGTCATCTGTGAGGAGGGATGGGTGGGCTCTGGAGTAGAGGAAGAGTCAGCAGAGAATCTACAGAAGAAAGACCAGAAAAGCTGAAGGAGAATTAGGAGAACACAGTGTTGTAGGAGGGTCTACAGGGGCTGTGGGATGGGGGGAACTGGCAAGGTAGGTGGTGGCCGGTGGCCGGTGGCCAGTGTCCAGTGGGAGGGCAGGATCAAGGGGCGGCTGTGGACACAGGTGGAGCAGATGATTCAAATCAGACTGCCCTTTAGTGCTTTGGAAGAAGAGCTGTATATATCTGAAATTTTTTGAAAAAATGATCGTCGTTAAAATATATATGGCCAGGTGCGGTGGCTCATGCCTATAATCCCAGCTCTTTGGGAGGCCGAGGCGGGTGGATCATGAAGTCAGGAGATCGAGACCATCCTGGCTAACAAGGTGAAACCCTGTCTCTACCTGTCTCTTATACACATCTAGATGTGTATAAGAGACAGGAGTCACACACACTGGCTCTGTTCCCTCCAATCCTCATGCAGTATCGAGTCAGGAAATGCAGAGTTCTTGGACTTGGTGCCTTTGGAGACCACATGACCAGTAGTTATTCTGTGTTTCTTTCAACTAAAAAATCCTCTAAAATTTAGCTAAGAGAGAGCATTAAAGATTTCTTTTATAATTGCTTTAATCTTATTTGAACAAAACAATGAATGGATCAAATAGCAGTGGTTGGGCCTATACTAGTTCATTAAAAGTATGCCTTTTATATGAAATAGTTCTAGAAAAAGTGTTATTTCCGTAGGTATATTTATTTCACTAGTAGTTCTAGTAAAGATGGAACCGAATGTTTTCTTTAATGAAGTTTTCCTACCTGAACCTTTCATTGGCATGTTCTGATTTTGAACTGTTTATCTTTCTCTGTGTTGCAGTGTCTGCCAATGATTTTGGACAACAAACTGAGCCACCCATTGTTAGAGCAGCTCCTGCCAGCTCTCAGATACAGTCTCCACGACAATTCGGAGAAAGTGAGGGTGGCTTTTGTGGACATGCTGTTGAAGATCAAAGCTGTGAGGGCTGCTAAGGTACGATGAATAGGGCTTCTTTACCTAAGACATGAAATAGGGACTTGTGTTCATCAAACAGAAAGAAAGTAGTTTTAATTCCACATTTTAAACTGATAACATATTATTTGACCAGTTATCTCTGTCATCAAATGTTGTTTTGTGTTTTTTATCAAAGATTCTAGAAATATTATCATTGTGTTTTCTTTTTGAAAGACATTAATGTAAGCACCCCCTGCCTTCCGTTATATTTTTATCATGTGTGAAGGTTTTCACTGAGATATTTGGTGTAATATTTGGATACTTGGCACCCGGTGAGCACTTCTGGAGAGTGTCGAGTATGAGCCACCCCCCACCCCTCACCCCCCGCCCCCACACAGAATGAAGGAAGGAGACACCCACTTTATGAGAGATGTGCGTTTTGACGTTTTATAAACTACTGAAGTGATTATTCTCTTTCAGCTCTAGTTCTATTCTGCTTTTGGCTTTTGGCTAAGAATGTTGCTTATAATGTTCTTGACTTCATTATTATTTTGGTATCATTGTGAGCTTTCTTTCTCCACACAGTAGTTGTCAGAAATTTACGTTGAGTGCTGTTCTGTTATGGCACAGGATCCAGAAACAGCCTGACATGCCAGAGTGCAGGGTCAGCCAGACAGATTTGTGTGTTCTTAAGAGAGGTGGTGCTATGTGGCCATGAAAAGAACAAGGAGGAACTTTCTGTGGGGCTTCCTTGGAAAGGCCTCTAAGATATAGAAGTATAAAAGTATAGTGTAGATGTGGTTCTGGTGTGCTACCAGCTGAGTAAAGCGGAGACAAATGTGTATGTAAATATTGCTCAGATATGGGTAAAATATCCTTTGAAGAGAACAAGAATTTAGTGCCAGTTGCTTGGGGTGATGAGGTGAGGGGGAGACAGGGTCCCACTCTGATGCCCGGGCTAGAGTGCAGTGGTGTGATCTCGGTTCACTGCAACCTCACGTCATCATCCCTCCTCAGCCTCCCAAGTGACTGGGACTGCAGGAGTGTGCCGCCGTGTCTGGGACTGCAGGAGTGGCCGCAGTGTCTGGGACTGAAGGAGTGGCCGCCGTGTCTGAGACTAAAGGAGTGGCCGCCATGTCTGGGACTGCAGGAGTGGCCGCCGTGTCTGAGACTGAAGGAGTGGCCACCGTGTCTGGGACTGCAGGAGTGGCCGCCGTGTCTGGCTAATTTTTCTAGATGGTGTTTCCCCATGTTGCCCAGGCTGCTTTCAAACTCCTGGGCTCAAGCAATCTGCCCACCTTGGCCTCCCAAAGTGCTGGGATTACAGGTGTGAGCCACCGTGCCCAGCCAATGATGGGGATCTTGTCACTGCATTTAGTACCTATTACTTTGTGTGTTACGAGTTTTGATCTGTGAATTTTTTTTTTTTTTTTTTTTGTCAGCACATACACACTAAGACAACCAGTG
>NW_012103954.1:802369-826580 GCF_000951045.1 Mandrillus leucophaeus
TGAGCCACCGCGCCCGGCCATGATCTGTGAATTTTTTATGTTAGAAGAAAACAAAGGATATTTTGAGTGACCAATGTGGTATTAACACCCAGTGTCATATCCAGTTGAGTTACTTTGATGCTTTTGTTGAAAATCATTGACCATATGTGTGGTCCTTTTCTGGACTCTGTCCTGTTTTGTTGATCCATTTGTTCTGTGTGGATCTTATGGTAAGTCTTGCAGTGTACATTTTCAAGCTTTGTTGTTCTTTCAAAATTCTTTGGCTACTTTAGGTCCTTTGCATTTCATGTAAATTTTAGAGTAATAGCCAGGTGTGGTGGCTCATGCCTGTAATCCTAGCACTTTGAGAGGCTGAGGTAGGAGGATCACTTAAACTCAGAAGTGTGAGACCAGCTTGGGCAACATAGTGAGACCTTATCTCTTAAAAGAATGTAGAGTAAGCATGTCAAATTTTTTTTTTTTTTTTTTGAGACAGAGTCTTGCTCTGTCACCCAGGCTGGGGTGCAGTGGCACAATCTTGCCTTACTGCAACCTCTGCCTCCCAGGTTCAAGTGATTCTCTTGACTCAGCCTCCTGAGTAGCTGGGACTACAGGTGTGTGCCACCATGCCTGGCGATTTTTTAAAAAATTTTAGTAGAGATGGGGTTTCACCATGTTGGCCAGGCTAGTCTCAAACTCCTGACCTCAGGTGATCCATCTGCCTTGGCCTCCCAAAGTGCTGGGATTATAGGCGTGAGCCACTGCATCTGGCCAAGCATGTCAATTTTAATAAAAATACTGGCTGCAATTTTGATGGCGTTTTTTGAAACAGCCTGTTAAAACTGTAGTTCTGTGCTTTTACACTGTTGGTGGGAGTGTAAATTAGTTCAACCATTGTGGAAGACAGTGTGGCAATTCTTCAAAGACCTAGAGACAGAAATACCATTTGACCCAGCAATCCCATTACTGGGTATATACCTAAAGGAATATAAATCATTTTATTATAAAGATACGTGTTTGCCTATGTTCATTGCAGCACTATTCACAATAGCAAAGACATGGAACCAATCTAAATGCCCTTCAATGATAGACTGGATAAAGAAAATGTGGTACATATATACTATGGAATATTATACTGCCATAAAAAGGAACGAGATCATGTTCTTTGCAGGGAATGGATGGAGCTGGAAGCTATTATCCTCAGCAAACTAATGCAGCAACAGAAAACCAAATACCACATGTTCTCACTTATAAGTGAGAGCTAAATGATGAGAACACATGGACACATGGTGGGGAACAACACTTACTGGGGCCTGTTGGAGGGTGGAGGGTAGGAGGAGGGACAGCATCAGGAATAATCACTAATGGATGCTGGGCTTGATATGTAGGTAATGGGATGATCTGTGCAGCAAACTACCATGGCACACGTTTACGAATTTAACAAACCTGCACATCCTGCATGTGTACCCCTGAACTTAAAATAAAAGTTGGACCAAAAAACCCAGAAAACAAAGTAGACTTTAAGGCAATTATTGGAGAAAAACAACTTTTTATGAATATTTTTAATTTTTTTGTTTTAATTTTTTATTTTGGATTTTCAAACATATCTAAAAGCAGAGAGACTAATACAGTGAATTAGACATACCCATCACCCAGCTTTAACAATTATTGCTGTGTCCAGTCTTGCTTTATCTAAACCATATCCAGGCACACTGCCAGACTATGTTGAACTAAATTCCAGACATCATATTGTTTTCTTTGTGTTTCAGAATGTATCTCTAAAAGATAAGCACTTAAAAACCACTGTACCATTATTTTATAAACAATAAAAGAATAACTCTTAAGTAAAACAAAACAAAAAACTGTAGTAGGTAAGGAAGGCAGAGGGACACAGGGTCTCTGGCCCACCAGGGAGTTTGGGTGTCAGAGCAGAGAAAGAAGGCATCATGTTTGCATTTTAGTCCTTATAGCTCTGCAAGTGCAAGGCAGAGAGCCATTTGGTTGTGAGGTCTCTGGAAAGGTTTGTGACAGGCATGCAAGCTAATTTCCCTTGAAAGTTAAGGTTACAGAATGACATGCGTACAAGAGGCAGTCTGACTGGCCAGAGGGCAGCTGTTGGAGCTGACTGGAGGGCATTGTCTATGGGCAGGAACGACCTGGCAGCATGAGATCAGGCTGCCGGGCCTGGCGTGCACACCTCAGTAATGGGCGTGCTGGCCCAGTGGAGGGTCTTGTACATGCAGCTCTAGAAGGAATGAGAGTTATACCTTCTCTTTGTTTCCTTTGTTAGCTGTGGTAGGCCTGGGCGGCTGGGCTGAGCCCAGCGGGCCAGGAGGTGTCAACACTCTCCCTACAATGCATCGTCCTCTTTTTAATTTTTTTTTTTTTTGAGACAGAGTCTCACTGTGTTGCCCAGGGTGGCCTCAAACTCCTGGCCTCAAGCGATCCTCCTGCCTTGGTCTCCTGAGTTGCTGGGACTACAGGCAGGAGCCACTGTGCCCAGCCAATGAGTCTACTTCTATTTCTACAGCAGTGTGTGGGCCGTGCAGCTCTGATCCGTGCTTTTGTGTGATGTTGAAAGGCAGCGTGGCAGACTAGATGAAAGTGCTATGATCTTGTGCTTAATTGCTCTAAGCCTGCTTCTTACCTGTTAAGTGGGGATACTAATATCTATGCTGGGGGTGGTTGCAAAAATACAGTAAATCGTGGCTCAGGCACTTGGTTCTGTGCTTGACGTCCTCCGGCATTTCCAGACAGGTTGGTTGCCAACAGCACTGTCACCTGCAGGCCTGCTGGTGTTTCCTGCTGGTGCAGTGTTCAGGGCTTGATGCTTCACTCTTAGAAGTAACCACCTGTTGGGGCTGGAGCCTGTGGCCAGGAGGCTTTCGTGTGTTGGGACAGGCAGAAGGGGTTCAGGATGGAGGTGGACAGAGTTGTTCTCTGGTCAGAATATCAGTCCTAGTATTTTTCTCTTGTTCTCTTAAACCGTGACAGCACAACCTCTCACTCTTAGGTAAGAAGTCTCCAGTCCCTTAATTTCCAAGACTTCAGTCAGGTTTGGCAGAAGATTCTTGTCCCTGTGGCTGTAGGTGAGAACTGGGAACCTTGGCCCTGTCCACTGTCCTGTGCGGGGTAATGCTCTGTCTTTCCAACACTAGAATGTGAGTAAACTGCCCAGTGTGGGATTTGGGATTATTGTCTTTACTACAGTAACTTTTTCAGAAATACCAAGAAGTGCCTGAGTGGAAGTATCCCAGGGGCGCTTGAGGAGGTAGTAATAACAGTGTCGGATGCTGCAGATTTTGTCTGAGTTGAGGGCGTACGTATGTCTATTTGAATTTGCCGTATGAGATCATGACCTTGGCAAGAACAACTTCAGTGAGGGTGGACTGCAGTGTCGACGGGGTTGGGAAGTGGGATCTGGAGGTGGAGGTGGGATGCAGGCACGCTTAGGAGCAGGTCGACTGACAAGGGAGAGGGAAGGTGGCATCCAGGAGATGGGAACCTCAGGTTGAGTTTTGTGCATGGGTTTTTGTTCTAAGAGTTGGGATGATGTGAAGAAGAAAGATCCAATTGAAAATACTAGAAAGAAGGATTGGTCCTTGGAGCAAGGTCCTTGAGAAAAATGCAAGGTCGAGGGTTTTGCCCACCATGCAGGTGAGGAGCCCGAGGCAGGGCTTGATGTGGTGCCATTCAATTTTGCTTTGTCTTGTTCTGCGTTTTTCTTTGTCATGAATTTCTTGTGCAGACGATTGGTGCTTGCTTTCTGTAGGTGCTTCGGGTGCTTTTGAGAAGAGGGACGCTATCACTATGATCAGTTCTGATTTTTGCAGGTTGTCTGGATGCTGTGTGTGAGATGGGTTGGGGGAGATGAGACTAGGCTGTGGGGGTCCATGATGATCTGGGCGGGCTTATGTCAGAGAAGGAGTCACTGGATGGGACAGACAGCCCCAGGAGTTCAGGAGTGATGCCTCTGCCTCTTAGATAGGAGACGGAGTGTCCACGTCAAAAACGTTATATATGTTTTTACTCACTTTTCACATTAATGGGCCAAAAGTTAAGGTACTTTAAGAAATTAAAAAAATATTAATTGACAATCATAGCTATCATTGGAGAGTTTCCCGTGTGTTAATCATGGTGTTAAGTAATTTTAATTAAGCCTTTCAGCAACCTTATACTTGGGTGCCTTGTATAACAGTACCTTTTAAAATACAGATTTATTTATTCTAATTTCTCTACAGAAAGTCACAGATTCTGGTATAGTCATTTGAAGTGAATTTTCTTGAATATAAAAATATTTCCTTTTTTGGTTATGCTTGAAAATTTTTTTAAGCTGTTTCCAGGGTTACAGGCACAATTGATTATTTCCTTCTGCTTATGTGGTTTTTGCACAGTTTTGGAAAATATGCCCCATGGAGCACATTCTGGTTCGTCTGGAAACTGATTCTCGACCTGTGTCTCGGCGCCTGGTGAGCCTCATCTTTAATTCTTTCCTGCCTGTGAATCAGCCGGAGGAGGTCTGGTGCGAGCGCTGTGTCACCCTGGTGCAGATGAACCACGCTGCTGCCAGGAGGTTCTATCAGTACGCCCACGAACACACCGCCTGCACCAACATAGGTAGGGAGCGCTGTTGTGTCTCAGTTCTTGTTATGTTTTCCCCCAAAAGCATAATACAAATTACAGAGTTCAGTATTTGTCAATTTAATAAGCTTCATACTTTAATGCATTTCTGAATAATTTCCCTTAAAGTAGTACTTTTAACTAATTGGGATTATAATTTCACTATCAGATAGTTAATTTTGTAGAAGAAACACATCCATTAATTCTTGTTTATCCTAAACATTTCAGCAAAGCTGATTCACGTTATTCGTCATTGCTTAAATGCCTGTATCCAGAGGGCAGTGAGAGAGCCTCCAGAGGAGGAGGAGGAAGAGGACGGCAGGGAGAAGGAGAACGTGACTGTGAGTAGAGCAGGGCCAGGCCGGGCAGATAGTGCATCAATGGCATCACTCCCACAGGCCATTTTGTTAGGAATATTCCTATTTTTTCTTTGTTCCTTTAGTATTGTTAATTAAACAAGTTATTTTGGAAGGTCATAATGTTTTTGAAAGAACTGCTTTGTATCCTTTGTAGTTTATTTTGGAGCTCAGGTAGGACTTAATACAGAAGAAAAATTCCTACCAGTCACATCTTGTCCCAGATTTTCCTTACCTTAAAAGTCTCTGTGTGTTTTAATGCAACTCTGGGTGTAGCATAGCTGGATTGGATTCTGGGTACTCTCATATTTTTCAAAGTATAATTTATTAAAGGGACAGTTTCTTCAGAATCCAAAGTAACCAATTATATTAGAAGAAAATAATGTTTAAGACTTAGGCACACTTGTTACTTATAAGCATTATCTTAAGCTTCTAAACTTCTATGCTTGTGGACATCTAAAGTAAGATTTTGGGGTCATTTTGCAATGCCCACTATATTAAGAAACTGGACTGTAAAAGAAAATCACAAAACAGTTTGCCCTGTGCTGAGGCACAGTGCTGGTGTTCTCCCCTAACAGCTGGTCCTGAGCCAAGTGCTTCTGGGTCTGACCCCATTGTGGCCTTCCTAGCAGGGGCAGCAGATGGCTCACCCAGGCTCTGCTCGTGCCCCACGGTGCTTTCTCCTCCGTCTCCCACCACACCTTGATGGGCCACCAGCCCAGCCCCTTAGTCAGTTATGCTGGGTTGAAATTGTTCAGTAGGAACTTACCAAAAACATACAGGAAATAGATGTGGAATAGAGAGAAGAGTTCAGCGAGAGTGAGGGCGGCTTCTGTCTTCACAGCCATTGGGCAGGCCACCTCCCTGGGCTCACTGCACCCTCGCTGCCAGTGTTCAGAGCTTCAGAGCTGGTTCTGCTCGTGGTGTTGGTGGAGTTTTGAGTTTCTTCTCTCAGGGCTTTTCCCTCAGTATACGTTAGAGTTTCGTGACAGGCCTCCGCAGCAGGGATGGTTGGCAGGTCTGGCTGTGTGTCTGTGCTGGTGAGTGGGCATGTCCACTTACTGGCACGCAGCCACAATGCACTTGTGTGTGGCTTGCAGTGTTGACAGCGTGGGACTGCTGGCTCTGGGTAGAAGAGGAATTTGTTAGAGTGCGTTTGTGGTTTAAAGTGAACATTCAGGTGATTACTGCACACTACCAGCATATGTTCAGGAAAATGTAAGTAGGTCTATTTTTTTAAAAACAAACTAAAGAAGCCTGTGATCTAGTGGTAGTCGATCATAGGCAGTCATTATTCCAGCCTCTCAGGCTGTGTTCTGCCTGCCTGTAGGGTGGGGTTGGCCAACCAGAGACTGTGTCCTTTCTGTGATGTGATAGGCTGGGTTTTGGCGGCTGAGTTTCAGTAGCAGTCACCTTGGAGGAAGGTAGGCTTTACCATTCCCCTCCCCCTGCCTCGAGATTTGTGGTGTAAAGTGATGTCTTGTAATAAAGCAGAAGATACAGTGAAAGAAAAGGCATGTTTTTTAATGGGGTGTTGTGTTCCTAGATGGAGACAATAGTTCATACATTTTCATTTTTAGAGGAGTTTTCTTCATATAACTGTTTCTTTAAAGGATATAGGGTTAGTTTGGAATTTATATCCTGGGTGGGCATTCAAAAATAAGTTTACCTCCCTAGGAGATTCTCTAAAGTAGAGAGTAAAAGACATGAAAGTAAGACTGATATTCTTTACATTTCTGCTTTAGAGCTCTAATTCTGAGATGCTGTTATCTTTTAGTAGTTGTTATGATTAGATTATCTCACAATACAATTATTTTTATCTTAGGTTCTGGACAAAACACTGTCAGTAAACGATGTTGCGTGCATGGCAGGTTTACTAGAAATCATTGTGATTCTCTGGAAAAGTATTGACAGAAGTATGGAAAATAATAAAGAGGCCAAACTTTACACCATTAACAAGTTTGCCTCTGTGCTTCCAGAGTATCTGAAAGTATTTAAGGTAAGTCTTGATTGAACTGTGCTTGTAAGTAAGGTATATTAAGGTTATGTTTGTTTAGAATTTAGCAAAAGTTCTCAAACACGTTTACCTCCCTGGATCTGTTTTCTTACCTGTAAAATGAGAGGGTTGGACTAGTGTTTACCTTGCAGTTTAGTTTCTTTCTCTCGCCCCTCTTGAGGGTGGAGACCTTGTGTCTCTGTCTGCTTCCATATCCTAAGCACCCGAGAAATGTCTTGGGTAAGCACTTGATTCTTCTGCCTCCAATTGTCAGTGACATTATTTTAGAATCTAATTTGATTTGCAGGGGTTTAAGAAAGAATTTTGTGAACATGGAGGTACAGTAGTACTGAAGTTCTGTGGGCAGTTTTACTTAGGTACCTGAAGCCACCCAGTAAACAAATATGTCCCTGAAGTATTTGAGTTGTGTGTGTTGGGACAAACAGTTGTGTGTGTGATTTCTTTTTTAAAAAAATTTATTTTGAATTGACAAAAATTGTGTATACTTTATTGTGTTCAAC
This sequence comes from Mandrillus leucophaeus, assembly GCF_000951045.1. NCBI lineage: Eukaryota > Metazoa > Chordata > Mammalia > Primates > Cercopithecidae > Mandrillus > Mandrillus leucophaeus. The sequence goes on from NW_012103954.1 coordinate 809,842, forward strand.
ATGATGTTTTGAAATATGTGCACATTGTGGACTGGCCAAATGGAGCCAATCAGTATCACCTCACGTACTTACCATTTCTGTGGGGAGAACGCTTAAAATCTGCTCTCAGTGATTTTCAAGAATATATTATATCGTTATTAATTGTAGTCACCATGTTATAGGATAGATCTTTTGAACTTATTCCTCTGATCTAACTGCAATTTTGAATCCTTTAGCTAACCCTTCCCACCCCCACCACTCTTCTTTGTGTGTGATTTCTATTTGCATGCAGGACCGTCTCATTCCTTGACTTTTTATTTCTGAAGGAAGTTTATATTTCAAAACTAAATTTAAAAATAGACTAACAACATGTAAAAATGCAAATATATTCTTAACTCTGAAGAAAGTGTAGTTTAAATATAGAAAGATCATAGGTCTTAGGAACCACATTTCTTTTCCTAAATGTTACTCTTGCCTCTTCTTCTACCAACTTATGTAACTTTGGACCACGTAGTTTTTCTAACCCTTTCAAGGCTCTGAGCTTCATTCTGCCTCTGACGTGAAAGCATGGCCTGTCCATGAAAGCAAATTGTATTCGTTGCCAAATTGTATTAGTCTGTTTTCATGCTGCTGATAAAGACATACCTGAGACTGGGTAATTTATAAAGAAAAAGAGATTTAATGGACTCACAGTTCCGTATGGCTAGGGAGGCCTCACAATCGTGACAGAAGGCAAAAGGCATGGCTTACCTGGTGGCGTAGAGAAAATGAGAGCCAAGCAGAAAGGGAAACCCCTTACAGAACCATTGGATCTCTTGAGACTCACTGCCATAAGAACAGTGTGGGAGAAACCACCCCTGTGATTCCGTGATCAACCACCGGGTCCCTCCCATAACATGTGGGAATTATGGGAGCTGCAATTCAGGAGGAGATTTGGGTGCGGACACAGCCAACCATCATTTACCAGTAAATGGTAAAGCTCGTTAGCTGTGCGTGGTGGCTCACGCGTCTAATCCCAGCAGTTTGCGAGGCCAAAGCAGGAGGATTGCTTTAGGCTAGGAGTTTGAGACTAGCCTGGGCAGCATAGTGAGACCTCATCTCTACAAAAATTTAAAAATTAGTTGGGCCTGATGACCTGCGCCTTTTGGTCCCAGCTATGCAGGAGGCTGAGGCAGGATTGCTTGAGCCCAGAATTTGAGACTACAGTGAACCATGATCATACTACTGCACTCACTCCAGCTCTGGCAACAGAGTGAGACCCTGCCTCTTAAAAAAAAAGAAAAAAAAAAAGAAAGAAAGAAAGCTGAAATAATGACCTGGGGCTGAGAAGCCAGCATTATTTCAGAATATGAACAGAAGCCCATATAGGACACCAGGTGGGTTGGCGGACAGGGCAGTTGTGGCCTTGGGGTATTGGAAACCCTTAGAGGGTCTTGGGATTCAGTTAATTCTTAGTATGTCTATAGGAGGTCTCTCCACCACTAGGGAAAATTGCTTCCTTCTCTAAGTAAAGAGATGATGGGTGAGCCACACAGATAGAATTGGCCATCATTATCAGTATACTTGTAACATTAACGAGATATTTTCTTCCCTTATTGTTAGTTGGGGGTAAGGATGGGGTCACTGTGAATGCAGATTAATTACTAATCAAATTTTAATTTTGGTCTGTTTCTGTTTCATATATATTTTCAGGAAAATTATTATTATTTTTTAGGATTCACCATGTCCTCATTCTCCCAGCCAAGAGTATCTCTTATTGAGTGTTCTTGATGTAGGGTAGATGGACCCCCTTTTACTTATTGTTTCAGTAATAATAATATAGCTGCAGTTTACTAAGCACTGAGGACACTGTAAGTATTATACTGTGGTTCTGTGTGGTGTAGTTCACTTTGGTTCTTCCAACAGTCCTGTGTTCGTTTTGCAGAGGAAGAAACTGACTCTGAGAGCTTAACTCCTCTCCTCTGTGCTATGTCGGCTGTTGGGCTACAGAATCTGATTGGGTCTGGATTTGGCTCAGTAGCCTTAAAGCTTACTTTTTTTTTTTTTTTTTGAGATGGAGTTTTACTCTTGTTGCCCAAGCTGGAGTGCAGTGGCGCAATCTTGGCTCACTGCAACCTCTGCCTCGTGGGTTCAGGCTATTCTCCTACCCCAGCCTTCCGAGTAGCTGGGATTACAGGCGCCTGCCACCATGCCCGGCTAATTTTGAATTTTCAGTAGAGACGGGGTTTCACCGTGTTAGCCAGGCTGGTCTCAAACTCCTAACCTCCAGTGATCCAGCCGCCTCAGCCTCCCAAAGTGCTGGGATTACCGGGTGAGCGACTGTGTCTGGACATTTTTTTTTTTTTTTTAATAGATGTAATCTTGCCCTGTTGCCCAGGCTGGAGTGAATGCTTGCTGTAGCCTGTAACTTGGCCTCACACAGTCCTCCCACCTCAGCCTCCCAAAAGGTTGGGATTACAGGCATGAGCGACCATGCCCTGCTGCATTTTCCATTGAACTATACTGTCTTCCTCAAGATATTCTGATTTTGTTTTATAACATTTTCTCTGAATAGTTTCCTTCTCTTGAGATTTATGTTCAGGATACCAAGTGCATAGAGTTAATTTTTTTGTTTGTTTGTTTCATCAGTGTTGTTTTTTAAAGTAGATTCAATTCGTGACAGCATATGATTTTGTTTATCCTGCTTACTGGCATATTCCCAGGGTCTAGATTGGCACTGGGTACATAGCAAGTGCTTAATAAATATTTGCAAAGTAGTAAAATGTTATATAAAACTTTTGTAACACTTATCAAGTAATTTTCTGTGCCCCTCAAACATGAGGCTGGTTTAAGTTTTCCCTTTGAACATGGAAAGAACTACCATGGTTCTTCTTGAGCAGCTTTGATAGTAAGTTATTAGAGTTTACGTAGAGACACTTTCAGAATTTATAGTGTTCACATGTGCTTTGGTTTGTTTTTCTCCTTTTGCTCTTAGGATGATCGCTGCAAGATCCCTTTATTCATGCTAATGTCCTTTATGCCGGCCTCTGCTGTCCCTCCATTCAGGTATTTGCTCTGTTCTTCGGTGCGGTAGTGAAGTAGCAATCCTATCCATTGTTGTGCTGAGTTATTACTTCATGTCAGCAGACCAAAACATTTAGCTTTCAGCTCATTGTGGCTTCTTCCTTCTGCCCTTCCCTCTCCCTGTGGTGGGGAAAATATCAGGATGTGATTTTCAGTGGGCCCTAAGTTGGTACTGATGAAAGAAGAGACTACATATGGAACTGAAACTGTTACTCCACTTTAAGTCTGGGGTTATTCTTAGCACCTGGTGTGGGAGGTTCTGGAGCACAAGGCCACCGTTGGTCACATGTGACCCTGAGCACCTGGGCTTTGGCCATCTGAGCTGAGATATGCTGTGAGTACAAAATACACATGGAGTCAGCCTTGGTGCAAAAAGAAGAGTGTGAAATATTGATTACATGTTAAAATGATTTTGGATAGATTGGATTACATAAGATTATGTTATTGAAATTAGTTTCACCTGTTTTTCTTTGTGTTTTAAAATGTGGGTACTAGAACATTTTTAATTACATTTGTGGCTTGCATTTGTGTCTCATAATATTTTTTATTAGAGCTCTACAATGTTGGTGATTATCTCAGTAAAAATTATGTTTATTCATATTTATGGAAGAAAAAGGAGTATTTTGATGCTAAACAAAAATTGTTCTTCAAGAGTGGAAACTCTTGCTCTAGAATGTGACAGATGGCACAGAAACAGAAGGATGAGGGCTTTGTGTGGCTGCTGTGCCCTGCTCCTTCAGCGTCCAGAGCTGATCTCAGGTCTTGTGGTGGGATGCAGCTGTGTAGCAACTGTGGGAAACTGTATTTATTCCCGCCTTGGAGAGCATGAAAGTGCTAATATAATAACAAGGGCTTATGCACCGTCAGATTTTAGCTTCTTGGTTTTCCTCACCTTTTGACAAAGTGGGGGAGTTTCTGTTGAAATACTCGACCTGATTTTCCATCTGACCTTGTCAGCTGTGGTGTGATTTCCACGCTGAGAAGCCAGGAGGAGGGCGCTGTGGACAAGAGCTACTGCACTTTGTTGGATTGCCTCTGCTCCTGGGGGCAAGTGGGGCACATTCTGGAGCTTGTGGACAACTGGCTGCCCACAGAGCATGCCCAGGCCAAGGTAGGTTAACATCATGCTTCTTTAAAATTAGGTGAGTGAGGATAACTGTGTATTAGAAATGATATGCTTTTCTAGGGACATGTGTTTTCATTATCAGTGTCTCTCTTCTTTCAGAGCAACACAGCTTCTAAACGTAGGGTGCAGATCCACGACACACGCCCAGTCAAACCTGAATTGGCTTTGGTCTACATTGAGTATCTGCTGACTCATCCAAAGAATCGCGAGTGCTTGCTCTCTGCTCCTCGGAAGAAACTTAATCATCTTTTGAAAGCCCTTGAAACGTCAAAGGTAACTCTGTGCCTTGAGAGTTGAGTGGTCTTCTATGATAGTGGTGGTGGCAAATCAAGATGTGAAGGTTTCATATTTCCAGTGCTATACAAGTGTTCTGGCTGCAACAGAACTGAGAGTGATCATGTCACCTCATTCAGTTGGTATGAGGCATGGAGCCTGGCCGGGGCAAGGCTGGGAGTCAAGTCCCAGTTGACATGTGTTCAGAAATCTTGCATTTCTGTTGCACCTGCTAGGGCGCTAGGACTCAGGAGGATGGCCCGAGTTTCTCAGAACACACCCTCTGCAGGAATATGTCACACACCCTTTCATGTGGACACTCAGTCCCTGCAGTCCTTGGCAGTTTTTTCTGGGAATGTTTGGAGAACATTTCTTGGGAACCCATCATGTTCCCAGCTGTCCCACGAAGGCCGTCATCTCTTCCTCTCCTCCAGAAGCCAGCCCTCTGAACACCCTGTTACATTGCCCTCAAGTGTGACTGTACCAGAAGCAAAGCCTCAGCAGAGCAGAGCCAGGCAGATGGGGAGGACGGGCCTGGTCACGAGGCAGGGAGGGGACGGGTGGTGCTGTGTGCAGGGCAGGGGCTGTGGACGGTGAGCTGAGCCCGCTCACCTGGCTGTACATTTTCCTACGCCACCCAGCACCTCACGTCCAGGCACAGAGTCCTCGGAGACTGGGCTTCTCCAGAGCGGGGGTCTTTCCAGCTCGCCTGAGATCAGGTGCTTCCCATTGTTCTTGCTGTCTGGGGTGTGGTGATGCCTTGTCAGTCAGCATGTGGCCCTTGGGTTTTTTCTGTTCCAGGCAGATTTGGAGTCACTTCTGCAGACACCGGGTGGGAAGCCTCGTGGCTTCGGTGAAGCGGCTGCCCTGCGAGCCTTTGGCCTCCACTGTCGGCTGAGCATCCATCTTCAACACAAGGTGCGCCTGTTCCTGGCCCTCTGCTAGGATGATATGCAGCGATCTTTTTGTTACTGATTTATCTTCTTGTTTTTGGACAGTTCTGCTCAGAAGGAAAAGTGTATTTGTCCATTTTGGAAGACACTGGCTTTTGGTTAGAAAGCAAAATTTTATCTTTTATTCAAGATCAAGAAGAAGACTATCTGAAGCTTCATACGGTCATTTATCAGCAAATTATCCAGGTTAGAAGTCTCAAGACACAGAAACCTTTCTCTTTACCAAGTTTGTTATGTTTCAGTATTTCATTTTCTACTTTAGAGTGGTAATTTTAGACATGAGTGTTATTCTTAAAAACTTACAGTAACATTTATCTAACTTTCTAGAGTTTATCTTTTCGCAAAGCATAAACTTCATACTTTTAGTGTAATTTTACACATTACATGTAACAGCTGTTCAATTATGTTTGTGGAATTACATAAAATATGTCTCTAGATTTATTATGAAAACAGCAAGAATTAATGTATCTTTATGAAAATTCCTTTATAAAACATCTTTGTAAAAATCTGCTTTGTAAGATAACTAGCACATGGATAGGAGAAGCTTTGTGAGGCTGGATTTACTCCCTTTTTTTAAATGGCCTTTGTTGCTAAGTTGTGTCTGTCTCTTACAGACCTACCTGACTGTGTGTAAAGATGTTGTTATGGTAGGCCTTGGTGACCATCAGTTTCAGATGCAACTTTTACAGCGGAGTCTTGGAATCATGCAAACAGGTACAGTCAGGGCTGTTTTAGAGCAATAAATACTCAGAACCAGTCCTTCCCTCCCTCCCTCCTTTACTGTGTTAACTCAGAACTCTCACTTTTAAGTGACTGATTATAATGCAACCTAGTGTATACCAAAAAAGGGATTTTTTTGGGTGATGCAGCCAGGAAATTCAAAAGTGTTTCTGGGTCAGATATAACTGCATCCAGAGTTTGTGACAGGGTCCTTGGGATTCTGCCTCTCCTTGTGGTCAGCTTCGTTGCCAGGCCGACTTTCCCTGTGGATTGGGCTAGTGGCTATTTCCTGGCATCTGTGTGGGAAACCATCACCTTTTGGCTCTGCTCTGGCCATGTGCTTCGTGGGTGGGGGTGTGAATCAGGAGTTGTTAAGTGGTACCCCACCAGGACCCCTGGAAATTGCTGTTACCCCAAGGAAAGGATTAGCACAGGGTAACCCATGGCAACAGTGAGTGAGAGGACAGCCTTCGAGTCACATCAGATGATGATGGGAAAGGGTGTGGGGCCAACCCAGGGGGAGTGTACCTGGGGCCATTCCATATCTCCTTGGCCTTCTGATCACAGTCTGGTAAAGAAGAGTACTGCTGAGCTGGGATCCTGGTCCCTGGCCCCTGACCCCTAGCCCCTAGCTCTTAGCCCCTACTACTTAACCCCTACTCCTTAACCCCTAACGGCCAGCCTCCCACCCCACTGCTTCTGTGGTGTAGCCAACTGCTGTGTAAACCTGTTTCTGGATGGTTTTTAAGTGAGTATCCCAATATCCCAGTGTTGCATTTGATTCTTACTGAGATCTGTAAAAGCCTCAACATTTGATGTAGACATTTCTTTAAGCCTAGTTATTTTGCTAGAAGAGATTGAAAATGATAACATTTAGTAAATTCAACATTAAGTTTTGAGAATTAGATTAAGTTGGTAGTCCAATTTCTAGTGGATCCATCTGTAGTCTCTTTCCCATAGCCTTAAATATCTTCATGGCAGATTCTAGAGGGGTCTGTGTGTGTGGATCCCCCCAGTGTATCTCTCTTTATGACGTTGCAACTGAAAGTAGATGCTAGGAGAACACTGGAGCCAGGGTACTGGGCAGTGTCTTAGTTAATCTTTAATTATAAGCAAAATCATCCATCATTTGTTTAACAGCTCCAAAGCTTAAGAGTAAATATCAAATAGACCAATATTATTTGCTTTAGCTTTTTTGTTTAATGTTTTTTTTTTTTTTTTCCGAGACCAAGTCTTGCTCTGTCGCCCAGGCTAGAGTGGAGTGCACTGGCGTGACCTCGGCTCACTGCAACCTCCACCTCTAGGTTCAAGCAATTCTCATGCCTCAGCCTCCCGAGTAGCTCGGATTGCAGGCACCCACCACCGCGGCCAGCTAATTTTTGTATTTTTAGTAGAGGTGAGGTTTCACCATCTTGGCCAGGCTCGTCTCAAACTCCCGACCTCAAGTGATCCGCCCACCTTGGCCTTTCAAAGTGCTGGGATTACAGACGTGAGCCGCCATACCCAGCCTGTTTAATTCTTTATAATTCACTTCTATTGTGAAAACAGCATTTTATACTTAAGCTTAATGATTGAAACAGTCAAAATTATTTATTTTTTAAACTTCACTTATCATTTAGGAATTACTTTCCCATGAGGACCGAATCTACTTTTATTATTTATAAAATTTACTTTTTGGAGGAGCTAATTATACATAGAATTCTAGATCTCCAGTGTAGCCAGTTTCATTATATAGGTGTATCTGTTCTCTAAAAATAGAACAGAACCAACAACTGTTCTCTAATTCCGGTGTTGAGGGAGCCACACTGCTGAACTTCTGTGTGTTCACATGTGCAAGGAACACAATTTTTAGTTTAGTGACTAAGTCTAATAACTATTACTGTTATTGAAGGTATCAGTTTTATAAATTGGACAAATGTCATACTTACTTATTTATTTTGATTAGAATTTAGGTTAACCTGATCAGCCTGGCTTTTGGTATTGGCTCACCAAATACCAAAGTGTAATAATCTCTTTTTTGTTATCATTGTATACATGTGTTAAGTGAGAAATGTGTAATGATTTCAACAAACTTGTGTGATTAGAAAACTGATATATTCCAATTTTCTTTCTAGTGAAGGGATTTTTTTATGTTTCATTACTTCTTGACATTCTGAAAGAGATAACTGGAAGTTCCTTGATTCAGAAAACAGATTCAGATGAAGAAGTTGCAATGCTGTTGGACACAGTCCAGAAAGTATTTCAGAAAATGTTGGAATGTATTGCACGGAGCTTCAGGAAGCAACCGGAAGAAGGCCTTCGGGTACTCAGGCCTCCCCAGGACGGGTTCGCTAGATGGACTTTTCAGGGCTGGGTACACCCACACAGATGCATGAGCCCTGGCTGTGCTGTTCACGCTCGGGTGACGTGCAGTGGTGTGTGGGAGGTCCCTGGTGGTGAGGTGCGCTGAGAGAGATGGAGTTGGCGTGGGAGTCCCCCGTGGCGGATACACTGAGAGAGAGATGGTGACCCCTGTGCATGGGCTGGAGGCAGGAAGGGCGGGAGCTCCAGCTGTTAGATTCTACTCAGTGGTCTTAGAACAGGATCCCATGAGTTCAGGTTGACCAGACGGCAGGACAGGAAGCAGAAGACTGATTGCTCTAGGTTCTGAGTGCATAATTGTTATATCACAGAGTTTTCCAAATAAAATATACCTTTCTTTTGAAAAAGAATTTTGATACTTGTAGAGTGACAGACATCTTGCCAGGTGAAATGCTAATTTCTATCATGAGTTACCTCCCCGTCCTATGTTAACCTCTAGGTTGGAAACGAGAGTCACAGACCTTGAAGGGGCCCGTGGCTTCCCTTTGCTGGTTGAAAGCTGATGTGAAGTGAGATTATTGTATAAGCACTTCATATAAAAAACCTGTGTGCCAGATTTGCTTCATCCTAAAAATAATGTCATGTCAGTTTCAGTTCTCGTACCACATGATGTTGTTATCAGAGAGAGCCATTACTTTTTCTAAGTAGCAGCTTAAAAATATCAATGAACTATTATTTTTTAATGAAGACTTTTAAAAATGCTTAAATGGGAGGCTATTTATGAAATATTGAAGACTCAGTATCCTTTGCTGATAAAGGTCATTGAAGGTTGTTGGCCATACTTTTTCTAGTCTAGTTCAATTTGAATTAATTTGAAATGTTCCTGTGTTTGATGAATTCGTTTCAAGTGTCTGTGATCTTTTAGGTAATGTAATTTGTGCCAAAACCTTTAGTTTTCCCATCAAACCTGTGTAGCTGTAGTTAGCGTATGTTGCCTCATAGCTGATGCCTTATTTTAATGTCATTGATGTTTTGCCTCCTTATTCCTGAGCGGTGTTCTTGGCTTTAGGGGAAGTTCCCAGTGGGCTTTGGTTCCGTCTATCATCTTCTGGCCGTGGTGCGTGGGAGGTTTGAGTCAGCCTGGGAATGGAATGTCTTGGGCATTGGTAGCAGGCAGACAACATCAGTGACTCCTCGAGTCCTGGGGGAGGATAGTAAGATACTTATTTTAAAGTGTCGTTTTGTTTTTTTCAAAACCATGGTTTTTAGTCATTAAAAGTGATGTATGTGTTTTCTTGTAGCTGCTTTATTCTGTTCAGAGGCCTCTTCATGAGTTCATCACTGCTGTTCAGTCTTGGCACACGGACACCCCTGTGCACCGGGGTGTACTTTCTACTCTGATCGCTGGACCTGTGGTTGAGATAAGTCACCAGCTACGGAAGGTGAAGTGCTTTAATCCTGAAACTGCTGTGCCTCTTATTGATGACACAAGATGGTGTTTCTACTAGCAGCACATTCTCTACGTTTCTCAAAGTATTTTTTAAGAATTTTCAAACTTGAGTGAGTGGTGTACTTTCCTAGCAGCTACACCTCAGAGTTTGATAGTTAGTATTTTAGACTCATGTGACTATTGTGAAACATGTACCAAGGATGTTATCACTCTTGATTAAAACAGAAATGTAGTCCTTACATTTGAACATGCTTTTATGCTACATTCAGGAGATTGAAATGAATTGATAAGTTTCTTAAGATTATTCTCCCTCCTGAAAGGATAGAAGTAGTTGTAATCAGTGGTGAGTAGAATACAAGACTACTCTGGGAGTGCTTTTGTGGAATAGTTTACATATCTTTGCATGTTATATTATTAGCCTCCCCCACCTGTTTTTCATTTCTAAGCTAGGATAGTCAACCTTCTAATGTCAGTTTAGGCTGGGCGCAGTGGCTCATGGCTGTAATCCCAGCAATTTGGGAGGCCGAGGCAGGTGGATCATGAGGTCAGGAGTTTGAAACCAGCCTGGCCAACATGGTGAAACCCTGTCTCCACTAAAGATACAAAAAATTAGCCGGGCATGGTGGCACGCACCTGTAACCCCAGCTGCTCGGGACACTGAGGCAGGAGAATTGCTTGAACCCGGGAGGCGGAGGTTGCAGTGAGCTGAGATCATGCCGTTGGACTCCAGCCTGGGCAACAGGGCAGGACTCCGTCTCAAAGAAAAACAAAATGTAGCTAATATCAGTTTAAACAGACAATTTATTCATTATTACTACCTTATTTTCCTACCAGTAGCTGTAGATGAATTGAAGATCATTATTAATACAGAAGATATTAGCCTATTTGGTTAAAGAGTGATATAATCAGGATGATAACTCAAGGCAAAACAAAAAGTGGTGTTTTCCCACATGGAATATTCAGGGTGTTCTTTTCCTCTTCACCTCTGAAGAAAAGTAAAAAATCACGTTTTCATATAGAGAAAAGACCTCTGTATGAAAAGATAAAATCTGACAGGGAAGGTCATTGAATTATATGCATTTTTAATATTTACATGAATCATAAATTTTGTAATATAAAATCATGACTAATAAAAAGATGTTAACTAAATTCTAAAACATCAAATAGAATTTAAAGCCTTCCTTAAAGCTTGAAGGGAGATCATTTTGGTTTGGAAAGTAATTACTAGATTACACAATAGAATAAAAACTAGGATTTGTTTATTCCGGAGAGCTATGTAGCTAAAAATGATTTAAAAAAATGTTTGGCATATGGGTCATGCCTGGCTCACCATCTGTTTTTTATCAATCAAGTCTTATTGGAACATAGCTGTGCCCATTTGCCGAGCTTTTTCTTTTTGATGAATTGACTCCTATGACTGTGAAATATCTCTGGCTCTGACTCCTCAGGAAGTCTACTTTGATATTTTCATAGCCAAAGCAGCTTTCTTGTGCTTTGTGTTTGCATAGCATATCTTTTAAAACCCCACCTGGGTGGGGTTTTAAAAAAATCTGGTCCAATAACCTCTGACTTCTATTTGGCGTGGTTATAGTCCCTTCTATTTTTTTTTTTTTTTAAGTCCATTTGACTTTAATGAATTTATTGATAGGTTTGGGTTTAAGTTAATGTTAATTGTTTCTTTTCTATCAGTCTGTCTGTTCTGTTAGTCTTTCTGGTTTTTTTTCTTTCCTGTCACTTTTTTGATGAATCAAGTGTTTTTACTACACCATTTTATCTCTGTTGACTTTATATTATCTTTTGTGTAATTTTTTTTTTAGTGGTTTCTCTAGAGATCTCAGCATGCATGTTTAACTTGTCTCAGTATCTTCAGAAATTATGCTTGTCTATTGCATGGTAGGAATCTCCAGTTGTGTTCTCCCATCCCTTATGCTGTTGTTATTTTTATTTTAATCTGTCAATAGTCTTTTGTCTCACTGTTTAAGAAATGCATTTACAGCAATCACTTTAAGATGTAAAATATTTTCATGAGAAACAGTGCTATTTGATATATAGTGATGATTGACTTAAATTTTCAAATTTGTATTATGATACTAGCAGAGGAAGTGTGGGAAGACTTACTGGAAGTGCTGTCTAGGCCAGGCACGGTAGCTCACACCATAATCCCAACACTTTGGGAGGCCTAGGCAGCAGAATGGCTTGAGGCCAGGAGTTCGAGGCCACCCTAGGCAACATGGTGAGACCCTGCCTCTATTAAAAAATATTTAAAAATTAGCTGGGCATGGTTGTACATGCCTGTAGTTTCGGCTGCTCGGGAGACTGAAGCAGGAGTTCAAGGCTGCAGCGAGCTATGATTTGTGATTGTGCCACTGCACTGCAGCCTGGGCAACAGAGTGAGACTATGCCTCTTAAAAAAAAAAAAAAGCAGTGTTGTCTAGTCATCCCTAAATGAAATCTCCTAAGATAGCCAAGAATCGAGCCAAACACAGTGGTGGAGAGATACAGGGGTGGGATAGGCATATTCATGCCTCAGCTATTACAGGTGGAAAACAAAGGCATAAGTTTCCACCTGGAGCAGGAATTCTGGACTTTCTGAGGAGCTTGTGGAATTCATTCCTCCATGGTGAAAGGCTCATCGAAGCTCACAAGGCTGATAATTAAGAGCACAGGTCCAGGCAGGTGGCCTTGTGGCTCTAAACTTACAGTACTTCACTGTGGGGTTCTGCCCTGCAGGGGACACTACAGTGTATAGGAACATTTTTGTTTGGCACAACTGGGTGAGGGGGTGGGCAACGTGCCCCTGGAATGGAGTGGGTAGAGGCCAGGGATACTGCTCAGCCTCCAACAGCACCTAGCACAGCCCCCCAATCCCCCAAAGAACGAGCTGGTCAGGTCGGTAGTGCTGAGATTGAGAAACACCAGTTTAGACAGGAGTAAAATGTTAAATTTATTTAGCATAAAAGCACATTATTTACAGTAGACGATAACAAGATAAAGACTTTTTGATGAAAGGCTCATTGAGTAGCATGTCTGTTTTTCTTTATTTTTGTCTCACTGGATAAGCACCTTCGCTTATCTTTTTTTTTTTTTTTGTCATATTGAGACAGGATCTCTGTCATCCAGGCTGGACTGCCATGATACATGGCTCACTACAGCCTCAAATTCCTGGGCTGAAGTGATCCTCCTGCCTCAGTCTCCCAAGTAGCTGGGACTACAGGTATGCACCACCATGCCTGGCTAATTTTAAAATTTTATTATAGAGGCAGGGTCTTGTCATGTTGACTAGCCTGATCTTGAACTCCTGGCCTCAAGCAATCCTCTTGCCTCAGCCTTCCAGAGCGCTGGGATTACAGGTGTGAACCACCACGCCCAGCACACTTATGTTTATAATAATAGATTATTCATAATTATTGTAGACATTCCAACAGTTAATAAAAATAATTCTTTTGAATTTCTGGCAAGTTTTTCTTGGGTGTTGAAGAAAACCCAAAGCAGGGTAATTTACAAGTGAGTAGCCTAGTCTCTGTTTACAACTTGCTGATTTGGAACTTTTTTAGGTTTCTGACACAGAAGAGTTTACTCCTCCAGAGCATCTTTCTGATCTTCCACCATTTTCAAGGTGTTTAATAGGAATAATAATAAAGTCTTCAAATGTGGTCAGGTAATCACTTTCTCTTTACTGTCCTGAAACTCTCATTGTGGCTGTAACCCTCAGCAGCTTTTGTTCTATTCCTTTTACTCTCAAGTTTTTCAAAGCTACACTCTTTTCTATGAGAAAAATGTTTCATATAATTTTCTCTCCATTTTATCAGTAATTAGAAATATTTACATTAAACTTACACAGAAAAATTCTAACTTTCTGTAAAGAATATTCGTCTAAATAGTCTCTGGTTAGTTACGCTTCTCATAACTGAAATTCAGTTAAGGGAGAACATAGAATGTTAATGTTTAGTAAAATACTTCTTACCAAGTGTGCTTTCAGAACACTTGACACGGTTAAATACCGGTGCCATGTTCGTTGAACACGCAGCTGCTACTCATTTTCTAGTCCATATGTCACTTGATCAGAATTGCAGGGTTTGCTGTGGTGCATGCAGGGCTAACAGGTTACAGAGGGAGTTGCTTTACAGATGTCTGGTACCTGTCGAATTTTAATAGCAGATACATTCAGTGAAAACTTTTAAAAGCACCATCTTTAGCAGCTATGAGTCATCTTTCAACAACATACTAAATCTTTTCTGTGTGCATTGAGGGTATACAGAGTAACCTTTTTCACTCAGCACAGCATCCCTGTTCCCAGCAGCATCCTCAGGTTTTAATGTCTCACTGTACAATCTGGCACGCTCTCCATGAAAAGCGTGGGGCGAGTTCAGTCAGCTTCCCATGTTCCCTGCAAACTGGGGTTTGTGGTTGTGGTTGAACCTTGGTGGTACTTATTTTGCTATAATAGGTTCTATACGATACAGTAATTTTGATGTTTGTTGATTGTTTTGCAGGTCATTTTTGGATGAATTAAAGGCGTGTGTGGCCTCTGACGATATTGAAGGCATTGTGTGCCTCACGGCTGCTGTGCATATTATCCTGGTTATTAATGCAGGTTGGTTACATTCCCCCCCGTCATCTGGAAGGTGGCTGGTGTACCTCACAGGTGCTGTCATGGGCTGCTGGGGATCAGCCCCTGCACTCGGCTACTCCTGGCCAGCTCAGGTGTCCCCCAGCCTTTCCACTCCCTGCCTTCTCATGTGCTGGACACAGTGCTGTCCACTTGGCTTCCTCTCCTTAGCCCACCCTGCATCTGTTTTTGTATCGGCTTGCTCACTCTTCGGTGGTGGAGGTCCTGTTCATTTTCACCTTTTGCCACTGGACCCATTTAAGTATTCCTCTCTGTGCCTCACCATTGAATTTCTATTGATTTGATGTGTTACCTGTATCTTAAAATCTGAATTTATTTTGGTTGATGGATATTTTGGTGTTTATATTTGATCTATCTACTATTTCTCGTAAGCCTTAGTCTTGCCTATTCTGAATATCCCTAGCAGTTCAAAGAGTACTGGAAAAATAATTGGAGATAGGTATAAGATGCTTAGCTCAGTATAAAATGTAGTAACATCCCTGCAGGCTGACTGCCGTTACCTTTCTGTGTGATTTGCTCAGTTTTACTAATGTTGAAATCATTTTCAAAGATGGCACATTGTAGCTAGGGAGTGCTCCTATTGAAACAAACTCTCCCTGTAAGCCTAAATGGACAGAATATCTGCAGATTGGTAAGAATACTCCTTGACTAGTCTGACCCAGGTTGGGCATAAGCAAAGACTTCCCTCAGGGACTCCCCCTGCATTGAGATCACCACCAGGAGGACGTTGAGGACGGATGTTGGATGCTCCCAGGTGCCTTGCCCTTAATACATCCTTAACTACCTGCGATGGTTAAACAGGGGAAGGACTCTGAAACAGGATTGGTTTGCTGGCATGGACATAATCTTTTCTCTAATGGCTTCATGGGGTGAGGTCCATTTGAACTATTCTTCCCAGTAAATGTTTGTTTGATCTTTACAACATCCGTTTAGAAGGGAGAATTACTATTCTGCAGGTCAGTATGTAGGTTACCTCAAAGGGAAGATAGGGAGGCCCAGCTTAGGGAAGTTGTACCACGTGTGTAGTGGAGTGTTTGTCTTTGTGTAGTGATGTTAAAATCTTTTCTGTCTTTTAATATAATTTTTCCAGGTAAACATAAAAGTTCAAAAGTGAGAGAGGTTGCAGCCACTGTTCACAGAAAACTAAAGACATTCATGGAAATTACTTTGGAAGAGGATAGCATTGAAAGGTAAAGCAGAGATATTCACCAGATGTGATCATCTAGAACTGCTCATTATTCTTTGGGTCTGCATGAGGTTGTGTTTTCATTTCTGCTGCTTACACCAGGTGGTTAGGAGACTAAGGACTGTAAGGAGAAAAACGTTTCTGTTGGCAAAGACCTTTAGCTTATGTTTAATTTACTTGCTAATTCTGTCTTCAAAAACAACACGAAATTGTCATTTGCAAAATTCTGCTGTAGAAAAGTGAGGGCATACAAACGTATTTTATATGGTTTTAAAATCAGACATTATTTTTGGTGGTTGCTGCATTATGGAAACCATGGGCATTTCCCAAGGATAGATACCTCGCGGACAAATACCTACATGGTGATGGGCGGTCCCTCCAGAGCCTCTGAATGTGTGTAATTTCCGCCTTGCTGGCCAGCCCGTTGCTGCGCAGAGCCTGCAGGCTACCAGTGTACTCGCAGGACTGCAGGCTACCAGTGTACTCGCAGGGCTGATTCCGGCTGGGTGTTTCTGCTGCTGTGTGCTGTTTGGTGTGCTCTGCATTTTACTGTAGGCTCTGTTTTGGATTGTGTTTGACTTTTAGATCAACCACAAATAATTTTTTCTCGCTATTTTATGAGCTAAGTAGGTGAAGCGTTGTAAAGCTCTGCACTAGGAAATTCACCTTTGCCTGGGAAATAAACCACTCTCCATAGTTGCTTCCTCTGGAGAAAGGTTTTCCAAATCAGAAACTGCTAATTTGTGAATAAACTTCCAAAGTGTGGCTTTTTATAGACTGTCGGCTTGTACTATAGACACAATACACTTAATGCTCACTTTACTAGAAAGTTTGGTTTGTAGGCTGGGCGCAGTAACTCACGCCTGTAATCCAGGAGTTCAAGACCAGCCTGGCCAACATGGTAAAACCCCATCTCTACTGAAAATACAAAAATTAGGCTGGACACAGTGACTCATTCCTATAATCCTAGCACTTTGGGAAGCCAAGGCGGGTGGATCTCACGAGGCTAGGAGTTTGAGACCAACCTGGCCAACATGGTAAAACCTCTACTGAAAACA
>NW_012103954.1:827254-844601 GCF_000951045.1 Mandrillus leucophaeus
TTTTGTTTTGAGATGGAGTCTTGCTCTGTCACCCAGGCTGGAGTGTAGTGGCACGATCACAGCTTTAACCTCCCAGGCTCAAGTGATCCTTCCATCTCAGCCTCCCAAGTAGCTAGAACTACAGAAGTGTGCCTGGCACAGCTAATGAAAAAAAATTTTTTGCAGAGGTGGGGTCTCACTATGTTTGCCCAAGCTGTTCTTGAACTCCTGGGCTCAAACAATCCTCCTGTGGCCTAAAGTTCTGAGATTACCAGTGTGAGCCACCATGTTTGGCCTTTCTATCATTCTTGCTTTCATTTTATTCATCCCACAAATTTTTGATAAACTGTGCTGTCATTTTTATTTAGTTCAAAATATTTCAAATTTCTCTTGTGATTTCCTCTTTGATCTATTTAGTTGTGTTGTTTAATCTTCAAGTGTTTGGGGATTTTTCCAGCTTTCTGTTACTGATTTCTGTTTTAATTCCTGTAGCCTGAGAACAGACATTGTATTATTTCTGATCTTTTAAATGCGTGGAGGTGTGTCTTATGGCTCAGAATGTGTTCTGTCTTGGTGAGTGTTCCGTGTGAGCATGAGGAGAATGTGTATTCTACTGTTGTTGGATGAAGTAGTCTGTAGATGTCCATTATATCCAATTGACAATGTTGTTGGGTTGAACTGTGTCCCTCCTAATTTTCTACCTGTTGGATCTGACAGAGGGTGTTATAGTCTCCAGCTATAATAATTGGCTTCTCTGTTGCTCTTTGCAGTTCTGTCAGTTTTTGCCTCACATAGTTTGATGCTCTGTTGTTGGGTCCACACATTGATGATTGTTACTATCTTTTCTTTATGTAATGCCCTTCTTTATCTCTGATAATTCTTCTTACTGTGAATTCTCCTTTGCCTGAAATTAATACTACTACTCCTGCTTTGTTTTGATTAGAGTAAGCATGGTATATCTTTTTCCATTCATTTCCTTTTTTTTCAAGATATGAAGACTCGCTATGTTGCCCAGGCTGGGCTCTAACTCCTGGACTCCTGGGCTCAATCTGTCCTTCTGCCTCAGTCTCCCAACTGGCTGGGACTGCGGGCACACACCACCAGACCCAGCTAATTTAATTTTAATCTGTATGTGTCTTTATTTTTAAAGTTTTTTTTTTATAGACAGTATATAAATGGGTCATGTTTTTTGATCTTCTCTGACAATCTGTCTTAAAATTGGTGCATATGTAGCATATTCACAGTGATTAATGATATAGTTGGATTAATATCCACTAGATTTGTTATCGTCTCTTCTATTTGTTCCCCTTGTTTGTTCCTGTCTGTCTTCCACTCCTTTGTTGTCTTTTGTGGTTTAACTGAACATTTTATGATGCCATTTTCTTTACTAGCATATCAGTTGTACTTTTTTTTTTTTAACCTTTCTTAGTGGTTGCTTTAGAGTTGGAGTTTTCATTTATAACTAATCCACGTTTGCTTTCAGATGACACTACACCACTTTGCAGGTAGGGTGAGTACCCTATAATAACAAAATAATCCTAATCCTTGCCTCTCATTCCTTGTATCATTGCTGTCATTCATTTTGCTTAGGTATAAGCAGACAAGCATATATAATTGAATATATTGTTGCTATTATTATTTCGAACAAACTACATCTTAGGTCGTTTAAGAATAAAAAAAGAAGTATTTACCTTCACTTACTCCTTCTTTGATGCTTTTCTTTTCTTTGTGTTGATCCAAATATCCTGACACCTATATTCTTTTCCTTCCCTCCACAGAACTTCTTTTAGTGCTTCTTTCAAGACATGTCTACTGGCAACGAATTCCCTTAATTTTGGTTTGTCAGGGAGTCTTTTATTCTTTATTTCTTTGCAGGGATAATGTTGTGTAGTTTATAATTCTAGTTGGTGAATTTTTTTCTCTCTGTACTTTATTTAATTTATCATTATTTTTTGAGACAGAGTCTTGCTCTGTTGCCTAGGGTGGAACGCAGTAGTATGATCTCAGCTCACTGCAACCTCCACCTCCTGGGTTCAAATGATTCTTGTGCGTCAGCCTGCCAAGTAGCTGGTATTACAGGCATGTCGCCACCACACCCAGCTAATTTTTGTACTTTTTAGTGGAGACAGTTTGCCCAGGCTGGTCTCGAATTCTTGATCTCAAGCGATGTACTCGCCTCAGCCTCCCAAACTGCTGGGATTACAGGGGTGAGCCCCCGTGCCCGGCCATTCTCCCAAATTGCTGGGATTATAGGGGTGAGCCCCCATGCCTGGCCACTCTCTGTACTTTAAACATTTCCCTGTACTCTCTTCTTGGCTCGTGTGGTATCTGAGAAGTAGGATATAATTCTTTTTTGTTCCTCAGTAGATAAGGTGTATTTTTCCCTGTCTGGTTTCTTTCAGTACTTTTTCTTTGATTTTCTGTAGGTTTAATATGATATGCCTAGGGGTCATTTTCTTTCTCTTTTTTTTTTTTTTTTTAAGCATTTATTCTATTCAGTATTCTCTGAGCTTCCTGGATAAATTCTCAGTTATTATTGTCTCAAATATTTCTTCTCTTCCTTTCTCCCTTCTGAAATTCCTATTATACATGTTAACACCTTTTACAGTTGTCTCACAGTTCTTGGATATTTCGTTCTATCAAAACAGCCTCATTTTTGAATTCTGTTTGCTAATATCTTATTTGAGAATGTTTGCATTAGGTTTCAGATAAGATTCTATGGTTGTTGGTTGTTCTGTAGTTTTGGTTTTGTTATTTTTAGTAGGACCTCTGCCAGTTTTGCTTTCAGTGTGAGTTGCTGTCAGCATTAGAAGGTAACTTTTCCCTTTTCAGTGTTGTGGAACCCTTTAAATCACATCCGATGCTGTGGAACAACATGTCCCCCAGAATTCTGGGATGACTTTTCCCTATTTCTTTTATGTTATTAGTCAGGCCTGATTTTCTATTACTGCCTGAATAAATTTTGGTAATTTACAATTTCTTGCATTAATCTAGTTTTTTAAATGTATTAACAAAATGGCTTGTGATTTTTCATTCATTGTTTATTAATTTTAATGGAATAGAATTTACTCGTTGAGACATACATATGGAAAAGAATGTAAATAATACGTGTACCACTGAATTAATTGTCATAAAATGCAGTCACAGGCCAGGTGCAGTGGCTTACGTCTATAATCCCAGCACTTTGAGAGGCCAAGGCGGGTGAATTGCTTGAGTCTAGGAGTTCGCAACCAGCCTGGGCAATGTGGCGAAACCTTGTCTCTACAAAAAATACAGAAATTAGCTGGGCATGGTGGCATGTGCCTGTGGTCCCAGCTGCTCAAGAGACTGAGGTGGGAGGATCACTTGAGCCCAGGAGGTTGAGGCTGCAGTGAACTGAGATTACGTCACTGCATTCCAGCCTGGGTGACAGAGTGAGATCCTGTCTTAAAAAAAAAAATGCAGTCACTACCTAAATCAAAGAATACACCTCCTGAACATGGCCCCTCTCTCCCTGTGTGAAGGTATCAGCCCACCCCAACCCTCAGTCTAATTTTGGGTGTTGTCCAGATGAAGACCAAAGTGTGTGTGGTTTTATACCTGATATGATGTTTATGTTTACTGTGGCTTTTAACACCATTTCTTTTTTGTCTTTTTTTATTGTACGTTTGAGACTGGCTCTGTGGTCACATACAGCATTTGTGAGTGCTTGTGCATAGGAGTGTGTGTTTTAGAGAGGTGGAGTGCCACCTGATCAATTTACATTTGTTAATTGTGTTACCCCAACTTTTCTATGTATTTACTGATTTTTCGTTGCTTATTCTACAGAGACTTGGGTTAAATTTCTCATTATGCTTGTGGATTTGTCCAAGTATCCTATTTAGGACTGCTTTTGCATTACATATTTTATGGTCCTGTTATTAGGTGCATATAAGTTTAGAACTGCTGCATGTTCTTGATTAATTGACCCTTTTATTTTAATAAAGGGTCTGTCTTTAGTCCACTTTGTCAGGTACTGAGATAACAATGTTGGCAGGGCATGGTGGCTCGCGTCTGTAATCCCAACACTGTGGGAGGCTAAGGTGGGCAGATGGCTTGAGCTCAGGGGTTCAAGACCGGTTTGAGCAACACAGCAAGACCTCATCTCTACAAAAATTACAAATATTTGACAGATGTGGTGGCATGTGCCTATAGTCCCAGCTACATGGGCAGCCGAGGTGGGAGGATAGCTTGAGGCGGATGTTGCGGTGAGTTGAGATTGTGCCACTGCACTCCAGTCTTGCAACAGAGCAAGACTTGTCTCAAAAACAAACAAAAAACAATGTTTTTCTGTGTGTTTGTCAGGTTCCAGGAAGAGACCAAAACCACACAGTGATTCGGATAGGGAAAGCTCAGTGTCAGGGATTTTTTTGTTTGTTTTTGAGACAGAGTCTCCCTCCGTTATCCAGGCTGTAGTGCAGTGGAGCGATCTTGGCTCACTGCAGCCTTTGCCTCCCAGCTTCAAGTAATTCTTGTGCGTCAGCCTCCTGAGTAGCTGGGATTACAGGCATGCGCCACCATGCCCGGCTAATTTTTGTATTTTTAGTAGAGACGGAGTTTCACCATGTTGGCCAGGCTGGTCTTGAACTCTTGACCTCAAGTGATCTGCCCGCCTCGGCCTCCCAAAGTGCTGGGATTATAGGGGTGAGCCACCGTGCCCGGCTGAGTGTCAGGGATTTTTATAGGGAGTTGGCACGATGGGTTATTGGCTAGTGAGAGTTAAAGAGAACTCTAGAGAATACTGGAGTAGCAGATGAAGAGAACACCTCCAACCCTAGGTGAGCGCCCTCAAGGAAGGAGCCCCCACCCCCAGAGGGAGACCTGGCTTCCTACATGGAAGAAATTGCTAGTGGCCTTCGGTGGGACCTGAGGACATCCACTCATGTGGGTGGGTGGCGGGCCGGGGGGATGTGGAGCCATCCCAGGGGAGGTGCTGGGGGAGCTGCTGGAGCCAGAGCTGGAAAGCCTACTCGAGTGCTGCAGGCTCCTGTGTATGGCTCGGATCAGGTGGGGGCTTGTGGGGATAGTTGTCTGGTGTGCTACTTGTGCTGTCAGAGTCCTCTGGAGAAAGGGGGGCCTTACAGAGACCTGGAGAAAGTCCCCTCCTTCCCCAGTGGTTTTCCAGCACCCCATGGTGATGGGACGTTGAACTGGGCACTAAAGCAGGTGGGTAGGTTTGGGCTTCTAGTGACTGAGTGAATGAAATGCATTCAATTATGGACTTTATTCTAAAAATGATTGAGTGTCCACTATGCTAGTTTTAATCAGGTTAGACTGTGCAACTATATATTTTAAGAAGAAACCCTCCCAGCACTTTGGGAGGCTGAGGTGGGTGGATCACGAGGTCAGGAGATGGAGACCATCCTGGCTAATGCAGTGAAACCCCGTCTCTACTAAAAATATAAAAAAGTAGCCGGGCGTGGTGGCAGGCACCTGTAGTCCCAGCTACTCGGGAGGCTGAGGCAGGAGAATGGCGTGAACCCGGGGGGTGGAGCTTGCAGTGAGCCAAGATTGTGCCACTACACTCCAGCCTGGGTGACAGAGCAAGGCTCTGTATCAAAAAAAAAAAAAAAAAAAGAAGAAGAAGAAGAAAACAAACTATTGGTCTTAGGAGCTTGTTTTTAGGGCAGTGGTCTGATTTGGGGATGACAGAGGAGCACTTGTGCATTTCAGAAAATAAGTGACAATGTAAATGGTTCATTAGACACAAAGATTAAACAAGATGACCAGAATTACCAACTGTAAGAATGTTAAATTGTTTTCACAGGATGTAGTAACAACCTCAAAAGTCCAAGCATTTTTCTTTATTAGAAACAATGTTGGCCGGGCACAGTGGCTTATGCCTGTAGTCCCAGCACTTTGGGAGGCTGAGGTGGGCGGATCACCTGAGGTCGGGAGTTCAAGACCAGCCTGACCAACCTGGAGAAACCCCGTCTCTACTAAAAATACAAAAATTAGCTGGGTATGGTGGCACATGTCTCTAATCTCAGCTACTTGGGAAGCTGAGGCAGGAGAATCACTTGAACCTGGGAGGCAGAGGTTGCAGTGAGCCGAGATGGAGTCATTGCACTCCAGCCTGGGCAATAAGAGTGAAACTCCGTCTCAAAAAAAAAAAAAAAAAAAAAAAAAAAAGAAATAATGTTGCCAAGCAAGGCTTATTTGGATATAGAATAGTGTACACTATTCTGAAGATGAAAGGGAAGAGGAAGGTTGGTTTCTTGTTAGGAATGCCTTCCATTTCCACTTATACTTAGTTTCAGGCTACTTGAATTGTGTTAGTTACATTGAGAGAAGAGAAGACCTGAGAAATTCAGAACTTACAATGTGGAAAAGGACATGAACAGAACACTGGGGACAGAGTGTTTTGTTTCTCTGTTATTCCTTTTTCTTTTTTCTTTTTTTTTGAGACAGAGTCTCGCTCTGTTGCCCAGGCTGGAGAGCAGTGGCCGGATCTCAGCTCACTGCAAGCTCCGCCTCCCGGGTTCACACCATTCTCCTGGCTCAGCCTCCTGAGTAGCTGGGACTACAGGCGCCGCCACCACGACCGGCTAGTTTTTTGTATTTTTTAGTAGAGACGGGGTTTCACCGGGTTAGCCAGGATGGTCTCGACCTCCTGACCTCGTGATCCGCCCGTCTCGGCCTCCCAAAGTGCTGGGATTACAGGCTTGAGCCACCGCGCCAGGCTGTTTCTCCGTTATTTCTTCACCTGCATGCCATCCTCTCTACTAAGCTGATACACAGATGAAAAAAAGAGCTCCTCCCTTTAAGAAGGAAACATCCTAGAAAATAAATAGGTTGGGACTGTGAAATATTGGCTTCTTACTTAAATATTCAAGAAGCAAACTATAGAGAAACCAGTGTCTAAAAGAATCAATCTGACAAATTGATGAAACAAGAAAAATCAATCTAATGGAAGATAAACAATTAAGATTTACGACTGTATTTTAAAATATTATTGATTTAATGTTGCACTAGAGACATTAAAGCAAGTAAACATCTTTAAGAGTCTGGGAACCCCTTGCTCCAATTATTATTTTAGGCAGTGGAGCTTGATTTAAAAGTGCACATTTTCTTAACAACTAATCTAGTTTTCAGGGTTAGTATTCTGTTGACTGGTCTGTTGGGTGCTAAATAAAAATTGGCATCTCGTTGCATTTTCATTGCCTCGTCCCGTATAGCGTCCTGTAAACTGGACATTTTCCGAGGAGAAACAATGTGCATTTGCCAGTGCACTGGTGCATTTAAATGTCAAGTATGTTAAGTTTATTGCTTTCATAAATAGTATCAAGATAGTAATAAATTTATAATTTAAAATAAATTACAAATATAAATAATATATTTCTTAAGGTTTGTGTTACCTCATGAATTTTCCCCACTAATCATATTACAAGCAAATTACTTGCCAATATTAATTGTGCCTGTACTTGCAGGCAACTTTAATAGTACAGTAATGTAAGTGCCAACATTAAACCTTGAAGGAAAAGAGGACTCCCTGAAAAAGTGGCCTCACTTTTGTTATCAGGTATTGATAAATGAATACCAGTTAATTTTATTCTGCTTTAACAGTCCTTTTTTTAAAATGAATTTGGGGCTGGATGCTTTTTATAGCTTATTTAATGGTATGCTTCTATCATCCATACCCAATGAACTTGGTGTGAGTAATTTAAAACTATTTATATATAAAACCACCCTTTAATAAATACATACATTGTCTTTTTATCTTACTGTTTTTCTCAGAAAATTGATTCTGCCTGTGTTTCTTGTGGCTGTGATCACCAACATGTGACCCTAACCTGACATAGACGGAAGGAAAGGTGGCAAAGTTTCGAGTCCTCGTATTTGACACATTTGACAGACGTTAGTGCTGAGGGGACTTGCACATCGTCTGGTCTGTGTGTGCAAGGAGAAACCTGGCCCAGGGAGCTTTTTGTCTAAGCTTTTGTCACTGTCCCTTCCAACTTTAAAATTCCTTCCTTTTGTTCTTTAGTAGGTCTTATTTCTCTGGTCTTCATAGTGTGTTCAGTTCTTCAGGTAGCAGAATAATGAGTACATTTGAAGTATAGTGGAGTATCTTTTTAGTGTTGCAGTAGTGTACCAGTAGCAGGAGAAAAATGACCTGGGTTTAAACCCAAACTGCCCTTCCCAGCTGAGTAGTCATGGGCAGTTTGCTTTAGCACTTCTGCCTCAGTTAGCTTATCTATTAAAGGAGAACGATAAAGAATCATTCTTGTTGCCAGTCTAGACTTAGGTCAGTGTGAGTAGCTATTTACTATCTGGTAAATGAGAACACTTGACCTTCTGTATCCATGGGTTCCACGTTCGGAAATTCAGCCAACCATAGTTTGACAATATTTGGGACAAAAATGGATGGTTGTGCCTGTACTGAGTATGAACAGACTTTTCCTTGTCATTATTCCCTAATATAGCATAACAATATAGTATAAACAATATAGTATATAGTATAACAACTATTAGTATCGTATAACAATATAGACAATATAGTATATAGACAATATAGTATAACAATTATTACCATAGCATTTACCTTGTATCAGGTGTTGTAAGTAGTCTAGAGATTATTTAAAGCTTACAGGAGGATGTGGGTAGACTATATGCAAACAGTACACCAGGGACTTGAGCATCTGTGGATTTTAGTATCTGGGGGGTCCTGGAACACATCTCCCACAGATAGTGAGGGTTAACTGTACTTTTAACTTAACATTTTTCTCTAAAGTATTTTTAAATTCATGCTCACTTAAGGAGACAATATTATTTTTGAGTAATTAAAAATTAATTTTAGGCCAGGTATGGTGTCTGTAATCCCAACACTTTGGGAGGCTGAGGCAGGCAGATTGCTTGAACTGAGTTCAAGACCAGACTGGGTAACATGGTGAAACCCCATCTCTACAAAAAAATCAGCTGGGTGTGGTGGTGTGCACCATAGTTCCAGCTACTTGGGAGGGTGAGCTGGGAGGATTGCTTGAGCCTGAGAGGTCAAGGCTGCAGTGAGCCGTGATCTCACTGCTGCACTTCAGCCTGGGTGACAGAGCACGACCCTCTCTCAAAAAAAAAAAATTAATTTTAGATTTTGGAGGGTTCATGGCTTCCTGGGCCCTGTTCCTCTCTGTCTGGACTCTGGCTGCATTGTTGCTGAGCCAAGCAGTTGCTGAGCTGACAGGTGGGCAGAACCTGGACTGTGGACAGAGAGCACTCTCTTCTCCTGGGGGACTCAGGGAATGGGCAGGAGACTCTGAGGCAGCAGGTCTAGAAGAGGCCCAGCAAGTCTGGGAGAGTGAAGGAGCTATGGGGCACCCAGAGTCTCCTGTGTCACTGTGTGGTGGCCTCCACATAGCTGTGCCCTTGCCCCTAGTTCAACACAGGCAGAAACAACCACACCGAGGGTGGCCCGGGCACTTCCAGAGTGATAGTGGTGGGAGAGTAATAAGAGTCTTTGAAGAAGAGTCGACTGTAACCCCAAAAGGACAGTCTAGAGCTAATGTGTCACAGACACACTGCTGTTGATAGTCAAATTCCAGAAAGGTCAATTTGGAGAGATGTCTCAGAACATAGAACATAAGTACTCATGAGGAGAGGTCACGAGGATGGTGACCTCTCCTCCTGAGAGGGGGAAAAGGCCTGAGAGACCTAGTATCAAGGAGAAACAGTGATTCAACAGTGATAGGAAAAAATTCCCCAGAGCTAAAGAAAGATATACAGATTCCCTTTTTTCTTTCACTAAATTCTGGATTGACGGAAAAAAATCACAGTTAAATAATTATGGATAAAATTCCTAAATTCCAGGAATAAAGAGAAAATCTTAAAATTTTTCTAGATTCATGCAGGCCAATACAGTGGCTGCTGAATACCTGAAACCTGGTGAGTCTCAGCTGAGTGTGGCCCTCACAGAAAGTGCATGCAGGTTTTGAAGACAGGATGGAAAAGAGAATGTGAACTATGTCACAAGTAATTTTATATGGATTACAAGTTGAAGCATTTTGGATATATTGGGTTAAATAAAATATATTAAGATGAATTTTGCTTAAAAAAATAAGTAAAAACAAGGTCTTGATCCATTGTACTCTTTGATCTCTTTCAATGTGATTACTGGAAAATGTAAAATGACGCATGTGACTTGCATTGACATTACAGGGCGCTGTGGTAGACAGCAGTCTGTCTGCAAAGGGGAAGACCAGGTAGACGTGAGTCTCACTTGCAGTGCTGGACACAGGAAGACAATAGGATTGTAAGAGTTTTAAATCTCGCTGAGATATCATTTGGAGTGGAGGGTAGATATATTCGTGTCTAGGAGGAATTCGGAGATGAGCTTTTCTGTATTCCTTCTCTGAGGAGACTACTTCGGAGTGCACTGTAATCAAACAAGCATGCATTGGAACCAAGTAGGAGTTGTGGCACAATAAAAAAGGGAAGTCATGGTGAGCCACACACTTTGTAAATATGTGTATTTAAGGAACAGTGATATGCTACCTGTCTAATAGTGATTCTTAAAATAGGCACACTGCCAGGGAAGTGAGGACAGCGTCTGGCAGGGAAAGTACTCAGTGATCTCAGCCAAAGCCATGGCCTAGGTGGGGCTGGGGAGGACATGAGGAGAAAGTCTCGCCTTGAGGGACAGGGATGCAGGAGAGTGGGAAAGTGAGGTTTTTCTAAAGGCCTCAGGTTATTAGAGGTAGTAGGTACATGTCATGGTAGTAGAGTGTCTTAGTAGGTCACATAGTTTTTGTCTTGTTTTCTTGTATAATAGAGAAATAGGCTCAGAACTGTGGGTGCTGGAAAGGAAGAGCCTATGTCCTCTTTGCCCACCAGCATGGCACACTGCCCAGTGCGCACGTTTCATTGCCTGGCAGTGCGTGGTGTCCACCGTCAACCCAAGCCTGTGGTCCAGTGCCGTGTGTCCTGACTCCTGTGGGGATTCTGACTCCATTTTACATAAGAGAAACAATTAATGAAACATTTATAGATTATTTCAACTTTGTTTTTAAATGCATCTGGCTGCAAACCATATTTAGATTATAGTTTTGAAAATGTACATTTGGATAATTTGGTCACTTTTTTTCTGTAGCTAAATATTTCTTTATTTGTGTTTCAGATTTCTCTATGAATCATCATCAAGAACTCTGGGAGAACTTTTGAATTCATAACCAAGCCAACATCTCCAGACATGTAAAATAGGGAAAAGGGATTCCAAATGAAATTCCTGTGTATTTTCCTATTGTTTTTAATGTTAATAACCCATATAATAGCAAAAGGGTGGGATTTTTTTTTTTGTGGGAGTGTGGGAAGGTGGAGGTTATGGAGTAGAGAACTCAAAACTTCTTCAATTTTTGCTAGTGCCTGCGTAAATAATATATTTAATATAAAGGACTCCAGGTATGAATGACGTGGAAATCCATGATTCGAAGAAAAAACACTTTTCTAGCAAACCTGGTTGTTTTTAAAATGACTTTTATATATGTAATATTGCTTGGAAACTATGAGTAATAAAGCAATGACAACATCCATTTGTTTATTTGAAAGTATTAGGGGCTGGGCGCGGTGGCACACACCTGTAATCCCAGCACTTTGGGAGGCTGAGGCAGGTGGATCACTTGAGGTCAGGAGTTCAAGACCAGCCTAGACAACATGGTGAAACGCCGTCTCTACTGAAAATACAAAATTAGCTAGGTGTGGTGGTGAATGCCTGTAATCCCAGCTACTCAGGAAGGAGAGGTTGCAGTGAGCTGACATCGCGTCACTGCACTCCAGCCTGGGTGACAAAGCAAGACTCTGTCTCAAAAAGAAAAAGAAAAGAAAATATTAAAGCCCACCTTTATGGCCAGGAGTGAGGTGCAGTGTCCCAGGGAGGGACTCCCAGCATGCTCCCTGAGTGGAGAGCACGGGGTAGGGCCCACAGCAGTCTCTATGTGCAACCTTCATGTTGGCTGTGTGGGGTATTGAGATGGGTCCTGTGGCTGTGAACGTGAGCAGCACAGACACCAAGTAGCTTAGCCTAAAGGCAAACCACGGTTACTCGGGTCTTTTCTTTCTGAGAGCTGTTCTGGTAGCAGTGGTGCTGACAGCCTCCTATGCTGCCCTGACCTCTCGCCCACCGTGTGGATGCCGATTGTTTCATGGCCCCATGCTCCTGGCCCTCTCAGTCCAAGATTCTGTGTCACGGTTAATCCTGTGGGCCCTCGTGGACCACCTCATAGTTGGTTGGAAATTAGTGCAGCTTAAATTTCATGCTTGTTCTGTCCTCAGCCCCTGAGCAAAAAAGTAAAGAAATGCCAGTGTTTCCGTGCCTATATTTCTCCAAGACGGTACAAGAAGTGGACGACTTACTGTAGTTATGAGCATTCAGGGTAAGGTTTTGCCAAGGGATCTGAGAAATGGAAGGTGGGGAGTGGAATAATACTACAGCTTAATTCAGATAATTTTGAAAATGACTTTCTAGACATCTTGGCTGACTAAACCATATTCTGAATTAGTGAATGACATTGATAACGGAAATACAGTTCTATCAGCGTTGATAAAGTCATTTATTTGGAAGAATTTGTGCAAATTTAAGACTGGCGATTGAGTATGTGAGGGAGAGATTGCTGGTCTCTCCCCTGTTATTCATTCTCCTCTTTTCCCACAGAAATACTATCTCTGATTTTGTCACTGGGTACATGCCCTTCCAGAATAAAGACCGCATTCACCAGCATTGCTTGCACCTACATGTGGGCATGTGTCCAGGTGCTTCCAATAAGATAATAGTGAAGTTGTCATGGGCACCTTGAAAGTTATCTGTGTATCCTTACCTTTCCTACATTCTGCCTGGAATGGGGTTGTGATGGGTGGAGCTGTCACTGCCTTGTTGGACTGTGAGGATCTATGGTTTTGAGCTACATTCTTGAGCCTACATTCTTTAAGCCCCCAGTATATTTGGGAGAACCAGAGAGCCAGTCTTGACAGTTGAAAGCCATAACTCTCAGCTAGTCTGAGGATGAATCCCTGTGATTGCCACCAGGCACTTGACATTTTAATTAGCACTTCTGCTCTCAGAATTCGCCTGCAGTGTTCCAACACCAATGTCACTTCTGCACCCAGCTAGAGAGGTAGGGAGACACCATTTTAGAAAATTAAAATAGGGCCGGGTGGCCCCACCCCTGCTGTGGCACTCCTCAGCCAAAGACTGGCAGAATCCTGGCCGCATGGCCGGGAAAGCAAATACCACTTTAAACATTTAAATATTCCCTGCATCAGGAGACATTCTTCACCACTCACCAAGACTCAAGGGGAGAGATCCCAGAACAAAAAAATAAATAGATGTTGGGTGGCCAAAGACAGCAATAATTGTAATTTAAATTATTCTGAAGGCCGGGCGCGGTGGCTCAAGCCTGTAATCCCAGCACTTTGGGAGGCCGAGACGGGTGGATCACGAGGTCAGGAGATCGAGACCATCCTGGCTAACACGGTGAAACCCCGTCTCTACTAAAAATATAAAAAACTAGCTGGGCGAGGTGGTGGCGCCTGTAGTCCCAGCTACTCCGAAGGCTGAGGCAGGAGAATGGCGTAAACCCGGGAGGCGGAGCTTGCAGTGAGCTGAGATCCGGCCACTGCACTCCAGCCCGGGCTACAGAGCAAAACTCCGTCTCAAAAAAAAAAAAAAAAAAAAAAAAAAATTATTCTGATTGTCTAGATCAGTGGTTTTCAGCTTTAATATGCATCACAAACCTCTGAAGTTTGTTACGGCTGCTGGGACCTGGCCCCACAGTGTCACAGTCTTGAGATTCATCCGCACTGTGGTGACTTAGCCATTCACCTAGTGAGGGTCATTCGGCTGTTCACCTGTTGGTGGTGGTTTGGCTATTTACCCTTCATCTATTGATTCCCCTTTGGCTGTTTATCCCTATTGATGGTCGTTTGGCTATTGCAGATAAAGTTTCTGGGAACCTTCGTGTATACAAGTCTGTGTGGGCTTGTTTCACTGGGTCAGTTTCTTGGAGTGGAAGTTCTGGTTAATATGTTAAATCTACATTTAACTTTTTAACAAATGTCACAAACTATTTTCCATAGCTGTAACATTTTATATTCCCATCAGTTCCTCCACATCCTCCCTTACAGTGGTTATTTCAGTGTTTCTATCTTCATTCTGTTGGGTGTGTAGTGGTAACTCATGGTGTCTTTACTTTGCGTTGCCTGAGGACTGATTCTGCACACTTCACTGACGTATCTGCGTTGGCGAAATACCAACTCAAGTCTCTCATCTGTTTTTGTTGTATTATTGCATTGTTTGTCTTGTTGCATTTTAAGCCTTCTTTAGTTGTTCTGGACACAAGTCTTTTATTAGGGTTAGGTATTATAGTATGTGGTTCCTATTTTTATTTTATTTTATTTTATATTTTATTTTTGAGACTGCGTCTCGCTCTGTCACCCAGGCTGGAGTGCAATGGCGCGATCTTGGCTCACTGCAACTTCTGCCTCCTGGGTTCATTCAGTTCTCCTGCTCAGCCTCCCGAGTCGCTGGGATTACAGGTGCGTGTCACCACGCCTGGCTAATTTCATTCAGTTCTCCTGCCTCCGCCTCCCAAGTCGCTGGGATTACAGGTGCGTGTCACCATGCCTGGCTAATTTCATTCAGTTCTCCTGCCTCCGCCTCCCGAGTCGCTGGGATTACAGGTACATGTCACCACGCCTGGCTAATTTTTTGTGTGTGTGTTTTTAGTAGAGATGGGGTTTCACCACGTTGACCAGGCTGGTCTCAAACTGCTGACCTCAGTGCTGGGATTACAGGGGTGAGCCATTGCACCCAGCCCTATTTTGATTTTTTTAAATGGTGTCTTAAATAGGAAATTTTAATTTTGAAGAAGTCCTGTTTATCAATTATACTCTGTAGTTTGTGCTTTTTGTGTTCTATATAGAAAGACATGTAAAAAACCATGTTTATTTGTTGTCCTGTGTGAAATAACATGTTTTATTTTGGCTTGCATAGTTAACTGATGAGAATCTTACAGTCGTTTCTACCTTGGTGTCTCTGACTGCTTTTATTATCTCCATATCGAAACTAAAAGCTCTGCTCTTATGTTTAGGTCTGTGGTCCATTTTGAATTAATGTTTATGTATGGTATGAGGTAAATATTTCTTTCTTTCTTTATGCCATATGGATATCTAGTAGTCCCTGCACCATTAGAAAGTAATATTTTTATCAAGGAACTCCATGACACATCTCTGGACCTGCCCTTCATCTAGACCAGCAGGGCTCAGCTGGGCATGAGTTTGCCCCCCTTTCTGTCAGTGGCACAGGTGTCTTGGTGGGCCGCGTTTCCACAAAATGCCTCAGGTAGGAGGCACAGGGCAGCCCTTGCAACAGTGAGTCATTCCAGCCCAGTGGTCAATGGTGTGATGCTGAGAAGCTCTGCTGTGTAAGTTTATGTTTTAGCTGTTATGGTTAGATCTGTAATCCATTTTAAGTGAATCTTGGATGTGGAGTCCAAGCTCAGTTCGTCGTTTTTGTTTTTCCCCACATGATTATCCAGTTGTTCCTGCGCCCTTTCTTTCTCCGTGAAATCACCTTGCATCTTCGTCAAGATGCAGTTGGCTGTGTGTGTGTGGGCTCTTTCTGGAGTCTGTTCTGTGCACCGAGCTATGGCCATCCTCATGCCAATTCCCAGGGTCCTTTTTATTTGAGCTGTACCTGTGTCTTAAGATTGTGAGTTGCAAGTCCCCAATTGGCTGGCTGTTTTTTGGTGTGGTTTTGGCTTTTCTAGCTTCTTTGCCTTTTCGTATACATTGTAGAATCAATTTGTCAATTTCTACAGAAGAAGACATGCAGTACAATTTTGATTGTGATTACACTAAATTTACAGATCAAGTTGGGGATTAACTCGCACAAAGAGTCCGGCCACTTATGGAAAGAAGGCAAAATGATAAGTTATGATGACAGTGATATTCCTTTATTATTTGTGCAGGCAAGGGGAAGAGCAGTTCCACTCTTCAGTTTGGAGGGAACGCAGGGGTTTTTACAGAAAGGGTTTGGAATGCAGAAGAGGCAGGGGGGACTAAGAGGTGCCAGGTGGTGTGACTTGCTTCAGTGGACCTTCTTGAATTATTGTCCCATTTGGTGAAGGGGCTGGCGCCGTTGTGGATCCTACTGGGTTATAAATTAATCACAGTCAATCTTGTAGTCACTCTTCAGCCAGGAGAGGGTTCCGGCCTCAAAGTAATCTTTTGTTGGAGGTGCCTAGTCCCTTCTAGGACCCGCCTCCTGAAGCTTCTAAGCAAATAAATGGCCTAAGAGAGCATGGTGTGTGCTTACCTAGCATCTGGGTAAATAAATGTGTGTACAGCATGGGAGCATAGAATGGAAAAGAAAGAGTGGAGGGCCCAGGGTCGGTGGCTCACGCCGTAATCCCAGCTGCTTGGGAGTCTGAGGCAGGAGAATCACTGGAACCCAGGGGATGGGGGTTGCAGTGAGCGGAGATCGCACCACTGTACTCCAGCCTGGGCGACAGAGCGAGACTGTTTCACAAAATAAAAATGAAAGGGAGTGGAGGTTCACAGCACATTCCAAGGCTGTATTTCAAGGTGAAAGGTAACACATATGCAGTTTATCTCAGTTGTATCTTGAGACTGGGAAGGGGGAGAGAAAAGGGAAAAGAAGAAAGAAGTTTAAAACACGGTTTGAGGCTGGGCTGCTAAGCTGCTCGGACAGAGGGAGAATTGACATTCAACAGTGTTGAGTGGTCTGATCCATGACCATGGTCTAGTTTTTCAGATGTTTAGTTTCTCTCAATATTTTGTCATTTTCATGATATAGGTCTTCCATATGTTTTATTAAATTTATCCCTACGTATTTTGTGTTTTATGGAGCTGATGTAAATGGTAGTATTTTAAAATTTTCAACTTCTAATTGTTCATACTAGAATAGAGGAAGGCAGTTTCTTTTTGTATGTTGACTGTGTATTCTGCTTTTCTAAGCTCATTTATGACTTGTGGTAGTTTATTTATAGACTCTGTCATATTTCTACTCAGATGATCAGGTTATCTAAAAATAAATGCCATTTACATCTTCCTTTCCAGTCTGGATGCTTTTATTGCTTTTCTTTTTGGTGCCGGCGAGAACCTGCAGTAAAACGTAGACGGAAAGTGGTGTGAGCAGGTCTTGCCTTGTTCTGGTCTCCGTAGCAAAGCATTCAGTCTTCCACAGCTCAATGAACTGTCGGTTGTTTATAGACACATTTTATCAGGATGACCAAGTGCCTTTTCCATTCCTTAGAAAAAAATTTCTGAGAATTTTTTTTTCCGTGAGTTGGTGTTAAAATTTTGTCAAATTGTTTTTATGGGTTTTTGTTTTGTTTTTTTTTTTTTT
>NW_012103954.1:844887-847786 GCF_000951045.1 Mandrillus leucophaeus
GCGGAGGTTGCAGTGAGCCGAGATTGCCCTATTGCGCTCCAGCCTGAGTGACAAGAGCGAAACTTTGTCTCAAAAAAAAGGACGGGTTTGCCATCTTGCCTAGGTTGGTTTCTGAGGTATTTTTGCTAGAAAGAGAATCCTGGGTTGATATTTTTCTCCCAGGAGTTTAAGCATGTTTTACTGTTGCTTGTTTGATTACTGATGAGCATCCTACTGCCAGTCCCACCTTCATGTCTCTGGCTGCCTTCATGATCTCTTTATCACTTTTTGTTTCTTCGTTTGTTTTGTTTTGTTTTGAGATGGAGTTTTGCTCTGTCATCCCAAGCTGGAGTGCAGTGGTGTGATCTTGGCTCACTGCAACCTCTGCCTTCCGGGTTCAAGCAATTCTCCTGTCTCAGCCTCCTGAATAGTTGGGATTACAGGCATGTACCACCAAGCCCAGCTAATTTTTGTATTTTTAGTAGAGACGGGGTTTCACCATGTTGTCCAGGCTGGTCTTGAACTCCTGACCTCAAGTGATCCACCCACCTCGGTCTCCCAAAGTGCTGACATTATAGGCGTGAGCTAACGCTCCCGGCCTATCACTGGTTTTTAGCAATTTGATTATGATGTATTTGGGTGTGGTTCTCCTCATGTTTCTTCTGCTTAGGTTTCATTAGAATTCTTGAATGTGTTGGGTTTTAGTTATTAAATTTGAAAAATCTACAACCATTCTTTCTTCAACAACCTTTCCCTTACCTTCCCCCTTTCCTAGCTCCAATTACACGTGTGTTATCCTGCTTGGTATTTTCCGTGGCTTCTTTGTGCTCTTTTTTTTCTTTCCAGTTTTTTCCTCTTTGTGTATTTTTCATTCCCAGGAGCTACTTTTGAGTCATTTTAATAGCACCTCATTAAGTTCATTTTTTTCCTCTACCTTTTAAAACCACATATTACATATTTATAATAGCTGTTTTAATGTCCTTGTCTATTCATTCAGTCATTTCTGGTCTGTATCTTTTCTGGTTTCTCCTAGCTATTGGTTACTTTGTGTGTGTGTGTGTGTGTGTGTGTGTGTGTGTGTGTGTGTGTGTGTGTGTGTGTTTCTAGTAATTTTTGAATTAGTGGACATTTTTGAATAGATTTTTGAATAGTTGATGGATGGCATACATTTTATATCATTTGCTGGCTTTTGTTGTATGCCTTTAAACAGTGTTAGAGTTTGTTCTGGCATATGGTTAAGTTACCTGGAATCAGTTGGATCCTTCTGAGGATTACTTTTAAGCTTTGTTAGTGTCGGTGTAGAGCAACCTTTACTCTAAGACTAGCTTATTCCTACTACTAAAGCAATACCCTCTGGGTACTAAAGAAATACCCTTCTTGGTACTAAAGACTGGCCAACTCTCCCATCCATTGCAAGGTCCTTCTAGTGTTGCTAGTGAGTATGTAAACTGTTCTTAGCCCTGTATGGTCTCCAGGAACTATTCTGTCTACACCAGCCTGGTGATTCTTTCCCTGGTCTTCAGTTGTTTCTCTCCTGTTTGCACAGTTCATAACTCAGCCAAAGACTCAAGTGAACCCTCTGCAGATCTTTAAATGGTTCTCTTCTTAGCTCCCTTTCTTGGGTATACTACCCTGTAGATTTTAGCTTTCTTGACCTTCCCAAACTCCATTCTGTCTCTCTGTTAACACAATGAGGCCACCAGACCCTGTGTTTCTCCTCCCTGCCTAGAAACTGCTTCCAGAGAGTACCTGATGTGACTGTAGGGCCTACCTCATTTGTTTCGTCCCCTCAGGAACCTTAGTCCTGCTGCCTGTTATCCAATGTCAGAAAACTCATTTGTGTGGTTTATTGTTTGGTAAAACTGGAGGGTAAATTCAGTCCCTTGCTACTTCACCATGATGTGAAGAGGAAAAATCTTGAAAGTAGATAATTCCAGTAATTTTTTATTAGAACATTATGAATGTTACATCGTTGGACATCTGGGCTTTGTTTTGCCAGGTCGTTACATATGAATCAATTTGGTTCATTTGAGGCCCTTTTTTCGTATTAATAAAAAGTATTTATTTTTAAAATGTGGTAGAATATATATAACAATTTACTATTTTACACTTTCAGCTCAGTGGCATTAAGTACATTCACATTATTGTACCACCATTGCCACCATCCATCTCCAGAACTTTTTCGTCTTCTGAAACGGAAACTGTCGCCCTAAACACTAGCTCCCATCTTCCCTCCCCCAGCCCCTGGCAGCCACCATTCTACTTTCTGTCTTCATGAATTTGACTACCCCAGGCACCTTGTATAAGGGGAATCATAAAATATCAGTTCTTCTGTGGCTGGCTTATTTCACTCAGTGTAACATCGTCAAGGTTCATCTACTGTAGCATGTGTCAGCATTTCCTTTTTAGGGCTGAATAATATTTCATTGTATGGCTAATCCACATTTTGTTAATCCAGTCATCCATCCATGGACACTTGATTTGTTTCCACCCCCTGGCTATTGTGAATAATGTGGCAGTGAACATGGGTGGACCGGTGTCTCTTTGAGGTGTGCTTTAAATTTGGGGGGTATGTATCCAGAGGTAGAATTACTGGATCATATGGTATTTCTATTTTTAATTTTTCGAGGATCTGCCATACTCTTCCACAGTGGCTGTACCATTTTACATTCCCACTAGCAGTGCACAAGGGTTTAAATTTCTCCATATTCTTGCTAACACTTGTTATTTTGGGGATTTTGTTTTATGTTTTTGATAACAGTTATCCCAGTGTTTGTGAAGTGGTATTGAGGCCTGTTTTTAAACATAATTGTCAGGTCTAGAGCAGCCGTTATTCTACCAGAACTTCAGCTCTACTACTGAGGTGAGAGCCCTCTATGATCCTGGCTGAATGACCTGCGGAATGACTAAGGACATTACT
>NW_012103954.1:848866-855126 GCF_000951045.1 Mandrillus leucophaeus
TGATTTACTCCTTTGTTTTGGTGGCACACATGGTCCAGTTGCTTCCTGAGAAATGGGTTGTATGGAAAGTTAATTTTGGGAAATCTTTAATATGAAAAAATGCTATTATTATACTTGCTTGCTAGTTTATCTGGGTATAGAATTCTAGGTTGGAAATAATTTTTCCTCTTACTTTTGATGACATTGTTTTATTATCTTTTATCTTTCAACAGCTGAGAAGTTTAATGCCATTTTGATCCTTAATCTTTTCCCCACCTCTTTATCTGGAACTTTCAGAATCTTTTTCTTGATGTGAATTTCCCTGGGAGGTGCCCTGAGGTGATTCTGTTTTTCAACATTGTGCACTTTGTGTTACTCAGTGCCGTTTGTCACATCTT
Organism: Mandrillus leucophaeus; assembly: GCF_000951045.1. Classification (NCBI taxonomy): domain Eukaryota; kingdom Metazoa; phylum Chordata; class Mammalia; order Primates; family Cercopithecidae; genus Mandrillus; species Mandrillus leucophaeus. The sequence goes on from NW_012103954.1 coordinate 849,244, forward strand.
TGCATTCTAGGAAATTTTAAAAAAGTACTTCTCTGATTTCCTTACCACTGTCTTGCCTTCTATTTTTTCTCTCCATCTGGAACTTCTGTTGTAGTCTTGTTGCTTCCATGTTCTCTTTTCCCAGCTTGTATTATCTGATCTCTCTGTTTCGTATTAGAGGCGTTCCTTGAGTATCTGGTCATCTTTGCTCATTTTTAAGATCAGGGCACTAAAAAGCAGAATGAAACTCTTGACCATGTCAACTATATGGTCATAATAGGGTAGCCTGGTTAGATCTTTTAATCAGAAAACGCTTCATGTTGGTAGTTTTAGGTCTTTTCTCTTGGGCTAGCCAGATTGTTTTTGTTCCAATCTCCTCCATGGTGAAGTGTCGGCCTAGCAGCCAGTATTCTGGGTGCCAGAGTGAGGGGAAAGAGGTACGGGCTGTTCTTATTCAACATTGTCAGTGTTTACTAACCCCCTGTTTTCAGTGTGGTGCTGCACCCTCAGTTCAGAGAGCCTCTGTCTCATATGCCCTGGAAAATAAATCTCTAGTTGCCTACCAGAGACGGCATGGGGATCTGAGGCTCTGTTTATATCTTTACTTTCTCTTAATTTTATTATGGTGGAACATTTATCAGCTGCATGACAGATTTATTTTTACCCTCATCCACTGTCCCATCCCTGGCCGATTTTGAAGCAAGTCTCAGATATCAAATAAAAATACAGCCACAGTACTGTTACTACATCTAAAAACAGTTATATAAATAAGATGTTAACGGTGTTAATAAGCAATTATGATAAAAATTGTGTAATATCATCCCATATCTCAAATTCGTCGATAGATATCTGTTCTTACAGTTTGCTAGCTTGAATGAGATCCAAATAAGGTTTATATACTGTCTTATGTTTCTTGTGGATTACACTCTGTCGTTCTAAAACATTGCTGGTACTTGTTTTGTACACTTTTGTGTTTGTCCTGTGGGCTTGCCTTGATGCTAGTTGCATCCTTGCAGCATCATTTAACACATTACTCTGTCTCTGTTTTTCCTGAGGGTTGTTGTTAAATCTTTATCGTAGTTTGTAGTTCTCGATTTGATTAAATTCAGGTTGGTTTTGTTTGACAGGGTTCCTCATCGGGAATATTGGCTCCTCCCTTAGGATGTGCCTGCCATCCAATAGCCTCTCTTTTTGTGATGTTATTAGCTATCGATGATAATTACCTAGATCTATTAATTCATAAAGGTTTGCAAACAGTCATACTCTGAGTATTATATTTCTCTGTTATCAGCTGGAATATTTGGTTTGATTGCTCCTTTGTATAGATTGTATAGGAAACAAGGGAAATTATTTACCAGTATTCAAAAATAGTGAGCATCTTCAAAAAGCTACGAATGAGAATTGTTAAAATTAGTGTCATTTGATGAGTTTCAGTCCATCGTAGTTATTGTCCTTATTGGAGCCCGTATTTTCTGGCCAGTGAGAGCTCATTCAGTTTGGGCTGTAGGCCTGATAATACGACCCAAGCAGTTTTTGGGAGCCTCCCTGCTTCCTGGTGTTGAGTAGCCCCAGGCTCCTCTTGTACATTTCGTGCACTAGGCCTAGAATCAACTGTTTCTCCGAGGACTTATGGTTTGTTTGAGTGGAAAATGGCAGTTGGAGACCATGATCTGACCTCTAGGAGTGTTATTGCTAACAGGTTGGTCGCTGACCATTGTTTCTAGGCCTTTTCAGTAATCAGAGCTAGAAGATTATATAAGTGTACTTTAAAAAAGTATACATATATACAATTATACATATAATTGTATACATAGAATTATTTTTATGAAAATTATAGTTATATGAAAATTTTTTAGGATAAACGTGAGTTCATACTGATCATTCCAGTTCAAATTTAGGACTTGAGAATTTTAACTTAACTTCATTGGTCTTAGCTGTTTGTATCCTTTTAACTGAGCCAAAAGTCTGAGTTCTCAGTGACACCCAAGTGATTACTCATTCGATTCAGCAATACACTCACTGTAGTCTAAGAGTAACATTGCAGACACTGCCACCATCAATGTGATTCTTGAAACAGTTTAAGATTTTGTTGCAGTTCTTTTGGCCTTAGGGGTGTATCCCCTGAGGGAGTGCAAACACAGCTCTTCTGTATGGCTGTTCTGCCCCCAGCTGGATACATAATCAGATATATTTGTTTAGTTTTACCACCAATTTGTAGGCATTGTTTTAAAAATGGCTATATTTTTATATTTACATAGTACCAAACATCAAGTTTTAATAAAGGTATATTCAAATAATACATATTTCTGATTTTCCAAAATAGGTAATGTTTTTTAAAAATGTATGGTCTATTCTTCTATTAAAAAATAAGCAGGCTGGCCAGGTGCAGTGGCTCATGCGTGTAATCCCAGCACTATGGGAGGCCAAGGCGGGTGGATCACCTGAGGTCAGGAATTCAAGACCAGCCTGGCCAACATGGTGAAACCCCATCTCTACTAAAAATACGAAATTAGCCAGGCATGGTGGTACATGCCTGTAATCCCAGCTACTCTGGAGGCTGAGGCAGGAGAATCACTTAGAACCTGGGAGGCGGAGGTTGCAGTGAGCTGAGATTGTGCCACTGTACTCCAGCCAGGCACAGTGGCTCACAGCTATAATCCTGCACTTTGGGAGACCGAGGTGAGTGGATCGCTTAAGCCAGGAGTTCAAGACCAGCCTGGGCAGTGTGGCAAAATCTATCTCTACAAAAAAATACAAAAATGCAAAAATTAGCCAGGTGTGGTGGTATGCACCTATAATCGCAGCTACTTCGGAGGCTGAGGTGGGAGGATCAGTTGGTCCCGGGAGGTCGAGGCTGCAGCGAACCATGATGGTGCCACTGTATTCCAGCCTGGGCGACAGAGTGAGGCCTATTATACTAACATCCTTTCTTAGACAAATGGAAACATAACATACATTTTATTTTACCTTTTTAGTTTTTAGCTTAATATATTCTGGAAACCTCTTCAACCTGTAATATAACATGGAGCTCTCATTTCTTCACAGCAGCCTGGTGCTCCCTTTTGTGCATGAAGTAATTTATCTAACCAGTGCCTTGCAGCGACTTTGGGTGTTTTCACTTTTGCTTTTGCCATAGTACCACAGTGAACAGCCTTGTGCGTATTTCTTCTCAGGCCTTCACTGGTATATAATTGGGATAGAGTCATGAAAGAGATTGCTAGAGGAAAGGGAGTGGATTTGTGATTTTTTTGCCTAATTGCCTAGTTCCTGTCTCTAGAGGTTGCACCATTTTGCCTGTCATCAGCCATGCATGAGAAGCCTGTTTCCCTCAGCTTGGGCAACAGAGTATGTCATTGAGATTTTGGATTTTTGCCAATCTGATAGGTGAGAAATGGTATCTCAGTGTAGTTTTAATTTGCATTTCATTATGAGTGAGTCAAACTGCTTCTTCAACAGACTCTCAGTGATTGTCCCTTATTTACCACTGTTCTCAGCATAGCTGGTGCTGCTCCCTTCTGTCCCCGGGGCCTGGGGACAGGTGGATGTGTTTTTCCCTGTGGGATTGCTCCCCCTCTCAGGGTCTGGCTTTCCTTGAGTATGCAGAGACAGAGGCTGCTCTTTCTGATTTCCCCTTTTATAATATGGGTACTAGTATCTTTTCTCCCACTTTGTTCTTGTGGGTCTATGCCTTTTTAAAAAAGCATTTCGTGTCTTACTGGGTTTTGCAGGTGGCAGAGGTAAATGCTTATGTTCAATCTACCCATCTTTAATAAGAATCCAAAAGGAACTTCTGTGCTGAAAGCCACCACAAATGTCATCTATTTTCATGATTCAGGGGGAAAAAAACCACTTCCAGGTCCTCCACAGCACACTTTAGAACTTGGAATAACAGTTGTGGTGGGCACTGCTGTTTGAAAGGGGCACTGCTATTATTTTTTTCCTCTGCTTCAAGTTGTGAATCAATTTTACTTGAATCAATTGTGGCAGTCAACACAAATCAATTCCAGAGCACGTGGCTTCAGCATGAGCAAAGTTCCTGGTTTGTGTGGATTCTTCCACTTGGGACTGGGATGAGTACATTTTGGGGGTGCTTCAGGGTGTTTTTTGTGCTGGGAGACATCAACTTCGTGTTGCCCTGGACTTTCCCAGGCAGTAGCCTCCCGTGCAGGCCCCCACAGCCTAGTGCGTTGTCACGTCCCAGGTGAGCCTCATCCTTTGGGAGTCACTGCAGCGTTGCCCTTTCCTTGAGTCAGAAAAGTAACATGAAGAAGTTTTAAAATCTCACCATATCCATTTTTCTTTATTTTCCTATTTGAGATGTGTGTTTTGTAGAGATAAATTACCTTAATCATAATGGCAATATTTTAACTTAGCCTCATTGATCTTATGTGTGTATATCCTTTTGAGATTATGTAACATGGCATAGTGATATTTTTATGCTACCTTATCTGATATTGTCACATGTACCCTTCACTTTTTTTGAATCAGTAACATCTCAGTAATGTATTCCGCCCAAGTTTTTTTCCCTGAAGAGACCATTTTTCCACAGGGAAACTAACCTTCAAGAATGGATTTAGCTAATTCCATAGTGTCCCACATGAGGATGAAGCTTAAAGTGTTTAAGTATAGTCAACGTACTCTATACTGGTGTATCATGGGATTTATTTTCTAACGAAAAGTATTCTCATGGACTCTGATTTTAAGGGGCTTATGTCCGTGTATGCTGTAGGAGATGCTTAGTAAATGAGTGGGTTGTCAGGAAAGCCCCAGGTTCAGTCTTTCTCTCGGAACCTTTTAGCTGACAATCAGCATCCCTAATTCGGTTCTGTGCTCCGCTGTTGTTAGGAGTAGGTGTGGTTTTGCTGCCGCCTTTGAAATGAGATTGACCTACTATGACAGAAAGCCTGGAGTCCTCGACAGAACCTTGTCAACATGTGTGGGGTTCTTATTTAACTGACTTCTCTAGCTTTCCGAAGTTGAATATGAAGTGGCTGGTATACCCCTCCTCCCACAAGTACCTTTGAGAACTCCAAAGTCTTGAAGACAGCGATGCAGATGCTTAGGTGGCAGCCACTGTCGTCACGTTTGGGAGGAAACAGTGTCTGTGGTGAGCGTCAGCAGGTGCATCCTGGGAAGGGGCTGAGTCTTGGCAGCAGTGCTGGTAAGGGACCAACCAGGTCCCTTACCAGGGCCATACAAAGAAACTGTGAGTAAAATAACTTTTTTGGATCGAATTGGAATTAGTTTTCCCTGAAAATATTTTTTATACACATTTTTTAGTACGTATTTTTTATAGAGAGAGAAAGAGAAAAGAGGTACCTCTGACTTACATTTAATGGCTTCTTGCATGTCAGGAGCCCTTTAACTTATTAAAAGCCTCCTTGGGTCTGCTTTAAGTGACTGCTGATGAAGCGCTGTGTTTTCACGTGATGCGGTCAGCAAGGGTGTCCGTGTTGGTGCAGAGGGTTGCTTCCTATTGAATAAGGAAAGTGAAAAATCTCAATGTAGCTCCCTAAGGCCATAACCCCAGTCTTCCTGTTTCCTCAACTTGAGACTGAAGAACACTGACATCCTGTTGAGCTACAGTGTTAACAAATTTATTGTTGGTGCACGGGAGGGAAAACAGCAACTCAACTTTTACTCCTGCCTTCCAGGCCCTGGAATAAGATTACTTTTTCCACCCCATCCCCATCTTTCTGAAAACCAGCCGTTGGAAGTATCTGTGCACACAGGGGACATGTGCTCGTCTGTGGGTTTTAGCAAAGGGGGGTACACTTGCTGTTTCTGTTACAGCTGTCAGGCTAATGCTGGGCATGCTTCCTAACTGCTCAGTGGCTGAGTTTCTTACTCTGTAAAGGGAATAGATTGAAAAGGTATGAATCTAAGAAAAATCAGAATTCAGTA
>NW_012103954.1:858916-861245 GCF_000951045.1 Mandrillus leucophaeus
CAAAGAAAGTTTGTTTCTGTGGTTTGCATCAATCAATATTTATTAGAAATTAAAGCTGAGAAATTAAAAACATATTTATTAAAAAACAATACATCTATTACCTGCTAATATTCTTTTTTGTTTACGGACAGGGTCTTGTTGTGTGGCTTAGCGTGGAGTGCCTGGTGCCTCACCCTCCTAAGTATCCGGAACTGTAGGTGTGAGCCACTGCGCCCAGCCCTTGCTAACATTCTTTATGAATATATGTTATTCTTCATAATTGTACTTTCCCAACAAAAGTGGCTAGTGAGCAGGGTGGTATTGTCTTACATATTTTCAAATTTCAGCTTAATTCTCATATCTATTTCTATATTCACTCTATTGTGATTTATTGTTTTGGTTGAAGTTTATGAAGAAAATCCCGCCTCACACAGATGTATATTTGCAGAATGCAGAAGTATTTATTAGCCTTTTAGATAATTGTGGATATTCTTCTTTGATGCTACATTATGTGTTGGCATTGGGGATTCCTTAAAGTTACTTCAGTGTGGAATGTGAAACCATCAATAAAATTGTCGCTGTCTGTGCCCCTAAGACCTGTCAGTGGACCTGCACTTCGAATAGACATTTTACTGTTCGTGGTTCTGTAACTGTTCATTGGGAAAGTATTGGTTGCCTGAGTTATGCAGCTCTTCCAAATGTTGACACATTTTGTTATAAAATATTTTAAAATTACGTTTCTTAATATCACCACTGATCTCAGAAAAGTCTTTAAGTTTTAGAAATCTATCAAGTTCACATCATCAATACATGTTTTCCAAAATTCCGATTTTTGCTGGAAAGCTCAGTGTTATCATTAGCAACAGATACTGTCACTTGTTCTTGAACTGAAGGACTTGTTTTTTGTGTGTGTGTTTTGAGACAGAGTGTCGCTCTGTTGCACAGGCTGGAGTGCAGTGGTGCGATCAAGGCTACTTACTGCGGCCTGGACCTCCTGAGCTCAAGCGATCCTCCTGTCTCAGCCTCCAGAGTAGCTGGGACTATAGGCACGTGCCGCAACACCTGGCTGAAGTTTGTATTTTTTGCAGACATGGTTTTTTGCCATGTTGCCCAGGCTGGTCTTGAACTTCTGGGCTCAAGTGATCTGCCGACCTTGGCTTCCCAAAGTAGTGGGATTACAGGTGTGAGCCACTGTGCCCAGACCTGATTTTTTTTAAGCGCCAAATGCCCCCTATGAATAGCTGCAGATTACCTTCCAGCCACCCTTGCAGGGAACATGGCAGCCCATGAAAAGTGGCAGGTTCAGCCACAACGCAGATCATCCAGATTATGGTAGGAATCTTCTCCGTGGGACAAATTTCTTCTTTCAGTTACAGCAGAGGAATTTCATACATCCTTCCTTGATAACCAAAAAGACATGCACTCAGGGTCAAGCTTTAATAAGCTGATAATTTTATTTCTTCATCAAAGATATGCTTAAGCCAAACTGACCTTGTGTTTTCTGTGGCAAGGGCCATGGGGAACAGGATGCCTGTGGGTGCAGTTGCTGCTGCTCCCAGCTCCCACTCAGGCTCCTGCTGGCTCCCTCCATTGGCACAAATGCAACCCAGTAAAGAGCAGACAATGCATTACAATAATTGTGAAGGCAGTTTTGACTTTGGGAACCCCTGAAGCTGTTGTGGAGACCCCCAGGGGTCTGTGAGCCACTTTTGGAAGACCATGGGTGATTCTTCCTATCCCAGGAACTCATCTGAGGGTGGAAGGGTGGAGCGTGAGGGTCGGCATCTGGAAGATCCTACAACTCTGCAAGTCAACACTTTCCCCATGAGCAGTGGGAGGTTTGCCGCAAGTTTTGAGCGTCTGGGGCAGGTGCATCAAGGCTGTGCATCTCATGCCTGCTGCACCGTTCAGAGGGACGAAGCCACTGATACTTTCCTCCCACCGGCCTGGGCTGATCAGCAGTACTTCAGCTTGGCGTTCATCTCCTGGTGGAGCTGGAGGCCACTGGTGCTAGCAGGCTGGCCTGGTCCACTTTCCTCCCACCTGGCTTCTAAGCGGGTAGCCAGCACTGGGTGTCTTGGGCCTGTGTGTCCTCACTCAGTCTCATTCTACGTCCCTGCTGCCTCTCCCCTTTCCTGCTGCGTGCTCCATTGCCTTATATTCCTGACCTGCTCTGTAGACCAGAACCTTGACTGCTGACTCTCAGAACTTCATGGATGCCAACCCACCTGGGGCCTGGGAGCCCAAGGGGGATCTTCAGGGGGGTTCATAGGAGAGAAGGAGCCTCTGACTACATGATGCGGCCTCTGAGGCCAGCCCTGCCTCACAAAAGGGATGCTGTGCAGCAGAC